>NW_022436981.1:9506878-9835413 GCF_009761245.1 Sapajus apella | reverse complement strand
GTTGTATTCCTAGGTATTTTATTCTCTTTGTAGCAATTGTGAATGGCAGTTCATTCTTGATTTGGCTCTCTTTAAGTCATTATTGGTGTATAGGAATGCTTGTGATTTTTTCACATTGATTTTGTATCCTGAGACTTTGCTGAAGTTGCTTATCAGGTTCAGGAGATTTTGGGCTGAGACGATGGGGTCTTCTAGATATACAATCATGTCGTCTGCAAATAGAGACAATTTGACTTCCTCCTTTCCTATTTGAGTACCCTTTATTTCTTTTTCTTGCCTGATTGCTCTGGCTAGAACTTCCAGTACGATATTGAATAGGAGTGGTGAGAGAGGGCATCCTTGTCTAGTGCTCAATTTCAAAGGGAATGCTTCCAGTTTTTGCCCATTCAGTATGATATTGGCTGTTGGTTTGTCATAAATAGCTTTTATTATTTTGAGATACGTTCTGTCAATACCTAGTTTATTGAGGGTGTTTAGCATAAAAGGCTATGGAATTTTGTCAAAGGCCTTCTCTGCATCAATTGAGATAATCATGTGGTTTTTGTCTTTGGTTCTGTGTATGTGGTGAATTACGTTTATAGACTTCCATATGTTGAACCAGCCTTGCATCCCTGGGATGAAGCCTACTTGATCATGGTGGATAAGCTTTTTGATGTGCCCTTGCAATCAGCTTGCCAGTATTTTATTGAAGATTTTTGCATCTATGTTCATCATGGATATTGGCCTGAAGTTTTCTTTTCTTGATGAGTCTCTGCCGGGTTTTGGTATCAGGATGATGTTTGTTTCATAAAGTGATTTGGGAGTGATTCTCTCTTTTTGGATTATTTGGAATAGTTTCAGAAGGAATGGTACCAGCTCCTCTTTGTTTGTCTGGTATAATTCAGCTATGAACCCATCCAGACCCGGCCTTTTTGTGGGTGGTAGGCTCTTAATTGCTGCCTCAACTTCAGACCTTGTTATGGGTCTATTCAGGGTTTCAACTTCTTTCTGGTTTAGGCTTGGGAGGAGGCAAGTGTCCAGGAATGTATCCATTTCTTCCAGTTTTACTAGTTTATATGCATAGAGTTGTTTGTAATAATCTCTGATGATGGTTTGAATTTCTGTGGAATCTGTGGTGATATCCCCTTTATCGTTTTTTATTGCATCAATTTGGTTATTCTCTCTTTTCTTTTTTATTAATCTGGCTAGTGGTCTGTCTATTTTGTTGATCTTTTCAAAAAACCAGCTCCTGGATTTATTGATTTTTTGAAGGGTTTTTTGTGTCTCTATCTCCTTCAGTTCTGCTCTGATCTTAGTTATTTCTTGTCTTCTGCTAGGTTTTGAGTTTTTTTCATCTTGCTCCTCTAGCTCTTTCAATTTTGATGCTAGGGTTTCAATTTTAGACCTCTCCTTGCTTCTCATGTGGGCACTTATTGCTATATATTTTCCTCTAGAGGCTGCTTTAAATGTGTCCCAGAGATTCTGGTATGTTGTGTCTTCGTTCTAGTTGGTTTCGAAGAACATCTTTATTTCTGTCTTCATTTCATTGTTTATCCAGTCAACATTCAAGAGCCAGTTGTTCAGTTTCCATGAAGCTGTGCGGTTCTGAGTTAGTTTCTGCATTTTGAGTTCTAACTCAATTGCACTGTGGTCTGAGAGACTGTTTGTTATGATTTCTGTTCTTATGCATTTGCTGAGGAGTGATTTATTTCCAATTATGTGGTCAATTTTAGAGTAGGTGTGATGTGGTGCTGAGAAGAATGCATATTCCGTGGATTTGGGGTGGAGAGTTCTGTAAATGTCTATTAGGTTTGCTTGTTCCAGGTCCGAGTTCAGGTCCTGGATATCCTTGTTAATTTTCTGCCTGGTTGATCTGTCTAATATTGACAATGGGGTGCTAAAGTCTCCCACTATTATTGTGTGGGAGTCTAAGTCTCTTTGTAAGTCATTAAGAACTTGCCTTATGTATCTGGGTGCTCCTGTATTGGGTGCGTATATATTTAGGATCGTTAGCTCTTCTTGTTGCATTGATCCTTTTACCATTATGTAATGTCCTTCTTTGTCTCTTTTGTTCTTTGTTGCTTTAAAGTCTATTTTATCAAAGATGAGAATTGCAACTCCTGCTTTTTTTTGCTCTCCATTTGCTTGGTAAATCTTCCTCCATCCCTTTATTTTGAGCCTTTGTGTATCCTTGCATGTGAGATGGGTTTCCTGGATGCAGCACCCTGATGGGTTTTGACATTTTGTAATTTTTAAAAAAATAAAAACAACTCCTTTTTGATAAACCTTTGAAGTAAATAATTTCACTGATGACAGCTCATGTTTTAGTAGCACTGATGTGTTAGTATGAGGTGGATGGTGAGATTTGCCACTTGGAGTCCAGTGAGGGAACTGACCTATGAGATAGAAGCTCAAACTCTGATGGGCCTGACTCTTTGAAAAAGTGTGTTTTGGCATTTCTCTATCTAACAACCCAATACAGATAATTCAGTAAGCAATAACATAAAGGCCGAAATGCTAAGCTACTTAGTTGGTTGAACTTTTTTGTATTTCCTCCTTACCTTGGCTGCCAAGAAGCCTGTGGCTAGGTCACAGCAGTGACCATTTTTTTTCCCAAGTTCTGGGTTCTTCTCTCATGTACCTATTTCAGACCATACTCTGATTCTCTGTTGTTAAGTGCTCTAAAATCTTTGAGAATATCTAAATCTCAAGTAACTGATTGTAGCATTTGATTTTGCCAGCTCATCATCTTCAACATGGAGATAAAGACAGCCATTTGCTAGGTTGTTATCAGGATTAAATGAGATCATGAATGAAATGAGAATCCTTAAAGCTGAGAGTCAGATGTGGGGTAGCCTGCTGGGATTCATTCACTTCCTAAATGACTTACTTCTACACCACAGCCTCAGAGGGAGCACAAATTTCTGTTTCAGTTGAATTATAAATGACTACATCACGGGCTTTTGGAGTCACTGATGAAGAGTCAAAACTGTAATACCAAGTGTCTACAGTCTGAGTTCTTTGGGGGAAGTAGGAGTGGCATAAATAATGACAACATATGCTGGGTGAGTGCTGTGGAAATATGGTGCTCTATAGAGGCCCCAACTCATAGTCATGTCAGCTCCCACTCCCGGATGCTCTCAGTTTTTTCCTGGTCTGGTTTTATTTACCTCCCACTACTCCCCACCTAAAGCTGATGCAGAGGGGAGGTTTGCTGTCTCAGTTCTTCCATCATGTTAGCAGTTTGAAGCTTGGCAGCTCCGACTGGAAGGACTCAGTGACATTCTTGCAAATGATTGAAGAACTGGGCTAGGTGGGGTCCCTGGGAATGAGGGAACCAAGGCTCCCTCCTGGGGGTGATGCTCAGAGATTCGGCTCAGTCTGATGATACTGTGACTTGTTACGATGTACACAAGGAAGGTGGGGCCTCCCAGGGAGACCCATAAAGATGAAGGCAGGGAGGGACAAAGAGAACTGTAGGAGGAAATAACAAAGAGAGATACCCGAAACTAGTAACACACAGAGATTTTTTTAGTGTTTACACTCTCCATTGGATTTTTGTTTTTTAAATGTTTGCTTCTTGATAATTCTTCAAATCAGTTGCCCTTGAGACTCTTTCGGAGTCCTTCTTCTTCATTGAAAAGCATTCTGTGGATTAAATAAAAAGATGCTACTTGCCAACATGCAACTAGTTTTTTTTGAAGGTATACAATTCAGGAATGCAGTATTTGTTTCTTGTTCTGCTATACTCTCCTCCACCCTCCTTTCTCCACTCTTTTGCACCCCCTCGCACACCCTCAAGCCTCAGCACACCCACTCCTTGCACGTGTATGTGTGGTGATGAATAAAACACATTGATGAGCTTCAGTAGAGAGTGCCGGGAAGTGCCATTTCCACTTGGAAAGGCCAGGAGCCAGAGGAATGTCTGTAATACAAGAAGATTATTTTTAAAAGGACTCCCTTTCTCTTTCCTTCTCTGGGCTTTATTTCTTTACCTTACACATGTGTGTGTGTGTGCGTGTGTGTGTGTGTGTGTGTGTGTGTCTGTTTGTGGGCGGGGTGAGTGTTGTCCACTGCCACAGGCAGGGAAGAGAGCTTTTCTTCATTGTAAATGAAAGTGCTTTATTGTGGTGGGTGCCCCTTGCTCTGTGGGACATTCCAGTTTGGATGAGTCAAGCAGAGGAGTGGGTCACTCTGACCAACACATTTTATTGAGTGCCCTTGGTTAGGGAGATTGAAGCTCAGGAAAAGCGGGTCAACAGGTGGTTGTTTTATTGGGGTGGCATTTTTCCAGTTCTCCAAGGTGCCCACAGTTGCTGCTCCTGGAAGAGGATGTGGAAAGACGGGGGTGGGGGGACCGTGAGGGCTGTCACATATGTGAAACAGCTGAGTCAAGCGGGGTCAAGCTTAGGCCACTGGGTGGAATCTCTCTGACCAGTAGTCGTTCACCACAAAGCCCGCAAAGGCAGGAAATGTGCACATTACTTAGAGGATGCCACTGGTCAGAATTTGATAGCTCTCAAGGGCTGTCAAACATCACTGAAACCTGTTCCTTCAGGCACTTCCTGAGTACCTGTGGTTTTGTGTGTGATGACTGAAGGGATATTTTTAAAAGCCATTATGATGTGGCTACTGGTCTATTTCAATTGGAAGTGAAAAAGGAGGCATGGGTCTTTAGCTCTTTTTATAAAAAGAAAGCTCAGGTAATCTGCCCATGCTACCTTCAGTGCATGCCTCCTCCCCAATCAACCCCAGAGAGGCAGGTAGAAATTTGGGATTGGAGGAAGTTTAGGGATGGAGTGGGAACTGCAGTGCATTGAGGCTCAGAAAGAGGTAAATGCAGCCATTTACATAACTTGGTAATAAGGAAAAGTTGAAAAGTTAGTGGTTTGTTTTTAAAAAGACATGAAATGGGTGTACATGTCCAAATCACCAGGGTCAAACAGCTGTGTCAAAACGACCATCATAAAACTTTAAATACTCGAGCTAATATGAGCAAAGAGAGAAATAAATAAATTTTAAGCAGCAACATTAAAGATACATGAAGTTTGTTTTCCTCTCACATGGATTTTTTTTCCCCCTCTTGGAATGATGAGAAAACAGAAACTATTCTGTCTTTTGGACTAATTGGAAGAAGAGCCTGTTGTGATGGTTAATGTGTGAATGTGACTGGGCTGCGGAGTGCACAGATGTTTGGTCAAGTGTTATTCTAGGTGCTTCTGAGAGGGATGAGATGAGTGTTTAAATTGGTGGACTGGGTACAGCAGCTTGCCCTCCATAATGTGGGTGGGCCTTATCCAGTAAGTTAAAGGCCCAAATAGATAAAAAAGTTGACCTTCCCCTGAATAAGAGAATTCTTCCTGCTTGACTAACTTTGGGCTGGAATTACATCATTGGGTCTCCTGGGTCTTTAGCTTCCTGCAGATTTTGAGACTTGTCAGCTTCCAAAGTTACATGAGCCAATTCCCTACAATAAATCTTTTTATGTTTCTCTCTCTCTTCATGTGTGTGTGTGTGTGTGTGTGTGTGTGTGTGTGTGTATACACATATATATGAATATGTACTTACATATTCATATATATTGGTTCTGTTTCTATCTATGGAAGAATTTAAATTTTTTGTGAAGAAACTATTAAGTTGGTGCAAAAGTAATTGTAACCACAAAAACACAATTACTGTTGCACCAACCTAATACCTAGGCGTGGTCCCGTGAGTCAAGCTGTGGAATGTCAGAAAACTTAGTATATCAGCTTCTGTATATTGGAAGTGTGGTTTCATAAGTGTAATTTCTATTTATAATACTTTTTTTTTCTATTAAGAGAACAAGAATTCCTGATATTTCAGTTGAAAGCTCTTAGGTACTTGAGACCCACTTATTGGCTTTCTATGAAGAAAGAATTGAAAATTATTTCGCGGTGGATGAAAATGTAGCTATTCTTAGTTTCCCCAGAGGAAAATTCAAGAGGAAATGGGTTTACATAGCAGTAGGGGGGATTTACGGGCGGGCATAAAGGAGCATGTTCAGAAGCAAGGTTCTGTCAAGGATGTGCATGGATTGTGTTTCCTTAGCATAGAGGGTAGTCAGCAGGGTCCATATGGGGTCTTGGATGACATAGTGTCTAAGGTGGTCCCACCAACCCTTCTCTCAGCTCTCCCTGTCTGTAGGGATTTAGGGGGGCACTGAATAGTGATTTAGTGAATGGTGAGTTAGTGTAAAACAGCCCTGGTTTTGAAAGAGCCATCAGGCTGAGGCATGGCCAGATGTACAGCAAGGATGGTTGTATTGATTCACAGCAGGCTACCAAACTTCTCTCATAATGACCCGTGTTCTCTCCTTACATATTTTTATTGTTTTAAATTTGGGTAGCACTGAGAGTTGGAAATTGGGGGTGGGGCCAGGGGACTACTATTTTACATTATAACCTTTAAAAATTTAAACCTTGTACATGTATAGCTTTGGGAAATATAAAAATATATAAAAATAAAAAATCCCTGTGGCTTACTTTGTGTTACAAGTAATACATGCTAGTTGAGCAAAATTTAGAAAATTCATGGAGGCCTTCATCCCCAAATCCATTGTCTAGCAATATTTACTGTTGGACCTTTGGTCTAGATTCTTCCATATTTTTCTCAACATATACATACGTATATTCTTCTTAAAAACAAAAATGTATTATGTTAGTTTGCTTTTGTGAGTTAACAATATGTCTTTAGAGTAAACTCCAGAGATTAAAGGGTATGTATTTGATTCTATATGAGTTAGGGCACTTTTGTTTGCAAATGATACCATTTCAGTGTTAAGTGCCTTAGGTAAAAAGGAATACAGACTATAGGAATTGGGCCTTGGGAACAACCGTGTCCAGGATTGAAATACTTCCGGGACTCTGTATCTGTTCTCTCTTTGGTTTCTTTTTTTGTAATTGGTTCATTCTTCTCTCTTGCTGAGCACTATTGAGAAATACTGGGAATAGTTTTGAAGCTTCACATCTTTCTATTTTAGATTTTCCAAGGAAATACAGCTTTCATATTTACAGACGAATAATCTAAACTCCCATGAAAGGGCTCACTAGGATGGTTTAAGTTAGAGAAAGATGCGTGGTTGTAAAAGGTTCTCATGGAAACATGGTGAATGGAAGGAGGGAGAGGTAATTTTAAGAATAGTCAAGGGAGGGAGACTGAGCTGTTAACAGAGAAAGAGAAGATTGTGGATAGAGAAGATAATGGCCTCCTTGATGCATATGTATTGATAACTGATACTTTGAAGAGTATAGACCTGTATTCATGCCCAGCTATGTATGAGCTGCCTGTTGGCTAACAGCCTTGCCAGCCCTGGGAATTACCATCAGAAAGAAACACTCTGATGGACTGCACAGATGGGATTTGCTTGTTTGTCTGGATTTCTGCCAGTTAGATAGTGCCTGCACTATTTCCCATCAACTCCTCCTGCGGAAGAGCTCCTTCAGCATGGCTGTGCTGTCATCCTCTCCCTTCTAACACTCACCAGATGTGAGGGCAGAGTCCATTTTGAAGGTGACCCAGAGTCGTCATGTTTGACTGGCGTGACATTATGGGCCGCCTCTTACTGGCACAGGAATGATGATGATTCAGGAGCACACATAAAGGGACACAGCAGCAGTCACAAAACCACATGCCCCACTGGGTGGCCTAACCTAGATTTCTGCCCTGAAGAGGGGCTGTGGCAGGATGAGCAACCACACTCCATGGGCAGCAGGCCCCATGCTCTAATTCCTCTTGCTTTCTTGCTGAAATGGAGAGTTCGGGCTTGTGGGACCTTTGAACATGGATATCAGGGTCATTCAAACTTACCAGAAAACATGTTTTCTTAAAGGTTCTGTCTGTTTTTATAGTGGTGAGTGGGAGCAGGAATACATTTGCTTCCCTCTTGGTTTGAGGAAAATCAAACAGAAATGTGAATGGAAGTTGAATTCTCAATGAGTGAGTAAGAGCGGCCAGTATGATATTTTGACTTTGGAGGCAGGCTATGACTAGAACTCCTTCCATCCTGTGGTCCTCAAAGATGTGTTGGGCACAGACCCTTGAGGGCAAGCGGGTGGGTAGAAACTTGGATAGCAGTGTTCACCCGAGTTCTCCAACCCTTGCTAGAAGTGTGCTGGCTTTTTCCTCCCCCCCTCCCCTCCCCTTCCCTCCCCTCCCTTCCCCTCCCCTCCCTCTCCATCCCTCCCCTCCATTCCCCTCCCTTCCCCTCCCCTCCCTCTCTGTTCCTCCCCTCCCTCCCCCTCCCCTCCCTCTCTGTCCCTCCTCTCCCTCCCCCTCCCGTCCCTCCCCTTCCCTCCCGTCCCTCCCCTTCCCTCCCCTTCCCTCCCTTTCCCTCCCCTCCCGCCCCCTCCCTTCTCCTCTCCTCCTCTTCCCTCCTCTCCCCTCCCCTCCTCTCCCCTCCCTTTCCCTTCCCTCCCTCTTCCTTCCTTTTATTATTCTTTTGTTTTTGAGAGAGGGTCTCATTCTATCACCCAGGCTAAAGTGCAGTGGTGCCATCGCAGCTCACTGCAGCCTCAAACTCCTGGGCTCAAGTGATCCTCCCACCTCAGCACCCCCATCCCCGTGCCTGGCTAATTTTCGGTATTTTTGGTAGAGATGGGGTTTTGCTCAGGCTGGTCTTGAACTCCTGAGCTCAAGTAATCCACCAGCCTTGGCCTCCCAAAGTGCTGGAATTTATAGACATAAACCCTCATGCCTGGCCTGGATGGCTTCTTTATAACAGAGAAAAAGAGATTATTTAGTCTTAGGCTTTTATGGCCTTGTCGAGCTTTATCAGGCATTTTAGCCATGAAATCCCAAATGTGAAAGTGACCCTTTCTTTATACTCCTATTACCTATACCTGGCATTGCTTATCTAATCTTTACCTACATGACCTCTGCCCTTCCAGACAGGAAAGATCCCTCCTGTTAAGTACAGCTAGTTTTTGGGCATATCATGTTTGTTTTCTGTTCTTCCAGGTGACTTCCAGGTGACAGCTCTGCGATTGTGCTTGAAGATCACCCTGTGTCTACTCCCAGAGGTGTACGCCTAGTTCTCAGGGAAGTTCCATCTCACCCCGACCTGGGAAGCAGAAGGAAGCTTGTCGCCACCCTTCCCCCATACCTTACTACTGCTTTGAACCAGTATGCTGCATGGAAAGAGATAAGCAGATACAGTCGAACTCCAGATTACATGACCCCTTAGTTTGTGCTTAAAATAAACAAAGAAGCTGATCTTTTAGTAAACAAGTTTTTATTGAACACCAATTTAATTTCAAGAACATTTCAGGTAAGTTGTCAAAAATAAAGACTCTTAAGGATGTATTATGTACCCAATAATGGTTTCAGGCCTTTACATGTATTTTCATTTTATTAACTCTATGAAGTAGATATTATTATCAATAGTCCTACACTACAGATGAGGAAACCCTGGTCCAGAGAGGTCAAACAACTTGACCAAGTGGCACAGCTGGAGAGTGGGGAGCTGGGACTTAAGCCCAGGTAGTTTGTACCCAGCACCTACAGCTGAGCTCCATTCTGTACTGCCCTTTGGAATACACACTCCATGGCCTTCACCCTCCTTGTGCTATATAGGATGACCTGTGATCTCAACAGCACTCACAAAGGAAGGCTTTACAGACAGGATATTTAGAATAGTAATATCAATCTCATATGTAAAGCATTTTTTTAAAGTAAAGCATATTACATATTAGTCATATGTAATAGGATGAATGCATGTATGCTACATGCTAGTAGAATTAATAGTTGGAATATAAAAATACCCTACAATGAGCCTTTATTTATTTTTTGGGTTCTCCTATTTTTTTTTTAAATTTGACCTTCTCCTTCCACATACAAGTACCTGTGGACACAGCATGGTCTTTGTGCTGTTGCCATTTGCAGCAGCAAAACAACAGCTGCCATTTCTTGAGGGCTTGTATTTGGCCCTTTATAAACACTGTTTTAAACCTTACAGTCATTGAGGTTGGTATCATTGTCCCCATTATACAGATGAGTAAACTAAGACTTGTGCAATGTTAACTGAGCTGCAGAGAGGATACATCACAGCTAATAAATGAGAGGGGCAGCATTCAAACCCAGGTCTGCCTGAATGCACGGATGTGTGCAAGTAAGCTCTGTGTTCTCCTCAGAGGTCACTGCGGGGGGCTCTAGGCACTTACGCTATCCCATTTGTGTCAGAATACAGCATGTGAACACATATCTCTATAGAATTTAAAACCCAAATATTTACTTATTACTCTCTAGGTTCCAGACACACACCATAAAAGGTACAAATCTTAAAAGGCAAATTGGAAGGACAGGTCAGAATTCTACCTTAGTAAAAGGTTGCAATTATGAGAACTTAGCTCACTGCAGCCTCCATCTCCTGGGCTCAAGTGATCTTGCTGCCTCAGCCTCCCAAGTAGCTAGGACTATAGGTGTGTACCACCATACCCAGCTAACTGGAAAACATTTTTTTTTTTTTTTTGGGTAGAAACAGCATCTTGCTTTGTTGACCAGGCTGATTTGGAACTCCTGGCCTGAAGTGATCCCCTGTCTCAGCCTCCCCAGATGCTGGGATTTTAGGCATGAGCCACTGTGTCTGGTGTGACAGGTACTATTATCCCCATTCTATAGATCAGGGAACTGAGAAATGCACAGTGCTTAGTGAGTAGGTATCTTGGGCTGAAGAGATCAATAGAGACTTGATGATACATAATGTGCTAGGTGTATTTGGTGGGATAGGTAAGAAGAATTATGCCTTGGAACAGCCATGCTCTGACTTGCCATTCAGTTGGATCATGCCATATTTACATGTCTAATTTATTTCCTTAGACTGTTAGCCCCTGCTAAGCAGGAGCCCTGTCTTCTGTGTCTCAGGCTCATCCCCTGGCTGGCTTAGGGTTGGCACAAACTCCATCCTCCAACTCTTTCCTGACTGTGTGTGTCAAAAGTATGTGAGTGGCTGCAGTTGTGGGTGCAAAGACATAGAACACCATGTGTCGAGCATTAAAATCTTGCTCAGTTTTGACTCCAGGATTCCTCTTTTCTTCCTTCCTGGGGGCGTGAGAGTGTGGTGAAAAAAACAAAATTGTTTTATCAAGGAAAGTTTTAGTAGGTAATTTCAGCCACAGGTGAATCTCTTCTGTTTTTCCAAGGACTGGGCATTGCCAGCCCTGCTGTAGCTGGTTGAAGGGGACCAAACCTCTCAGGAAGACGGACTTGGTTCCGTTTGACCAGCCAGAGCAAGGGGCATCTTTCTTCAGAGGTGACTGCAGCCTCTAGTGTGTAGGTACCTCAGTGTGTCTCAAGCACCAGTTGACCAAGCCTGTAATGCAGAAAGAAGCAGCATTAGCATCTGTCAAACGCCAGGAGCTTGCCTTGCCCAGAATGTCTTTGCACATGATTTGTACATACATCTCATATGATTTCTACATACAAATCTTACATAATTTGTATTTTGTGTTGCATGGCTTCAATTTATTTTTTTCTTTAATTTTTATTATTTTTTCAAATAGGAACATCATGAATTATGACATAGAATTATAGAATATGGAAAATGACAGTATGCCATACTTCTTCCTCTTCCCATTTTCCAAAAGAAATGTAACATTTTGGCATATATTCTTTGTTTAACATTTTTAAAACTTTATTTTTAATTCAGATATGATATAGTTATAAAAGGGTATTTATAATATGTAAGTGATGGTACATAATGGTAAAACCAATGCCCATGAACAACGATCTACTTTTTTTTTTGAGACAGAGTCAAGCTCTGTCACCTAGGCTGGAGTGCAGAGGTGTGATCTGGCTTACTGCAACCTCTGTCTCCTGTTTCAAGTGATTTTCCTGCCTCAGCCCCCAGAGTAGTTGGGATTACAGGCACCTGCCACTACTCCTGGCTATTTTTGTATTTTTATTAGAGATGGGATTTTTCCTTGTTGGCCAGGCTGGTCTCAAATTCCTGACCTCAGGTGATCCGCCCACCTCAGCCTTTCAAAGTGCTGTGATTTCAGCTTTGAGCCACCATGCCTGGCCCAACAATCTACCTTTTAAAAAGAACTATTTTTTTTGTACTGTTTTATACTGTTGCTTTCTTTGTATTGAATGCTTTTTCCAATTTGTTTCTTTATGTTTCCCACCAGAGGTGACTATCACACTGAATTTATTTTTTCTTATAATTTTAATATTTTTCTTCATAGATTTTACCATTTGTGCATATATTTCCAAACAATATATATGCATATTTTAGTGTATAATGGCATCGTATCATAGGTATTGCTCTGTGACTTGATTTTTTCATTTAAAATGATATTTGCAAGATTCATCCATATTGATGTGGTAGCAGCAGCTTATTAATTTTCATTGCTTTACAGTTTCTACTATGTGAATATCCTATAATTTATTTATTCTCCCAGCCACAGACATTGAGGTTGTTTGGTTTAACAAGAGGGTAGCATTGACTAAACTGTTTGTCAAAGGAGGTGGGGAAATCTTTGATCTTACAGATTTTACAGGACAATTCTGGATTTGTAGGTTGGTCTTGTAAAAGAATGGCAACACTCACCAGCCCCAAACATCTGGAAGTAGAGCCCAGAAATTAATGCTGTAACTTGCCCTTCGGGTGATTCCGACGCAGCTAAAGTTTGAGAATCACTGAACTAACAGGAGTACTCACTGGTTTCTCTCTTTTCTAGGGAGGTGTGAGCAGGGGGAGAGAGCTGACTGAGAAGAAGACATTCCCAGAAAGGTGGCCTGCCCTTCTTCACAATGTATGGGAACAGGTGGGAAAAGAGGTAGGCAGAAAGGCTAGTTTGAATGATGCAAGAAAATTGTCCTTCTCCCTTGGGGCTAGGTGTTGTGGCCCTTTCATTTTCTCTTCCTGATGAAGACAAGTAAAATTAAGTGGAATGCATGTGGCCTTGGAGTCACACTTATCTGGGTTCAAACCCCACCAGTGCTTCCCTGGCTCTTTGGCTTTCAGGAAGTTACAGAACATCTTGTAACCTGAGTTTCTACATCTGTACAGCAGGAGAACATTGTATCTACTCTGCCCGCTTGTTTCAAGGCTTAATGACAATGAAGGAAAGGTGCACTGAGTCCCCAGGGGGTACGATGGATAGTGTCAGGGGTGTGGGAAAGTTCTAGAGACAATCCTGACGACTTTGGAGGACAAGAGTTTCACTCTCAACTCCAGCCTTGTCCTTCACATGTTTCCCTTCCTCAGCTGCAGGTGTTTGCATTTCATCATTAAAGTAGTTGAAACTGCTGGTCAGGAAACACAGAACGAGTTTAACCAGTCAAGCTGACTTCTGCAAGATGGACTCCAGCTTGGGAGCTCTATATGGAATAATCAATATATCCCAGACATCGAAGCGCTCAATAAGGCACTGCAAAAATGGCAACAAGGTAAAAGCCCACAGTGATGGTGGTCGTGAGAAAGCAGGGCACCACAGAACGTGACTTGGTTCTAGAATGGTCTGTGCAGGGTTACGTTGAAGCTTCTGTCTTGGCTTGAGTCCTCTCCTCCTTGGTGTGTGTCCTCCTGGCCCTATAGTCTTGGCATCTTACCTTCTCCCTCTTCCTGCCAGTGACATAGCTGTCTTGAAGCTGCTGCTTGCCAGCTCTTCCTCTGGCTAACCTCTTCTCCTTCACCAGCTTTTCCTGGGGAGCAAGGGAGCAGGCAGTTGTAGGGGCAGAGAGCAGCCCGATGGTCTGAAATCAGGACTGAAAAGCACGTGTGTCCAGCTCACCAGCCAGAATAACAAGCCTCTTTTTGTGCAGTTTCTTCAATTCTGCACACTTGCTCCCTCCATCTCTCTCTTCTCTACTTAACTCATGTCCTGCTTCACCCCCAGCAGCACAGCCACCAATACAGCATACCCCCAGTTTCTGAGCAGAGGACATGAAATCAATCTCCAGGGTAGGAAAAGGAAGTGTATCATTAGAACAGGTATGATTTAGGAAAGGGAAAGTGTCAACAGAAAGAAGCACAACCTTGAGCGATCTGCCTGTTTTACAGACATGAAGACCAAAGTTTTTAGAATAAAGGACAGTAATTTTCATTGGAAAATATAATGTGCCATAATATGTCGATGTCAGAGACTTCATTTATTCAAAGCATCACTATCAAAAAGGCCAGGTTTCTCGACCTTAACGTATTGACATTTTGGGCTGGATATTTCTTTGCTTTGTTTTGGTGGGTGGGGTTTGTTCTCTGCATTGCAGGATGTTCAGCAGCGTCCCTAGTCCCCACCTCCTAGATGCCAGGAACCCCTGAGTTGTGACAATTGAGACTGTCTCTAGACATTGCCAAATGCCCCTGGGTAATGACATTGTCTCCAATTGAAGGATCACTCATCTAAAGTGAGAAGTCTCGGTGCTTAGTTTTATAGCAGACCCATCTCTGGTAATTTACCATGTCCTTCCAAGTTCCTTCCGCCACCCCTCTCAAAGTATAGATTTTATGCCCTTAAAGACCATTAGACAATTCTCTGCTTTCTGGAAGAGGTGGGAGGCTTGTGTCATGGTTGTTGCTGAGCCCAGTTGGTGCAGAGGGAGCCTTGGCCCAGTGTTCTGGGTGCTGTCACCTCTGAGGGCAGGGGGCCTCTGATCGCCAGCTGCTCTGTGCTCCTCTGCCATCTCTGCGCAAACATGGTGCATCTTCCCTTCTTCCTTCCCTTTCCTCCTCTCCTGTGTCCTTGTTCTGCTGCTGCTCAGTTTCATTTGACAGCCCTGTCTTTTGCATCTCTGCACGCTTCGGTCAAATCCTCTCAGGTTTCCTTTTGTGGTTTTGCTTAAGAACTCATGGTGTAAACTTAGTGTGGTACCAGACGTAATCTCTCACACGCACTCACCCTAAAAACAAGGAGGTAGAGCTGTGGGATGCAGGAGCCATCCTGGAACTGGGGTTTAAGTGAGGGAAGGAGGCCCCTTTATCTTCCTCCCTTGTTCTGAAAGTCTTTGTGGGGGTGATGGCATGAGTCTTGGGTGACTGCAGCCTCCCCTCCTGCTCAGGGCTTCCCTCTGTAGGTTCAGCACTTTCTTGGCGTGAGTTCAAGCCCTTTGGAGTCAGAGCTGGGAACACAGAGGTTTAGGGAAGAGCAGAGAAAGAAACTAGCCCGTTAGCTGAGTGACTCACTACTTTAGCATCTCAAGGCTTTTCCTCAAATAGCCTTGCAGAGTCCATTTGGGACAGGGTGATGATGCAAAGTGGAAAGGACAGCAGAGCAGAGTCAGGGGACTGTAACCCAGGATGAGTTGTTTTCTATGGTTTCCTGAACCTCACTCACAGCACCTGCCTCTGTACAACAAAAGCCCTGAGAAATGCCTGTGAAACACATGGCTTGAAAGAAATGATGATTCAGTCTGGTTGTGGAAACCTCTCATTTCAGGAGCTACATGACCAGAGGGAGGAGCTAGGAGGGTGAGGGCTGATTCTGTGAAAATCCTTTGGGGGAAAAGCCTTCCCCCACTAGGCTGGCCTGAGTAGCCAGATCTGGGAGGCTGGTCACAGCGGGGGACTGTGGGACAGCAGTCCGTGTGTCTGAAACCTTGGGCTGAGGGAGAACATCTCAAGAAGGGGAGAAAGGGGTGTTCAGGAGGAGCCCAGATAGGATTCAAAGGATCTTGCTTCCATTTGCTGACACAAAGCCCTGATGAGGAAGAAGGTCACCAAGCCCGTGCTCCGGGTGGTACCCTGGGATTAGCGAGGAGGCACTTGCCGAAACCACACACTTCCTTACATTCCATAGCAAAGTAATCCATATGGGGATATAAAGAAGCATGTGGCCTCGGGAAGCAGTGTCATCCAGAGGCAGCCTGCATCTCAGATGTGGGCCACTTGTAGCATCTTTCCTCCTTGCCGAGGCAGGAAACGCTTAGCGGGAAGGGTCACTGGGATCTCAACTCATCCTAAATTCCTGGCCCTCTCCCAACCCCCTAAACCATCCTGAAATAAATCTGTTGCAAGCAATTGCAGTGCTGCTTGGGACCAAATCTTCCCCTGCTGTTTGTTCACAGGTAAATGGCATCAAGTATCCCTGGCTTATTCTCATGTAGCCACAGTCTATCCAATCCTTTGTTATTACTAATTAATTCACTGCTGCTATTTTGTACATTTTGATGCGATTCTTTTTTAATGTTTGGGATCCAGTGAAGGGAAAATTAAAAATTTTCTGCATTCATGCAGACAGCCACTCATGCTTAGAAGCCCACCCGGCCCTCCTGTACTTCCTACTGTACGTTTGTCTGTCTTGGGTGCTTGTTGATGGTGGCAGCTGCCCATGCAGCATTCCAAGCACAAATTGTTCTTTGTGGGAAGGATCCTTTTGTCAGGATTCTGCTCTCCCTAGCCCATCACCTGCCCCACAATCTGTGAGGCCTGAGCCACAGAAGGGTGAGGGACATTGGCAGCTGTTGAGCCACTCGGGGTCTGGAAGGCCACCCTGGCTGGAGGGAGATGAAGTTTTGAAATGGTATCTGATTCTCTGCCAGAAAATGGGGAAAACGATGCCAAAGGGAAGAGTTGGCCCCCCAAAAAGGTCTGAGTCTCGCAGCACTGGCTGTGGTGGTTAAAAACATCTAATCCCAGTAATAAAAATAAGAGGTAACTTTTTATAAGTATGCTTTCTATAAAAGGATCATTTCAGTGCTTTGCCTATGTGATCTCCTTGAATCCTACCTACTCTATGAAATGTAGCAATTTTATCTGATTTTACAGAGGAGGAAAATGAGGATTGTAGAAATGAATTAATTAACATATTTTTAAATGGTAATTCTTTTAAAAAAACTAATCAGATTGGAGACACAGTTTTGAATTAACCCATGGAGAGAGGCTTAGAAAAAAAATGTTGAGAAGGAAGGAAAGAAAATTCTATGGGTTTTTGATTTGGTGTACCTTTATGCTTTTGTGACTTTGTGTTTGGGGTGTTGCTGATGGAGGTGGCTTAGAAACCATACTGTTTCTTAGGAAAATAGGAAAATGTCTCTGGCATGCCTGTCAACATCTTTCAGGCTGATGTTGGGAATCATCCAATGGCTCATTTAATCCCATCCAGTCGCTATATAAGCTTCTGCTCTGAAAACACTGTTTTCTCCCTTTGTCAGGTATGAGCTTCATAGAAGTGAGAGTTTGGTGCTACCCTTCGTCCTCTAACTTTGGGAACAGTGGACAACCAAAAACACTGTTTTATCAGGGGCTGATAGCAGGGAGGCAGCTTGGTCAAAAGAGGAAAGAGATGTCGCTGTGCCTCTGAGAAATTAAAATTTCTCATTTTTTTTCACAGAACCAGGGAACTTAAGAGCTGAGTAAATGTCCATTTTATCTAGTTACACCTGTCAGATGGAGATCCTCCATAAGTGTTTGGCATGTGAGTTGTGAGGAGTGAGGGTTTGCACCGATGAGAGGAACCATTGAGTTTTATGTTCTAAGAGACTTGCTATCCATGAGCCAGTGATGAACTTCATAAACTCATGTAAGAATACAAAAGAAAAAGATTTTCAGGGAAAATAGCTGAGATAGCGAAGAGAGTACAAACTATCCCGTCAGACTGTCCCCAACATTTGGGTGTGAATTGTTTTGGCTTTGCCAAGTCTAACCTTGTAGGGCGAAAAGATTACGTAAAAGTTTACTGCAAAATCTGCAGGAGAAAAACAAATGTTAATAACCAATTGCTTGACAATTCATGAGTCCAGGCAACTAAATTCTTATAAATTTAGAATGCAGAGAGATTTTTGAAAGTCAAGAGAAAGTTTGAAATGGGAATATCTGTGATGAACGCCTTGTCTAAACCTTTCTCCCATTTTCCTGGACATCTAGCTTAAGATACAAGGAAGAAAAGTCATGAAACAGGTTGGAAAATGAAGAGAAAGGTAGACTTGAAAGACAAACTATGACAAAACCAACATATTTCAGACAAGACAAAATAGCGGGAAAAGAAATCTAGGATGGAAAACATAAAGACACATTTCTCTGTGCTTTGCATATAGAAAAGGGCATCTATATGGCAATTGGATGTGGGATTTTTCCAGGTTATTTATTTGGTTTCCTATCTACCCAAATCTTTTGACTTTAGTAGGCACTATTAATGGAAAGAATTGGGAGATGTGGTGTGTCACTTGGCCACTTGTGTGCTGGGTGATAGTGACCAAATCACCAGCTTTCTGTTCTCACTCCTATACCAAATCCCATGCCACTTCTCTATAAATAGCAGTTGTGTCCCCAGCTGCCCACCAAAGAATGGGTTGAAGATTAATGAGATAACACATGTGAATATCTTGAGTTTCTTAGGAGAATGGGCCAATGGTAATGTAAAATGTCATTCAACATGTCATTGAAAACAAGATTTATTCCACACCCCAGCCCTGCCTCATAATCAGACAACTTAAATTACTAACATGTCCTTTCTCTTGTCCTGAGAAGCAAGCACCATTTAAAAGCATTCCAGACTTAAGTAACAGTTAAAAAGTAGCCTCAAAAGCAGAAACAGCAATAATGGTTCTTTTTCAGTTTATTTTGCTGAGCAGGGCAGCGTTTGAACATAAATGACTCAACATATTAAAAAGACAGGAGGATGCTCATTTCTCATTAAGAGTCCTTAGAAAGCCTGTTGGATTTGGGTAAAATTAAGGACAGGTTGAGACTGAGGGGAGACTGAGTTATAGACAAACAAGTGTTGCAATCTTCAAGGTTATTGGCCATGGAGGGGTTCAGGGAGAAATAGCATGTCTTGGACATCTGTGACTTGAGTGAGCTACTTAACCTCTTTCAGTCTCAGTTTCCTCATCTGTAAAGTGCGGCCAGTAGTGCTTCTTCAATGGGAGGAATTAGATTTATGTAATGTGCCGTGAGCATAGTATTTGAAGTCTAACAAAGAGCCTCTATTACTATTATTAACTATCTATTACTAATATACAATCAGTGTAATAAACTTAATAATTATGTGTTATTAATTAATATGCAATTGACATATTAATTAGTATTAATCCATCAATGGAATCTACTTACTACATAGAAATCCTTATATTTGATTTACTTTAAAGGGTTTCATTAACATGACAATTGTTTTTTATGTAAGGGATTATTCAAAGATACTTGAGAAAGCATAAATATTATCAGAAACATTCCTTTCACAATTTTGGTGTGCTTTTAAAGATATTTAAAAAGATTTTCATATGTGTTAAAAGGATTTGTTAAGGAAAGGTATTCATCAGTATCATTTCTGACAAGAATCTTTATAAGTTCTGAATGTCCAGGATGCCAGTCTTATTTTTAGGAGTTTTTGTGAAAGGATATATGTGATGAGATGCTCAGAATGTCCCCTTACTGGCCACATGGTGTTTTCCCTCTGATGTCAGATCTGACCTTAGTTTGTCTATCCTTTGCTGGTGAGGGTAGAAAACCCGGATTCTATGCAGAACAATACCTGTAGCTGCCTCTCTGAATTTCTAATACAGGCATCTTAGCTCTCCTTATTCCTTCTCTGCCCCTGGTGAAGATTGGAAGTTTTAAACAACTGATACTAGTTGGCTAAAATGTAATGAGAATTGCATGATTTTATGAGAATTAGAACCCTATTAGTGTCTGCAGAAGGCATGGCCTGCACTGATGCATCCACTTCAAAGTCTGACGTCTTATGACATTAAGCACTGGTATCTATTCCTGGTGTTCTTGGTGGCTGTCCATGAAACAGAAGTGATTCTGCTGCTCACCAAGTAAAAGCCAAATTATTTGGGGTTTACCGTCATCTGGCTGAGGAGATCGGAAATAAAGTAGAGGTCCCTCCTTTTAAGGCAAGCATGGGGTAGTATGTTGGGGAAAGACCTTATTTTTCTTGGGGCTCAGCCAGAATGCCTTGCTATTTTTAGAGAACAGGCCAGTTCTGAATGTTGATTTGATCATAGGCATGAGTCCCATTTAACTTCCCAGGGACAGCCAAGAACAGTGCCAGCTCCAAGAGCCCACCTTCTCTTCCTGCTGGCATTCTGCCACCGTCCCCAGAAGAGGTATCAGTGGCATTTCACCATCACAGTTGTCCTTGCCCTGCTTCTCATCCACGAGAATTGAAGCTGGAACTTCAGGAGAGGGTAGGGCAAGGGGAAGAGAGGGAGCCAACATTATACTAAGCCACTTATTTAGAGGATTTATGCTTACAACAATCTTGTGAAAGACATTTTATTACACAGGGTAGAACTGCCATAAGCAGGCTAAGTAATTTGGAGACAGAGTGGCTAAGAAACTTGCTAAAATCATTCAGCAAGTAAACGGCAGACCTTTGACTTGATGTTACTCTCTCACCCAAAGCACTCATTTATTCTAATACGCTGTATTAAACCTTGCCTGATTCTTGGTATCTCTGAGGCACTTATTAAAATCCTTGCTTCCTGGTAGGGGAGCACTACATTTCAGAGCCATGGGATCAGAATCTGCTGGGGATCTACTCCTAGGTGACTTCTATGCTCAGCAAATTTAGGAAAGAACGGCTCTTTCTGTGCAGATTCTTCTGACTTGATCTGACAGGCAGTGAGATAAGTGACCTGGGTCAGGGCCCAGGAACCTGCATTTTTGCACACCACCATCCTCCCAACCCCTGCCATTTTAGTCTGTTACAAGTGGCCAGAAGACTTTGAAAAACATTGATCTAAAAACAAACAAGAAAAAGGGATATGGATTCTATAGTAATAAAATCATTAATCCTGGAAAGGACTCACTTCACAATAGTCCGAAGAAAATAACTTAGTTTGGATTAAAGGATGAATTTCTGCAAACATGGTGATAAATGGTTAGATCCAGAACAGGGTGATCCCTCTGTACAATATGAGTAGTCAACATCTCAGTGACAGAAATGCTACAGCTGACCACTAATATCTTACCTTTCCAATATTCCCTAGGCTCAGTTTCCACCAGGAATATTCTTTTCCTTTGCCCATTTCACTAGTTAAAATTACTTTCTTTAAGGCTTAGTTCAAAAACCATTTTCTTCCCAAAATTTTCTCTCAATTCTCTTCCTCTTGTTAGTTCCTATGTCTGTAATTGGGCATGAATCACACCTTATCTTGCATCTAATTCCTCGTGTGCCTGTCATGCATATGTAACTCTTCTCCTAGAGGGCCAGCACTCTGACTGCTTCATGTTTGATTTCTCAACCACCTGCCAAAGGCCTTTTGCACAGTAAGAGTCAAACGGATAAAGTTACCACCACTACCACCACTTCCACCACCCTTACAGAACACTTACAGTGTGCAGGTCCTGTTCTAAGCACTGTAACAAGTATATTAGAAATAGTTCTATTTTACAGATGGAGGGATGGAGGAACCAGGAGGTTGTGTGTTTTTGTTGTTATTGTTGAAAGGTCTCTTTTACAAGCTCTAGCTCTGTAGATGATTAGCATGTAAGGAGATCTTAATACTGTGGATTCCAGGAAGAGCGCCTTAAAAACTCTTAACCTTCTAATTAATTTAGTGCATCAGAATCACGTGGACAACTTGCTGAAACACAGGCTGCTGAGTGTCATCCCCAGAGTTTCTGATTCAGGAACTGGGGGTAGGAACTGAGAATGTTCGTTTCTAGCATGTTCCCAGGTAATGCTGATGCTGCTGGTCTGGGGCCCACATTCTGAGAACCACTGCTGTAGGTCAATGTTTCTGACACTCCACAGCTTGAGGGCAAAAAATTGACGCTTATATTCTGAGCTTCCTAAAAGCAAACAGATGAGGGAGAGGAATAGAAACCACACAGAAGTTAGGAAGGTGTGAACCCTTTCCAAGGGCATGGTTGTAGGTGCTTTCCCTGATGAGGGTGCAGACAGGCAGTCAGCACTCCAAGGAGACGGAAATACCGCTGGAAGTCACTTGGTATTTTTGGCTTGAGCAGTTGCTTGCCACCAGGAGTGATTTCATTGGTTTCCAAATTTTACCAGTAAGTCTTCTGTGAGTTTAGGTGAAGAATGAGTATAAAATGAGATGTGTGTTTTTCTTGAGAAGATAGCCCAGCAGAGTCCACTGACTCACTTAACTTTTTATCACATTTGCAGCGAGATCATAAATATAATACAATGTAATAATACAGAATAATGATGAAGCTTTTAATTATAGCTCCCAAAGCTCTTACTTGAAAAGCTTTTTAAAATTTTTTTATCTGCACCTATTAAATTGAGTAAGGATTAAAGTTGCTTAAGGTCCAGGGACCAAGTCAGGAGCATGGGGTTCTTGTCCTAGTTTTCCAAATAAATACATTGCTCAGGGACTTAATTTCTTAGTGAAATAGTTAAATTATCTTAGTGGGGACACCTATGGGGTCATCTGAAAACTCATCCCCATTCAGAAATTGAATATTTGAGATAAATTACATATTAAAAATAAATTCCTTTGAGCTGCTTGGGAAAAAAATTCAATCGATATGCAAAATACTTTGCCAAGGCATTCAAAGGACAAGACACAAGTTCAAGGTCACATGCTCTCAGGTTTTTATCCATCTCTCCTCACTGGTAGCTCTTCTTTAGGTAACTGACCAGCCCCTTTGGGGGATTACTTTGAAATCTCTCCCCTCTGGAGCTGCCCTTCATTATCCCTCTGTCTTCTAGGCCCACCCTCCTACCCTTCTGCTTTGCTTCAAGCCCCAGCACCCAGAAACAAGTCCACTGTTCAATACTGGCCAACAAGTCATTCTCATGCACTGAGTCTGGGGGTGGGGGGCCTTTCTCTTATTCATTTCCCCCTGCCTGGCTCTGCCTGTCGGATCTGGACTCCAGCTGTCCTCCCCCGCTGTCTGAGATGCAGAACTTGGAGCTTCACCTGCTTCGGTAGACGCTGCCTTGCTGGCTTCAGATGACAGAAGCAGATCGCCCGCAGGGCTTCCCAAAAATTCACAAAGAAAGAAAGACAGATGGGCAAGGCAGGAACGGCCAGAGGACGATTAGAGGAGAAAACAGCGCGGCGCCGGGAAAGCTCAGCACATACCTGGGGAAAAGTTGCAGGCGGGTCCCTCCTCCTCTCTGGGCTTCCTTCCCAGCAGGCTTCGGCCCCCACTGAGGTGTTTAGGATGTGGGCAGTTATTTACTTATTTATTTATTTTCCAGAGCTGGCAGTGTTGGCTCACATTTCTATGCCTTCCTGTCAGAATTCTCTCAAGGAAACGGCAGCTGGTGAGCTCAGAAATGTCAGTCAGAATCTTGGCCTAGTTTGGGGACTTGAAGATTCTTACAGAAAGTTAAAAAGGTTTCTGGGCCAGTGTCTCCTTTGGGTTTTCCCTCTTTTGCTTCTCACCTTTTCCATCTTCTATTTTTTTCATTTTACCCCAGTAGCTAGCTACTTAAATTGCCTGCTTCTGTCTTTCCAATGGTCCCCTCTTGGGTACGGCTGTGGCTCTTCTTCTGGCTCAGCCTAATAGCCTGGTGATTTTCTGAGCTTTCATATCAGTACTTGGACATTCCTTGCTTATTTCATCTTCTTACTTATTCCCTTTTCCCCTTTCCTCCCTGTTCTTTCACTCTTATCTTTGTAATCGCTGTCCTTCTAGTCACACACAGAGAAATCATCTTCATCTGTCCTTTATGTGCATTTCCTATCCTCACTGAATAGGCTGTCATTCCCCCATTTGTGCCCTGTCCACCCATTTCTCCACTTGGTTCCTGTCCATATGTGACCTAGCTACAGCTCCACTCCTCTCCTCTCCTCTCCTCTCCTCTCCCCTGCTCTCCTCTCCTCTCCTCTCCCCTGCTCTCCTCTCCTCTCCTCTCCCCTGCTCTCCTCTCCTCTCCTCTCCTCCTCGGGCAGTTTCACTCCCTGCCTCCTCTTGTTTCTGCTCTCCTAAGGGAGCCTCCTCCTTTTGTACTCTCCAGCCCTCTGCCCACCCCCAGCACACTCTCCCACCTGTTTGTGTCTTTTAAGGGACTTGGTCCTGTCCATGCCTTCTGTCCACCTCAATCACCCTAGTGACGGGCCTCTGAAAGCTGTTAAATTACACCTCTTCAGCTGTCCCGTTGCAAGGAGAAACGATCTCTGCTAAATCCTTTTTCAGATAGGCAAATCTATATTAATGCCTCTGTTGATGGAATATACTGAAATGATGCATGTGTTATTTTAAAGAGTTAGAACATTAATGTTTTCAAATGAACAAATCTCTGTCTCTTGATATTGGGGTTCTTTTAGCTTGTATGAGTATAAACGACTTCAGATACAACTCTTCAAGCTTGTTAATAACTTATTTGGGCCATTTTTCAAGTGGGAGGTAGTTGTAGTGGAGTTATGGAAAATATGGGTCGTTTGGGGCTTGACTGGATGCTTGATAACATGTATTTAGTGACTGCCTGTCAAGTCACAGTGTACCATATTCAGCACTAGAAATAAGGTATTTATGTTCCCTGCTCTTGAGAGACTTACAGGCTCTTTTGGGGATAAGACTTGAATTTGGGGGAAATACACGCACATACACATACACACATATAAAATATAATATTTACAGACTGATAAAATGGAAGATAAGCATTATTGGCATTCAGAAGCAGAGAGTAGTGAGTGATGGGACAGGTGGTAAAAGCTTCGTGGAGGAGATGGGTTTCTGCTAGGTCCTGAATGATAGGGACAGTTTATATATGTATAGAGAGAGAGAGGGAGGGAAGGGCTTTCTCAGATGTGGGAACAGCTTGCGCAAAGACATAGAGGCAGAAATGAGCAGAGTGTGATCAGGAAATACTGATTAACCTGTGGCTAGATCCAACCTTTGTGAAGGGGTCAGCCTGGGGAAGGCCTCGAGCATAAAGAGCCAGCCATTCTGGGAAAGTATACTCATGGTAGGAGATGACAATTTTTTAAAGAGTTCCTTTAGACTACACACTTATATTTAAAAAGAGTAGTGCTATTCTGTTTTCATATAGTTTCTGTAAATGCATATGAATTTGGATGGTTTGATAATTAATATTGGAATAATCATGGCATGAAATTTGTTGCTATTGAATATTCAGAGAGAAATAGACATTTCTCTCCAATCCTCAGAATATTAAGTCTTTTTATTATTATTTTTTTCTGGCATGTGTTACTGAAGGTCTGCTGTTATAAATGTAGAAAACTGCTAGCCCCACTCATTCACAGTCCATCACCGATTCTGTCTCCCTCACATAGTTGGCCTTAAAGTCTACTCAACATCATTTTTTACACTTACTGAAAGCTTTATTCCACCTTGACTCGATTGTGCATTTGTAATGGGTCTAGATACACGTTAACATGTCTTTATCCTGTTTAAATTTTTAAAAAATAATTTCTTTTTATGTAAGTCTAGAATTCACAACTCTGTTAACTTATGGAGGTCAAGTTTATACTTATTTTGATTTATTCTCTTGTTTGCAGCACAATATGAGGACACAGTGGCCTCTCAATGAATGGTTGTTAAAATCAGATTGGATCAAAAGGGTCCCTAAAAGACTAAAACTCTGCAACAGAATACAAAATACAAACCCAACAGGCACATTACTAATAGGAGGATAAACATCTTCTGAATATTGTGTCAAGCCTTTAGTTCTTCTGAGATTTTTCTCTGTTCAAAAGAGGGAACTGATGTTAATTTAATAATTTATCTATATATAGGATTATACTTTAGGTTTTCAAGTCACAAATTCTTATGAGTTTCATGCACTATTTTGAGTGAGTAAGCCAAAGGTACTGATATTCAAATTTGGAAGATGATGAATTAGAGATACACAGCAATGAGTGGACTTGCTGAGGACCACATGGAAACAGATGAGGTCATCTATTGAAAAATATGGGATCAAATTCAAGCCTTAGGATTCCTCATTAAATATTTTTTCACCTCAGCACATTTTAGGCCAGAAATTTTGACTTCCTGATAAAGAACTACTTTTTTGTTCTCTAAATTCTTACGTAAATCAGGTTGATTTTAAAATGATGCAGTGTTTGGGAGTGAAAGTGAGGAGTGGGGTCTCTTCCTGAGATCTTTCCCAGTGAGATGATCTTCCCTGTGGAAATCTCCAGAAGCCAGGAAAAAAGGTTAAATTAGAGCTGGCCTGAGCAAGAAGAATTCTTCAGGACAATCTTACTTAATTACTTACTCACTTAGTATGTTAGGAAACCAAAGCCCAGTTTAGCAATGAGTCTTGCCCTTAGTCACAGAACCAGCATCTCCTGACTCCTAGGTAAGTGTGCTTTGTATTACACACAGGCATCATGATTGCCTCCTGTTTGGTTATGAGCCTCTTGAAGAGCCTTCTCTTCCCCAAGGCCACCACTGGGACAGGGTGATAATAGTGAAGGGAGTATTCAGGCTGTTTTATTTGTGGCTGCAGGCCATCTCTTAGAGCCCTACAATAGTGAGCAGAAACTGGGTGAAAAAACCCCATAACTGTGGGAATGGGGGAATGCAGAAAATAGACTGTTCCATTATAAAAACAGTTTTAATGCTTTATAGTGGGTTCAGCCACTGACTTTCATAAGGGTGATAGTAATAATACTGAAATCATGGGATGGTAATAATAAATCCTTTCAGATGCTGCCAGAACTACATGTTGCAGGCTTTAGATGCCAGTGGGCAGCTGCTTGGCTAAATGTGGCCCCCAGTTGTCAAGGAGAGACCCACCCCAATACAGTAGAAACAAATCAACAAGTATTTGCAGGGCACAAACAGGGCAGAGCCCCTTAGAGGTGAAGGCTTCAATTTAGACACCATCTCTGCTTTTAAGGAATTAGCAATTTGAAAATGTGCTCAAAATGTCAAGTTTGATGTAGATACATGTATGGCTCCACGAACTGGCTTGTGTAGACCAGAGATAAACTCAAGTATCATGTGCCCTAGTTGATTATCCTGCCTCTAACCAAATGGTTGACAGCTGTCAGTGTTGTGGAGCTGGATACCCATGAAGATCGTGTCAGAAGTTAACTTTCGTTAACTTTTTTGTTTGCAAGATGGTTTAGTTTTCTTGAACTAGAAGGCAGGGTTTGCAATTACTGTGTAATTGCCAGAAGTTGTTGATTCTCACCTTAATGTCCTCTTCTAAAATCCAGAGGTAATAATAACCCGGTCACCTCTCTTACTAGGTTTGTTTGGAAGATTTAAATGCAACAGCTTCTCTGGTTTTCGTGTTTGTTGTTTTAGTTGTCCTTTGGATGGGTAAGCAGTAAGTGGTGTGAGGAAGGCACAATTTGGGTTTCATGCAGGTAGATTCAGCGGTAGATGGAGTTTGAGGCATTTGCCCACAATTATACATTTTAAGGGGACATCCAGTCTGGGCTTCTCATTGTGTAGTAAGGAAATGGGGTCTTGAGAGTTAAAAATTTTTCCCCCATTGGCAGTCTTGGGATACATTATGATGTTAGAGAGTCTGCCAGGTTTTCCTCATGACCAAGTGAGGGCAAACAAGATAATGATTGTGAAAGTTATCCATCAGCAGCAGAATGCTACACAAATGTGAAGTGTTATTTTATAGAAATGTGTCCCCCAAAGCCTGTGATTGCAGAAAACTGACACTCTGGGTGATGGCAGAGCTGTGGGGTCCTGGACACCAGCTGTTCCCCAAGAGTTTTCCCAGCTGCTGCTAAGGGCAACCCTGTGGTGGAGGAGTCCACAAGTGGATATTCCGAGAGCACAGACTTATATGGGATTGGGCCAAAGCAGGTCAAAGGCAAAACAGTTGAAATTATTTGGGAAACAGGTGGGGACAATGGAAAATTCATTTGGCTAAATGTGTGCTTAAATCAACACAAAAGTTATCCCAGTTGCTTGGTTTCGGAAAGCAGCGCTATAGTGTTTAAAAGCTCCCTCTTTTCCTCTCTCCCTTTCTTCCTTTCTCCCTTCCCTTCTCCTTTCTTTCTTCTTCTTCTAAAAAAATTATCATTTGATGGTTTATTTAGAATTTAAGAGAAACGGGAAAGGTGATTTAACTCTCTTTAGGTTATGAAGAGATATTAATGAAAGTAATGTAATTTTTTCCCCTGTATAAAAGAGTAGAACATGTGATTTCAGTGCAACAAAGGGACTTTAGTTAAATGTAAGGGAAACTATGTTGTATCAGATCCCTGGTCTGAGATGGTTCCAAGTCGGGTGCTTTCATATACTTTTTTTCTTTTAACCCTTACAAAACTTCTCTTTGCCCCCAGTATATGCTAAACTTCAAGAAGAGGGGTGATTTTCCTTGTCTCTCATATTCTACTGCAGCTTTCTGCCTTCAAATTATTATTTCAAAAAATATAGCCTATGTCTTGCTTGTATACTAGTTAAAGTAATTTAAAAAAATGACACATCCTCTAACACATTTGAAAATTTATATCTGAATTTTAAAATTATAATTATTTAAAGGACTTAATTTCTGGTGTGTTGTAAATATTGACATTTCAGTTCAAATGTTCTCTCATTCTTCCAAGTGTAGCCAATGAAATCTAATCCACAGCAATTTGACCCTCACTCTCTTTCATTAAAGAAAGATAAATGCAAGCTCTTTTAAACAGTTGGAAATTTGCAGTATTCCTTTTCCTTCTGGAACCTGTGCTATCCCATTTTATTTCACATGACAAATTTTATCCTATTTATCACTCTATTGTAGACTTCAGCAGATAAATGTATATGCAAATTTGAAATTAAACTTTAGAAACTTTCTAATTAAAAATAAAAGTAAGCCTGGACAACATGGTGAGATGCCATCTCTACAGAAAAAATACAAAAATTAGCTGGGCATGGTAGTGCACACTTGTGGTTCCAGTACTCAGGAGGCTGAGATGGGAGGATCACTTGAACCCAGGAGGCAGAGGTTACAGTGAGCTCAGATCACACCACTGCACTCCAGCCTGGTGATAGAGGGAGACCCTGTCTCAATCAATCAATCAATAAAATTGTTTTAATTTCTAGCAATGATCGAGCTAAGTATTTTTTCATGTGGACTGAATTATCATTATCATTATTACTAGTACACGGTTACTCAAAATAGCATAAATATGTTACAAATAATAATTACTAAATATCAAAATGAACATTTATTGGAAATATATCTTATAAAATTGATAGGGCTTTAAATTTTTCCATGAGTTCATATATCCAGAATGGATATTACTAATTGTTTGCGTGAAGGTTTGGCATTGACTCTATTCTTTTTTTCCATTTGCAGATGTGAGCACTGAGAGGGTTTTCTTTCACATAAATAAGAAGGTGGGAATGGAAGGAATTTTATTATGGCAATTTCACAAAATTCTTTTAACTATATCTGAGTTTTCTGCGGGAAACCATGTAGTATTCTATTATCAAGATTATTATTAATGGTTCATCACTGATAACTTGATGAGGTTCTCCTTCAGTTTTGTTCAAGGTTAAGAAATGGAAATGATGCAACTTGTAGAAAAATGTGTTACCCACTCATGAGAGTATTTTCTTGGGAGAGGCATTCTGCCATGGGCCCTGAGTGTCCCTGCACATTCTTGTTGAGTATGCCAAGAATGCAAAGCTCTTATTGCTTTTTATCAGGGACATTTCTCAGAGTAGGGAGCAATACTGAGATGAGTTTACGTCTCCCACCAGACCAAAAACAAACCAACAAACACCACCAGATTTGCTTCTGCTTGCTAGGAAAGAGGTGAATCTCCCAAGCTCAGTGTGATACAAACCCTGGGTTCCAGCTTAGGGTGAAAGGGGCTGCCTCGTGGAAACTCCCGGGGCAGTCCAGGCTGCAGGCAGGTATGCATGCAAGCAGGAGAGGGTGAGCAGGGAGTCAGGGAGGCGGTGGGAACATGGGAAACTGACATGAACAAACATCATGCTCATGCTTCTTGCTGTGTTGAGAATAATAAAGGTTGTAGTCTCTGAGCCAAGATTTCCACATCTTGTCCATGAAATCATAGACTGGTTTATTAGCTTGCAAGTGGCAAAAAAATCCCAGACCCTTCACAGACCCTGACTTATTTATGTTTTTAATTTCTGGGAAGAACACCAAGAAGACATTACCACAACTCACTGAATGATGGTTAATTGTACCAATTACTCTTTTACATGGAGATGTCCTGTTTACTATAATAAGTTCAAAGTGTTGGTAAAATTTAAATTTGTTAGCTTCAATATACATTTGTCAATATGACATTTTTGAAAATCACTTTAAAAATATTGTCATGTTCTTTAACTATATATTCACCTAAACTTGGAGCCACAGACTTAGTTTACTCAATTTTTGGGAATGTCTGATTGGCAAAGCTGATTCTTACTGGTCAAACCAATCAGCCAAAATAAATTTATTCAATGTCACTTATATGCCTTTATTTTTTCAATCCAAATAAACATGTTAAATACCTTTTTGGGACATCCATTTCATTTCTGAAGTAAACAATGAATGGGTATGAGTTTCCTCACACATCTCCTCAAAAACATGGAATTCAGTACTCTTAGCTTCATATCATTTTGCCATCTTAAAGGTGATAACTAATGTTCTGGGCAAAATCAGCACATTTTGGCAACTCAAGTTTGTTCATGAATAAAATAGCATTTTATTCAGATGAGAATGGATCTGAAAAATGAAGCCTATCCCATGCCTGGGCATTGAAGCAGCTCCATAGATGATAGATGTTCTTATTCACTGTTTCCAAAGAAAGCCCAAATCAACTCAAATGAAAGTAGGAAAATTTGAAAATAATTTATCCAGTGCAAGACTAGAAAAGTCTTTGCATGCTATAATTTTTTTTTTTAACGGTAATGCATTTCCTTTGCTGTAATAGTGGACACGGGATATTAATTGGGAGAGATTAAAAATATTCCTGGATTCATTAATAGGTAAGGGAGATGTTTTGTCTACTGTAATTTTTGCCACAATCTGCCAACTGTCTTTTCAGTGAGGTACCAAGGTATCTGATTAGAGAATCTCTTTAATTGCAGAACTGCTATTTCCTCAATTCCTGAATGGCATGTTTGCCTGCCTGCTGAGTATCTCCCCCTTCATTTCCAATAGACATCTCAAACTCAGCATCTCTAGAACTGAACTCCTAATCTTTAATTCTAAAATAACTTCATCTTCAGCCTTCCCAATCTCTGTTGATGGCAGCTTCATTCTTCCTGTTGTTCAGGTCAGTCATCTCTGACTCCTGTCTTCATCTTCACTCCAAACTCAAGTCATCACAAAATCCTGTAGGCTCTCTTTCAAAATACATCCAGAATCTGATCATTCCCCATCACCTCCACCATATCTACCTTACCCTGAGGCACTGTCTTCTTCTCTTTGAATTACCGAAGTAGCCTCCCAACTCATAAGAAGGCAGAGCCCTGCTTCTGTCTGTCCCTCTCACAGTTTATTTTCAACAAATCAGCTGAAGTAATCATTTAAAAGCGTAAGTCCAATAATGTCTATTTTCTGCAGGACACCCTGCCGCATGCCCTTTTTACCCAGAATGAAAACACTGACTTTACAATGGCCCATATAATCCCCCACCCCATTCCCTGACCTCATGCCCTATTACTCTTCCCCTTTGCCCACTCGCCTCACCACACTGACTGGCGTCCTTGATGTTTCTTCTCCCGGCCAAAGGTATTTCCACGCTGAAGTTTTCACAATCACTGTTTCCTCTGCCTGAAAAGTTTTCCACAAATATTCGTATGGCTGACAACTTTACCTCCTTCAGGTTTTTGTTCAGTTGTCTCTTTAATGGGCCTACTCTGGGAGTGCTATTGATGTTAAAAATTGCTACCCACATTCCTTGGCTTACACTCCTAATTCCCCTTTACCGTCTGTGGTAGGCAGCCTCTAAGATGGCCCCCAGTTCACCTCCAGATATTCACAGCCTTGTGTAATCCTTTCTCTTGGAGTAACTCATTTCTAACTAACAGATTATGGCAAATTTGAGGGATGTCCCTTCCGTGATTAGGTTACATGAGACTTTGACTTCTATTTTGCTAGCAGATTCTCTCTATACCTTCCCAACTTGCACTCTTTGATGAAGCAAGTTGTCATGTGGGAGAAGCTCATGTCTCAAGGACCTGAGGGGCCCTCTGATCAGAAGCCTGATAATCACAGGCTCTCAGTCCAACAACCCACAAGGAACTGTTGACTCAGTGTCAACAATCACTAAGTGAACTTAGTAGCGGATCTTTCCATAGTGGAGCTTTTAGATGAGACCACAAATCCTGGGCTGGCACTTTGATTGCAATCTTGTGAAAGACTGTGAAGCAGAGGATCTAATCAAATTGTGCCTGGATTTCTGACCCACAGAAACTGTGGCCCAAAAAAATGTATGTTTTTTTGAGCCAGTAAATTTTGGGACAATTTGTTATCCATAATAGATAACTAATACTTCCCTATGATTTTCCCTGCTAGATTATAAACACCATAAGGGCAGAAATCTCTATTTTGTTACTAATGTATCCTGATTACCCTGAATAGTGCTTGGAATTTGGTAGTTACTCATATTTGTTGGATGAATGAATTACTGAGTTAATGAGTGATACTCCTGAATGAATGAATGAATTAATGAATTGTTGGATGAATGAATTATTTATTGGATAAATGAATTGATAAATCACAGAATTAATGAGTGATGCTCTTGGCATCTAGCATAATTATAGCCATCAACAGTGCATGAAGAATTGGAACTTTTTCTACACTCATGTAATACTTTCCATTTTTTGCAATGAACGTTGCTAATTTGTGATAGATTTTCCAAAGTCAACTTTGGTAATTACATGAAAACACTAAAATTACTTGCATTTTTGCCAGTATCCTCAGTTTTCATTAACAAAAATTTAATAGCTTTATTTTTCAAATCTGGATGTGTGAAAATAAAAGATATTGCAAGACAGTTTCATATGATTGTTTACATCTAATCTTATGTGGCTTCTCTCAGGAGCCATGCCTATCTTAACAATAGAAAGAGTTAAAGTCATTAATTTAAAATTGTCATCACTCCTGCTATCCTATTCTTCTACATATCTAAATTTAGAACATCTAATATTGGCTCAAATTCCCATTTCTAATGCCAGAGTTTGTAGTAACAGAAATATATCAAAGAAAGCAAAGACAGGCCGCTCTATTGTAGTTTCATTGCCTTGATCGAAGCAGGTTTTGCAGACCCCAACATTTCAAATTGCCCATATTTGGCACCCCAGATTTTTTTTTTAACACCTTGGGAAAATACACCAAGGAAGAATCAGGAGGAATTAAAGGTATACATTTCTTTCTGTACAGTAGAAAAAGTAGGGCTGTGACAGGAGAAATAGTTATGGATAACCTGGTTGAAGTAGTGAGAAATGAATTTCAGCAGAGAGTATATGTGGGAGCCAAGGATCTGGGAAGTGTTTGCCCTAGAACTGTCTGCATCCTTGTGTCTGTTAGAAGGCCTCTTTCTACTCCAGCTTTCAGACTGTAGGCTAATCAACTGAAAAATGTTTGCTTGGGGTTGGGATTAGGGCAGAGAAGAGCTGAGAAAAAAAGCAACTGTTTTTGTGGCACTCTGGGCTGACTTCCTTCAAGTTAAAAACTTACATTATTATGGCATGGAGCTGAGGGAAGGTGCTTGTCATCCTCAGAGTCTACGATATTTGACAGTCATGGAGTCTATAGATTTAAATGTACTTGCATATAAAATGGTGAAATGAGCTTACTCCAGTGGAAAATGCCTAAGGGTATGAAAACAGGTAAACTGGAGAGACAGCCTTGTACATTTTTCAACCACAATGAAAAATGAACTTTATTCAGAGTATCAGGTTGAATTCCACCATTTTGAATTATAGTTGTTTCTTTCATAATGGAGTAATAGTTTTACATATCACTAATTCCAGTTAGGAGACTTATCATTCAAGAATTAATAGGCCACGTTGTTCTCTTGCTCTTTATGTATTTTTTTTTTTTTTTGAGAGAGTCTTGCTAAGTTGCTTAGGCTGGATTCCAACTCCTGGGCTCAAGGGATCCCAAGTAGCTGAGACTACAGGTGCATGCCACATTGCCCAGCTTCTGTATGCGTTTTATTATATTAATATTTGATGTATGTAAAATGTATGAAATTTAAATTTGTAGAATGATTGGGTCAGAGGGAGTGTTTAATTATGTTGCACAGAAAGTAGTATGGCATCCATATTTCCATCTTCGATTCCCAAGGAAGTGCCAGTAGCATTTAGCAGAGGCCATTGGTAGCTGATGCACTTATTTGTGGACATATAAAGACTTCTCAGAGGAGCGTCAGACATTTTAACATGTTGGAGGGGGGGTGGAATTGTAGGAAGCTAAAGTTCCACTGAACATGTAGATAAGCGTAAGTTCCTGTGACATTTGGGTTGATGATGACACTCCATCTGCCACTACATTCCAATATATGTGGGGGAGTAGGGGCCAGTAGAAACTCGGGTTACATAAAAAACCCTTAGCTCTTGGTGAACAGCAACTGGAGAAACCCCTTCCTTCTTCCCTACTAGATGTGTCTTGAGTTACCATCCCCAGTACCCTCCCCCTTTCAGAAAAGGCTAGGGCTGGGAACTATTCATTTCCAATAATTCTGGGTGAAGCAAGCCTTTTTGTCCTTTTTTCTTTTTAAACCCAAAGCAAGAGTGAATCTTCTGTCTAAAATCTCTGCTGGACACATCAAGACATATCACCAGTCTTCCTGGAAATAATTTGAAGGAGAAAAGGGAGGGTGGTCCTCACATGGCAGCAGGAGAATGGTGAATGCAGGTTGCCTGGTGCCTGGCCTCCTTCCCGGGGCAGAAAGTGGTGCTCCCTCCCACCTGTTTCCCCAGTCTCACCCTGCCCTCCAAGCCCAAGACTGGCAGGTCACCTAGTTAATATTTACAACAAAAACCTGTTGAACGGTAGGACATTCCTCCCCAAAGGACAAAAGCCATTCATGCTGAAACCCCCCTCCTGAATTTCTTTTGGGCAGAAGACACTAGATGTATTATCTCAAATAATGCCTGATGAGATGGCAGTTCAGCTTCTCAGGGAAAATATTAGTATTTATGTCAGGAAAAGTGAAGTTCTGAAGAAGACCCTAGAATTTTAGGGCAAACCCCTTCTTAGACTAAGAAGGTCAGTGGGTTCCAGACGCCAGTGTGGGTTTTGGACTCCTTGAACACAAACAGCTACAAGTTTGGCCATAAGGTGGGTCCAGAGTACAGCTAAATATTCAGTGGAGGACTCAGTTCAAGCAGCTTCTGAGAAGGACCATCCTGTCAGCTCTCTTGTGACAGGCAATCAATCATTAACCTCTCCTAACCACACTGGAATAATGTTTTGGAATTTTGATGAAATGTGGTTTATGTGTGGGCAATAAGAGAAAGAACTAAGTAAATGTTTGACATTCAGCCTCTGCTCTGGAGAAGAAGAGGTGATGGAAGACTCTATTGAAAAAACTGTATTTTATTTTGATTTGTTTGATAAGAATGAAAGAACATGTCCCAGGGATACCCACATCCCTTTTTTTCCTGTGGGGAGTGTTCTAGCAGGCCCTACATGGGCATCCTTGCTTCTCCACCCTGCTAGGGGTCTTGAGGTGATTTCTGGGCTCAGGAGTTGTAAGTGTCTGGGGCATTAGTGGACAAGTGAATATTAGAGAACTTTTACCTATAGGATCATGCTTCCATATGGGCAATATCTGGAGAGTGGATAGATAAGGTTTCAGTGCACAGAAAGGATGATGGCTAAAATATAAATTTTGTTCACTGATGTATCCTAAATAATTACAGCAGTGTTTGTCAAATGAATGACTCTACTCACATCAGGAACAGCCTTGTAAGACTGGCCCAGCTTCTGGACACCTGGGTGCTTCACATAGTGGTTGCTTTCCTGATGCACTGCTTTTGCATCTTCTGGGCCATAGTTCATCTTTTTCATGACTCAGGGATGTGGCCCAGGTATCTAACCTTCAGTACAGTTCCAGTGCCCAGTCTCCATAATTCCCCCAAGTATGTCTCTCTTATCCCTCATCTTAGCCTTCTCACAAAAAAATGAACAAAATGTTGATTCTACTCTTTTATCCAAATTATAGCATTCCTTCTATTCTTAGGATAGCTATCCTGATCCATACATATATCTCCTCCAAAGGGGAGCTACCTTTACAGTTCTAAGATGAAAAGGAAACAAAAACACAACTTTATAGTCTGTCAGGATTTTTGCTACAGGGCAAATCCATTATCTGCATGTAAAGTCTGACTGCTCACCTCTGGGCTCACACTCTGCATTGAATTTATAAAGGTTCTTAGGAAACCTAGATGCTATTTATGGGTATTTAATGGGATAGAAGACGCAACAAAACTTTGTTTCATAAGAGATAATAACTGGTCCAACATCAGCGAGGTTGTGTCATGGGTATATCACATGGTGGTACAATTGAGGAGCAGGAAGGTAGAGACAAAATGCTATTCCTTCTCCTCTGTCATTCATTCATTCATTCAACATTTATTGCACACTTATTCCATGCTAGGCACTGTTGCTAGAAACTGGGGATGCAGTGGTGACATAGAAACAAGATCCCTGTCTTGGAGCTTAGTATATTAGATAAGTTAGATCTTTCCTACTTATGCCATTGGACAACTGAAGAGAGAGGAAGCGTAGACAGCTATAAGGCCTATGGCAGTCTGGGAATTCTTCCACAGGAATCTCTAAATAGAAGGCTAGGAGCATTTAGATGCTAAATTAGCCTGATGTAATCCAGGTTGTATTAACTCCAGGAAAGACTTAACCTGACTCCAGGAAAATAATTAAGAATGATATGTAAATAAGTTTCTAATAAAATCTGGGAGTAAGTCAGAGTATGTTCCCTGACCCCTCGCCCTTTCAGGTTTACTGTTGCAACTGTTAAGCTGAACCAAGGAGAAAAATAGTCTTTGTATTTGCATGGTAGAAAATACAGACTACCTCAAAAAACAAACTACAAATTGGGAGAAAATATTTGCATTGTATATACTAGCAAAGAGTAATATATCTATAATATATAAAGAGCTCATACAAATCATTAAATATAAAGTGAAATTACAATATCAAAACAGGCAAAGATTATTGTATCTTCTGGGTCATGGTTCAACTTTATTGTGACTTAGAGATGTGGCTCAGGTCTCTGAACTCCAGTACAGTTCCAGTGCTCTATCCTCATGCCTCCCCCGAGTCTGTCTCTCTTGTCTGTCTTTCCTGGCGGGAAACAATGGTTTACTCAAAGGATCTTGGTGAAGAGTTTAAAGAAGGAACAGTCTTTAGAGTTGTGGCCAGGTTGAGAGAATAAACAACAAAAATACTAGCAAAATCAGGAATCCATAACCATGTCTAGGTCTGCAGGCAACAGGGGAAGGAGTTACTTATTGGAGCTTGGAGGAAGCTAGAGTTCTGGATGAGGAGACTTACTTCTTGGGTCCGAGCCTAAGTGGTGCAGTTCTTACAAGTCAGCCCCCATTGTACAGAACAAAGCATAGGCGAATACAGAATGGATGTGGTGGGGTTGGGAGCAAACAGAGGATAAGCAGGACAGCTATAAATAGAAATCTACAGTTTAAAACTAAGTATCTAATAAACATTAAATTCATTTAAAAGCTCCTCAACCTTACAAATAAGTAATAAATTGTAATTTTTAGAAACATTTTCTCACATTAGGTTGGCAACATTGAAAAAACAAGCATAGTATTTAGTGTTGCTGAGGATGAGAAAAAATGAGAACTCTCATACATTATTGATAGCTTTCTGGAGAATAATTTGATATTAGTTATTTATGTTTAAAAATACTATTTAACCCAGCAATTAGGCTTCTAGAAGCAGCTTACTCAGCTTACACTGGGCAATAGTGGAATTTAACTAGTGGAAAAGACTGCTGTTTTCAGGAGACACCATCCCTGCCTTCCTGGCATTTATAGTCTATAAGGGAAGAAAGGCAACTCTTATGATTGTTTATAATTTGTGTTTCAAAGATGTCGGTCAACAAATATTTACCATGTGCCAAAGCCTTCACAAGACATTAAGGTTAGAAAGAATGCTTGGCCTGGTGGCTCATGCCTGTAATCTCAGCACTTTGGGAGGCTGAGACAAGGAGGATTGCTTGAGCTCAGGAGTTCAAGACCAGCTTGGGCAACAGGCGAGATTGTGTCTCTACCAAAACAAAACAAAACAAAAATTAGCAGGGCATGGTTGTGTGTGCTTGTATTCCCAGCTACTTGGGAGGCTGAGATGAGAGGATCATGTGAGCCCAGGAGGTTGAGGCTAGAGTGAGCCATCATTGTGCCACTGCACTCCGGCCTGGGTGATGGAGTCTCTCACTCTGTCTCCAAAAAAAAAAAAAAAAGTTAGGAAAAAAATAAGCCTTGACCCTTCTCTTTGAGGGCTTCCAATCAAGTGGAAAGATGGTTATATAAACAGGTAATTTGAAAATTAAAGTGGTGAAGATGAGAGTAGCAGATACATTCATGGAATAATATAGGGATGAAGTGGAGGGGGAGAATCACTTAGCTTTGGGATATGGGGGAGATGTTCTTAGAGGAGTTAAACTTTGATTTGATTTTTGTTTTGAGAGATAAGCAAGAGTTACCCGGGTTAAAAGGGGAAAAGGCACTCTATGAAGAAGAAAGAGCATGAGCAAAGTATGGAAGAAGGAAGCAGAATGGCATGCTGGGGAGAAAGAAAATCAGCTTATAGAGACTATTGCTTCTGCTAAGAGGAGTAACGGGCAGACTTAGCTTCCTGCCTGGAATAATGAAAAAACTCAGACAAAACACAGTTTTAAAGAAACTGGACATCAGGGAATGGACAGTGGTCCTTGAGAATGACCTCTAAGATATCCCCAGATTGCTGTGTTGAGACAGTTTCCAGGTTATGGTGCAGGGAGGGGAACCAAATAGAGTAGACTTCCTGAGTTAAAGTCCCAAAGCTACGAGTTCTAGGAGACCAAGGTGGGTATATTTCACTGAAAATAATAAAACACGTCTTGGTGTGGTGGCTCACACCTGTAATCCCAGCACTTTGGGAGGCCGAGATGGGTGGATCACCTCAGGTCAGGAGTTCAGTAACAGCCTGGTCAACATAATAAGGCCCTGTCTCTACTAAAAATACAAAAATTAGTTGGGTGTGGTGTCACACACTTGTAGTCCCAGCTACTTGGGAGGCTGAGGCATGAGAATTGCTTGAATCCAGGAGGTGGAGGTTGTAGTGAGCTGAAATTGCACCACTGCACTCCATCCTGGGCAACAGACTGTGACTCTGTCTCAAAAATAAGTAAATAAGTAAATAAATATGTATATGTATAAAACACTGTTTAGAAAAACTAAAGCAGATGAAATAATGAAGAAATATATGTTGTTCATGAGTTGAAAGACTCAGTGATGGTAAGATATGAGTTGATCTAAAGATTTAATGTGATTTCAAACAAAATTTCTGCAAATAGGTATTCCCAGTAGAAAACGACAAGCTGATTCCAAAATTCACAAGGACTAAATCATAACAACTTTAAAATAGAACAAATTTGAAAGTCTAATACTAGTACCTAGTTTAAAGACTTATTATAAATCCACAGTAATTGACACAGCCTGGCACTAGCATTAACATAGACAATGGAACAGAATAGAGAGCACAGAAATAAAACCATGCATATATAAACAACTAATTTTTAGCAAAGGTAGCAAGGAAATTTAGTAGAGAAAGAATAGTCTTTCGACAAGTGGTGCTGAAACAACTGGATATGCATATGCTAAAATAAAAACAACTTTGATTCGTGGCCTAATCAATAAAACTAACTCAAAATCAATGATAGACCTAAATGCAATACCTAAAACTATAAAATGTCTCGAATTAGACATAGAAAGAAATCCCTGTAGCCTAGGGTTATACAAAGATTTCTTACGTCTAATACCTTTTATGGGTCACGCTTAGGCTTGATACACACACACACACACACACACACACACACACAGGCACACAAGATAAATTAGGCTTCATCAAAATTAAAATCTTTTGTTGAGAGAGTAAAATAAAAGACTGGGGAGAAATAGTTGTAGATATTTATGTCTCATAGAGAACTTCTATCTGGATTATATAAAGGACTCTCAAAATTCAATAATAAAAAATAAACCATGTCTGTTCCCATAAAAAAAAGGACTGAAAGATTTGAACACACTTTACCAAGGAAAATATATAGATGGTGAATAAGCACTTGAAAATATGTTAAACTTATTGGTTGTTAAGGACATGAGAATTAAAGCCATAATGGGATACTACTAGAATGATGAAAATAAAAAGAAGTGATCATACCAAGTGTGAGCCTGTGGAGGAACTAGAATGCTCATATACTGCTGATGGAAATGTATTGGTACAACTACTTTGGAAAACAGTTTGGTAGTTTCTTAAAAAGTTAAACATAAATTACTATATGATCCAGCCATTCTATTTCTAGATGTTTACCCCACAAAAGAAAGCACATATCAATACAAATACTTGCATACACAAATATTCACAGTGTATTTATTTGTAAAAACCAAAAAAGCTGGAAACTACCAATTACCTACCAATAGGTGAATGGATAAACTAATTATGATATAGATACACAATAGACTACTCAGTAATAAAAGGAATTAACTATTAACTGGTATATGCATCAATATGGATGTGTATCAAAATAGTTATGCAGAGTGAAAGAATCCAGGCAGAAATAAGAAATACTAGATAAATTACTTATTTTAAAACTGGAGCATGCAAATACATTTATAGTGACAGGCAGATGGGTGGTTGCTTGAGAAGATGAGTTGAGGAAGGCAGGAGGGTGATATTGCAAAGGGGCATGAGTAAGCCTTTGGGAGTGATAGATATTTTCACTATCTTGGTAGTGGTAGATGGCTTCATGGATGTATATATATGCCCAAACTTATCAAATGACACATTTTAAATAAGTATAGCTTATTATATGCTAGTTATATTTCAGTAAAGCCAGTAAAGCTGGCTTAGTAAAGTGATGGAAGTTCGAATTGGGGAGATAGGCAAAGGCCAGGTTGTGAAGTGTCTTGGATATCTTTGACATGATGCTATACTGAATAGTTTGAATAATGGTCAGATTATGTTTTGCATAGCCCCTGTTGCAGTTATGCAGGGGGTGAATTTTAGGCAAGACTTGAAGTAGTGTGACCTATTATGAGGCCCTTGTGACATACCCCATGGAAGAGGATGAAGATCTGACCCAGGGCATGTCAGGGTTTAAGGGATGTGCCCTGCAGAAGAAACACCACTGATTTAGAAAGAATGGGGTAGACAGCAGTAGTCAAGGGAATAGGGGTTTGAAGAAGTAAATAATCAAACTGTTTATTTAAACATGAATTTAAACATGAATAAAGTATTCGTGCTTTTATTGGTTGTCATTGCTAAGTAAAAATTTATCACAAGCTTTCTGACTTAAAACAATTCACAGTGATTATCTCACAGTTTATTACCTGACTGATCAAACACAATGTAACTGGGTTCTCTGTACAGTCTCACAGGGCTGCAATCAAGTGTCTCCTGGTCTGCATTCTCATCCAGGGACTTGACAGGGGAAGAATCTGCTTCCAAGCTCAGCGAGTTTTTTTTTTTTTTTTTTTTTTCCTCACAATTCATTTCCCTGGAGTTGTATAGATGGGAGTCCTGGCTTCTTACTGGCTGTTGGCCCCTCCATTTCCTACAGGCTGCTCACAGCTCCATTCCACCTGGCCCTCACCATAGGCAGTTCCCAACATAGCTGTTTGCTTCTTCAAAGTCAGAAGGAGAATCCCTCACTTCTTTTGGCTAAGATGGATTCTTAAATAATGCAATGTAATCAAAGGAGTGACAGCCCACCATCTTTGCCATATTCTATTTAAGCTAAAACAAGTCACAGGTCATGCACATACTCAAGGGGAGGTGTTATACAAGTGCATGGTGCAGTGGGGTCACCTTAGGACGTGTTGCCACATACTGTTTGATGCAGAGATTTCCAAGATTTGAGAAAGTGAGGCCAGTTAGGAGACAGCGATGGTGATTCAGGCTAAAAGTATTGGGTGCTAGAGGGAGGGTAATAGCTGTGGAGAAGGTGAGAGGTAACTGTGTTTGAGAGATAAAAAGAGGACTTCATAGACTTGGCTCTTGTAGGAGGTTGGAGGGGAGGAACAAGTTTAAGATGTCCATTTGGCAGAAATATTATGAGGGTAGATTATGAGTTCAGTTTAAGCATGTTGTGATGATATCTAGTAGGACACATGATAAATGGCTTGAATCATTTATCATGTGGGAGGGAATTTGGTTGAAGATGAAGTTTTGAACATCATCAGTGACATCTTTGCTTTACTTTATAAGGCAAGGAAGTTGACTGGTCCTCTCTTCCACTCCCATATATCTGCATCACTGAATAAACAAATGTGTGGAGGACACTATGCCATGCTACTGAGTGGTATACATCCATCTTCCCAGCTAATTTCTGACCTTATCTGTAGAAGGTCAGAGTTGACACTCTACACTGTTTAGATGGTAAGGGTGGAGGGGGAAAGACACATTAATCTTCCCTCTCCCCTTACTCAGAACATCTGCTGCCTTGTGATGGGAGTGGCTGGTAGCACACCTCCTAAGCCCTGGCAGATATAGGAGGGCTGTATGGAGCTGAGCTGATGGCTGAAACCAAAGAAGTCCCAAACCTGTTGTCAAAGCAGCTGCATAAACCATAAATTGCTTGTAGAAGCAGACCCAGGGGCCGTCAAAGGGGAGGAAGTGAAATGGGAACAGCTATAGTTGCTATAGATTTCCCTTTGGTTTCTTTATCCAGTTTAGAGCTCGTAAGTGCAGGAATCCAGGTTCTTTCTTGAAGACAAAAATGCATGGCCATATTTTCTTTTAGAGTCCCTTAGTCAGAATGAGGCAGGCAAGCTTTATTGTACTGGTGGGTGGCTCTGCCTTGAGGCTGACTCTCATTCCCAAGGAAGCACTGAAAAAAGCCCCTGCTTTACAAAGTAAATAATAAGGCAGCCCTCCTCTGGGCCTTTCAGGGTTTCTTATCACGTTGATCTTTATGGCATCATAAATGTCTTTTTATGGATGAGGGAAAGGGATCCTGTGAATTTGTCTATGCTTCTTTTTTTTACTCTTACTGATTGATTGCAAGTTAAAAACTTGGCTTATCAAGTGGGGTCCTTTGCCTATCTCCAAGAGAGGGTAATACACCATACATAAATTGTGTGCATTTGTGTGGATGGCGTGCATGTGTATTGAGAAGTGGCTTATTAACAAATTCAAATTTTAACCAGTGCTTTAGTTTACTTGGTGTTGGTAAAGAGTGTTCAGTAAAAAATCATTAGAACCATGATGGGGGCAGTAATCTTTTTTTTTGAAATTAATTTTATTGTGTGTATTTGAGATTTACAACATGATATTATGGAATAAGTATAGATAGTAAGATTATGATAAACATATTTATCATCTCACATAGTTACATTTTTTTGTAAAATTAATTTATGTTACAAAGGTCCCTAATGCAATTTTATTAATTGTGGTTTTTAATGTTACACTTTAGATCTGTAGACTTATGCATTTGGACAGTAACCTTACATCTTACAAAATCCCTCCCTCCCTCCCTTCCTTCCTTCCTTCCTTCCTTCCTCCATCATTCATCCAACAAACTTCTATTGCATAGCTTCTGTGTGCCCATTATTATACTAGGTGGTGTGGATATTGGAATGATTTAGAGGCATTCTCTGTCCTGAGGTGCTGTCTATCCTTGCTAGGTATCGAAAATATCCCCCAAATTTAAAAGCAGGCTTGTTCTGTATACTAGTCAACAATAATCAGCTGCATGTGACTTTGGTGTCATTGCTGATGCACTCTTTTTATGGCCTGCATTTGGAATTCTTTCCCAGCTGTGCAAATGGATTTGAGTTGATTCATTCACACCCTATCATCCAGTCTCCTGATGACTAAGGACAATCTTTTCCCCAATGACTGGCCACAGCTGGAGGCACACTCTATGATTCTGGAAGGTTAGAAATGTCAACTGGAATGCACCTTTGGGAACCTGGAATTAATTAGGACAAAATCTGAACAGTGCAGTAGGATTACACCCTTACTGAGAATCATTTCCTCTCTCTCCTGAAACTTTTCCACTGTAATACAAGCATGCTTCAAGATCATCACTAAAAACAACCACCAGCACCACAAAAACCTGCTGTAGCAAAGCTTTTTGAAAAAGTTGTCCATCATTTCTGTATCCACGCTTTCAACTTTCAATTTGCACCTCTTCACAGATGGGCTTCTGTTCTTCCCTGCAGTGAAATTACTCTTGAAAGGTCACCAATGACTCTCAGATTGCCAGGCTCAACTACTGTTTTTCTGGCCTTGTACTGGCATTTCAGCCGCAGCATTCAACTCACTTGCTGCATCTTCTCAGTTACTTTTTCTTGGCTCTTTCTCTTTGCTTGGTCTGTAAATATTAGAATGCCTAGGTGACTTCTTACGCCTTTCTAGTTAGAATCCCTCCCTAGGTGATTCTACACAACTCCAAAGCTTTACATAGTATCCACATGCAGGTGGCTCCAGACATATTTATCCTCAATCTTTCTCTTCTATATCCAGCTTCCCACCTGACTTCTCCATTTGGGGGTTTAAGAAGTACATCTAACTTAATGTGGCCAAATCATACCATTTATTCTCACCTCTACTTTATGTTCTTCCCTACCTCAGAAAACAACCCTCAGTAGCTCAGGCCCCATATTCACGGTGGTAGCATCTTTGATTGCTCTTTTTCTTCACACTTTATACCCAGTCTTTCATCAAGTCCTCAAAATAGCCTGAATATCTATCTCCTCCCATGTGTCACCACCTTATTCCATGACACTGGCATTTTTTGACAGATCCATGACCATTCTTACTTCCCTGTAATCAATGTACAGAATTAGCTATTATATTTAAAAAGCAGATTATTTTATTATAAATAATCTGATTATATGTTTTATTGTAAGTAATTTGATTATGACAAATTGGATTTTTAAATAATATATTTTATTGCACTTTAGATTCTGGAGTACATGTGCAGAACGTGCAGGATTGTTGCATAGGTACATACATGGCAATGTGGTTTGCTGCCTCCATCCCCCGTCACCTATATCTGGCATTTCTCCACATGTTATCCCTCCCCAACCTCCCTACCCCCGACTGTCCCTCCCTAGTCCCCCACAACAGACCCCAGTGTGTGATTCTCCCCTCCCTGTGTCCATGTGTTTCCATTGTTCAACACCTGCCTGTGAGTGAGAATATGTGGTGTTTGATTTTCTGTTCTTGTGTCAGTTTGCTGAGAATGATGTTTCCAGATTCATCCATGTTCCTACAAAGGACATGAGCTCATCATTTTTTATGGCTGCATAGTATTCCACGGTGTCTATGTGCCACATTTTCCTCGCCAGTCTATCGTCGATGGGCATTTGGATTGATTCCTGGTCTTTGCTATTGTAAACAGTGCTGCAATGAACATACGTGTGCATGTGTCTTTATAATAGAATGATTTATAATCCTTTGGATATATACTCAGTAATGGGATTGCTGGGTTAAATGGAATTTCTATTTTTAGGTCCTTGAGGAATCGTCACACTGTCTTCCACAATGGTTGAGCTAGTTTACACTCCCACCAACAGTGTCAAAGTGTTCCTATTTCTCCACACCCTCTCCAGCATCTGTTGCCTCCAGATTGTTTAATGATTGCCATTCTAACTGGCGTGAGATGGTATCTCAATGTGGTTTTGATTTGCATTTCTCTAATGACCAGTGATGATGAGCATTTTTTCATAAGTTCGTTGGCCTCATGTATGTCTTGTTTTGAAAAGTATCTGTTCATATCCTTCACCCACTTTTGAATGGGTTTGTTTTCTTCTTGTAGATCTGTTTTAGTTCTTTGTAGATTCTGGTTATTAGCCCTTTGTCAGATGGGTAGATTGCAAAAATGTTTTCCCATTGTGTTGGTTACTGGTTCACTCTAACGATTGTTTCTTTTGCTGTACAGAAGCTCTGGAGTTTAATTAGATCCCATTTGTCTATTTTGGCTTTTGTTGCCAATGCTTTTGGTGTTTTAGTCATGAAGCTCTTGCCTACGCCTATGTCCTGAACGGTTTTGCCTAGGTATTCTTCTAGAGTTTTTATGGTGTTAGGTCTTATGTTTAAGCCTTTAATCCATCTGGAGTTAATTTTAGTGTAAGGTGTCAGGAAGGGGTCCAGTTTCTGCTTTCTGCACATGGCTAGCCAGTTTTCCCAACACCATTTATTAAACAGGGAATCCTTTCCCCATTGCTTGTTTTTGTCAGGTTTGTCAAAGATCAGATGGTTGTAGATGTGTGGTGTTGCCTCCAAGGCCTCTGTTCTGTTCCATTGGTCTATATCTCTGTTTTGGTACCAGTACCATGCTGTTTTGATTACTGTAGCCTTGTAGTATAGTTTGAAGTCAGGTAGCGTGATGCCTCCAGCTTTGATGTTTTTGCTTAGAATTGACTTGGCTATGCGGGCTCTCTTTTGGTTCCATATGAAGTTTGAGGTGTTTTTTTCCAGTTCTGTGAAGAGGGTCATAGGTAGCTTGATGGAGTAGCATTGAATATATAAATTACTTTGGGCAGTAAGGCCATTTTCACAATATTGATTCTTCCTAACCATGAGCATGGAATGTTTTTCCATTTGTTTGTGCCCTCTCTTATTTCCTTGAGCAGTGGTTTGTAGTTCTCCTTGAAGAGGTCCTTTACATCCTTTGTTAGTTGCATTCCTGGGTATTTTATTCTCTTTGTAGCAATTGTGAATGACAGTTCGTTCTTGATTTGGCTCTCTTTAAGTCTGTTATTGGTGTATAGGAATGCTTGTGATTTCTGCACTTGATTTTGTATCCTGAGATTTGCTGAAGTTGCTTATCAGTTTCAGGAGATTTTGGGCTGAGACAACAGGGTCTTCTAAATATACAATCATGTCTTCTGCAAATAGAGATAATTTGACTTCCTCCTTTCCTAATTGAATGCTGTTTATTTCTTTTTGTTGCCTGATTGCTCTGGCTAGAACTTCTAATACCATTTTGAATAGGGGTGGTGAGAGAGGGCATACTTGTCTAGTGCCAGATTTCAAAGGGAATGCTTCCAGTTTTTGCCCATTCAGTATGATATTGGCTGTGGGTTTGTTGTAAATAGCTTTTATTATTTTGAGATACGTTCCATCGATACCTAGTTCATTGAGCATTTTTAGCATAAAGGGCTGTTGAATTTTGTTGAAGGCCTTCTCTGCATCTATTGAGATAATCATCTGGTTTTTGTCTTTGGTTCTGTTTATGTGGTGAATTACATTTATAGACTTGTATATGTTGAACCAACCTTGCATCCCTGGGATGAAGCCTACTTGATTGTGATAGATAAGCTTTTTGATGTGCTGTTGCAATCAGGTTGCCAGTATTTTATTGAAGATTTTTACATCTATGTTCATCATGGATATTGGCCTGAAGTTTTCTTTTCTTGTTGAATCTCTGCCAGATTTTGGTATCTGGATGATGTTGGTCTCATAAAATGATTTGGAAACGATTCCCTCTTTTTGGATTATTTGGAATAGTTTCAGAAGGAATGGTACCAGCTCCTCTTCATATGTCTGGTAGAATTCAGCTGTGAACCCTCTTGGACCTGGGCTCTTTTTGATTGGTAGGTTATTAATTGCTGCCTCAACTTCAGCCCTTTTTATTGGCCTGTTCAGGGTTTTGACTCCTTCCTCGTTTAGGCTTGGGATGGTGCAAGTGTCCAGGAATTTATCCATTTCTTTCAGGTTTACTGGTTTATGTACATAGAGTTGTTTGTGGTAATCTCTGATGGTAGTTTGTATTTCTGTGGAATCTGTAGTGATATTCCCTTTATCATTTTTCTTTCATCTATTTCATTCTTCTCTCTTCTTTTTTATTAATCTGGCCAGGGTCTATTTTGTTGATCTTTTCAAAAACCAGCTCCTGAATTTATTGATTTTTTGAAGGTTTTTTTTTGTGTCTCTATCTACTTCAGTTCGGCTCTGATCTTTGTTATTTGTTGTCTTCTGCTAGCTTTTGAGTTTTTTGATCTTGTTCCTCTAGCTCTTTCAATTTTGATGATAGGGTGTTGATTTTAGATCTTTCCTTGTTTCTCATCTGGGCATCTATTGCTATAAATTTTCCTCTTGACACTGCTTTAAATGTGTACCAGAGATTCTGGTATGTTGTGTCTTTGTTCTCGTTAGTTTCAAAGAACATCTTTATTTCTGCCTTCGTTTCGTTGTTTACCCAGTCAACATTCAGGAGCCAGTTGTTCAGTTTCCATGAAGTTCTGTGGTTCTGAGTTAATTTCTTAATCCTGAATTCTAATTTGATTGCACTGTGGTCTGAGAGACTGTTTGTTATGGTTTCCATTCTTTTGCATTTGCTGAGGAATGATTTACTTCCAATTATGTGGTCAATTTTAGAGTAGGTGTGATGTGGTGCTGAGAAGAATATATATTCTGTGCATTTGGGGTGGAGAGTTCTGTAGATGTCTATTAGGTTTGCTTGGTCCAGATCTGAGTTCAAGTCCTGGATATCCTTGTTAATTTTCTGTCTCGTTGATCTGTCTAATATTGACAGTGGAGTGTTAAAGTCTCCCACTATTATTGTATGGGAGTCTAAGTCTCCTTGTAGGTCGTTAAGAACTTGCTTTATGAATCTGGGTGCTCCTGTATTGGGTGAGTGTATATTTAGTATCATTAGCTCTTCTCATTGCATCGATCCTTTTGTGATTATGTAATGCCCTTCTTTGTCTCTTCTAATCTTTGCCGATTTACAGTCTCTTTTATTAGAGACTAGGATTGCAACTCCTGCTTTTTTTTTGCTCTCTGTTTGATAGATCTTCCTCCATCCCTTTATTTTGAGCCTATTTGTGTCCTTGCACATGAGATGGGCTCCCTGAATACAGCACACTGATGGATTTTGACTTTTTGTCCAATTTGCCAGTCTGTGTCTTTTGATTGGGGCGTTTAGTCCATTTACATTTAAGGTTAATATTGTTATGTGTGAATTTGATCCTGCCATTTTGGTGCTAGCTGGTTGTTTTGCCCATTAGTTGATGCAGTTTCTTCATTGTGTTGATGCTCTTTACCATTTGGTATGTTTTTTGAGTGGCTGGTACTGTTTGTTCCTTTCTATGTTTAGTGCTTGTTTCAGGAGTTCTTGTAAGGCAGGCCTGGTGGTAATGAAATCTCTTAGCAATTGCTTGTTCTTAAAGGATTTATTTCTCCTTCGCTTATGAAGCTTAGTTTGGCTGGATATGAAATTCTAGGTTGAAAGTTCTTTTCTTTAAGGATGTTGAATATTGGCCCCCACTCTCTTCTGGCTTGTAGGGTTTCTGCTGAGAGATCTGCTGTGAGTCTGATGGGCTTCCCTTTGTGGGTAACCCGACCTTTCTCTCTGGCTCCCCTTAGCAATGTTTCCTTCATTTCAACCCTGGTGAATCTGATGATTATGTGCCCTGGGGTTGCTCTTCTTGCAGAATATCTTTGTGGTGTTCTCTGTATTTCCTGGACTTGAATATTGGCCTGCCTTGCTAGGTTGGGGAAGTTCTCCTGGATAATCTCCTGAAGAGTGTTTTCCAGCTTGTGTTCATTTTCTTTGTCTCATTCAGGTACACCTATCAAACATAGATTAGGTCTTTTCACATAATCCCATATTTCTTGGAGGCTTTGTTAATTTCCTTTTACTCTTTTTTCTTTAATCTTACCTTCTCGTTTTATTTCATTGAGTTGATCTTCATTAATCTCTGATATCCTTTCTTCTGCTTGGTTAATTCAGCTATTGAAACTTATGTATGCTTCGTGAAGTTCTCATGTTGTGTTTTTCAGCTCCATTAATTCATTTATATTCTTCTCTAAGCTGTTTATTCTTGTTAGCATTTCATCAAACGTTTTTTCAAGGTTCTTAGTTTTTTTGCATTGGGTTAAAACATGTTCTTTTAGCTCAGAGAAGTTTGTTATTACCCACTTTCTGAAGCCTGTTTCTGTCAGTTCATCAGACTTATTCTCCATCCAGCTTTGTTCCTTTGCTGGTGAGGAGTTGTGATCCTTTGGAGGAGGAGAGGTGTTCTGGCTTTGGCTGTTTTCATCCTTTTTGTACTGATTTCTTCCCATCTTTATGGATTTATCTACCTGTGATCTTTGTAGTTGGTGCCTTTTGGAATGGGTCTCTGAGTGGATGTCCTTTTCTTTGCTGATGAAGTTATAGTTTTCTGTTTTTTAGTTTTCCTTCTAACAGTCAGGCCCCTCTGCTGTAGGACTGCTGGAGGTCCACTCCATACCCAGCTTGCCTGGGGATCATCTGTGGCGGCTGCAGAACAGTAAGAGTTGCTGCCAGTTTCTTCTTCCGTTATTTTTGTCCCAGAAGGATACCCACCAGATGTCAGCCTGAGCTCTCCTTTATGATGTGTCTTTGGATATACAGGGATCAGGGAACTGCTTGAGGAGACAGTCTGTCCCTTATAGGAACTCAAGTGCTGAGCTGTGAGCTCCATTGTTCTGTTCAGAGCTGCTAGGAAGGTATGCTTAAGTCTGTTACAGCGGAACTCATAACCACCTTTTTTTTCCCAGGTGCTCTGTCCTGGGAAGGTGGGGCTTTATTTATAAGTCCCTGATGTGCTGCTGCCTTTTTTCAGAGATGTGCTGCCCAGCCAGGAGGTGGCCTAGTCACAGTCTGCCAGCAGAGGCATTGTTGAGCTGCCGTGAGCTCTGCCCAGCTGTTGTGTGAACTTCCTTGTGGTTTTGTTTATAGAGTTATAGTTATAACTGCCTTCGTAATGGCGGTCTGCCTCAGTAATGGCAGGCTGCCTCTGTAGTGGTGGACTGCTTCAGTAATGGCGGATTGCCTTGGTAATGGCAGATTGCCTCAGTAATGGCAGACTGCCTCGGTAGTGGTGGACTGACTCGATAGTGGTGGACTGCCTCAGTAATGGTGGATGCCCTTCCCCCCACAAAGCTGGACTATCCCAGGTCCAGCTGTGCTTGCTGTGAAATTTTCAATCCAGAGCGTTTCAGATTGCTGGTCTTTGTGGGGGGTGGGACCCACTGAGCCAGATCACCTGGCTTTGTGGTTCAGCCCCCTTTTTTTTTTAACTGAATGGGCAGCTCTGTCTCTCAGGTGTTCCAGGCACCAGTCGGACACCCTGATTTGTGTGAGTTTTTTTGTGGAGACCTGCTGTGCCAGCTGAAACAGACATGCTGGAAACTCATGGTGCTTTTCCGCCCTGGAATATCCTGGTCTCTAGGCAGTAAAAACTCGTTTGGAAATGTGGTGATCACTCACCCTCTGTGTTCTCACTGGGAGCTGCACTCCAGAGCTGTTCCTATTTGGCCATCTTGGATCTGCCCTGTGGATTTTTTATTATAAAGTTTTCTAATGGGCACCATTTTATTTATTTATTTATTTAATTTTTTTTTGTTATGCTTTAAGTTCTGGGATACATGTGCAGAATGTGCACGTTTGTTACATAGGTTTACGTGTGCCACTGTGGTTTGCTGCATTCACCAACCCATCATCTACATTAGGTATTTCTCCTAATGCTATCCCTCCCCTTCCCCCCACCACCTGACAGGCCCTGGTATGTGACGTTCCCCTCCCTGTGCCCATATGTTCTCATTGTTCGAATCCTACGTATGAGTGAGAACATGTGGTGTTTGGTTTTCTGTTCCTGTGTTAGTTTGCTGAGAAAGATGGTTTCCAGCTTCATCCATGTCCCTGCAAAGGACATGAACTCATCCTTTTTTATAGGTGCATAGTATTCCATGATGTATATGTGCCACATTTTCTTTATTCAGTCTAACATTGATGGGCATTTGGGTTTGTTCCAAGTCTTTGCTATTGTGAATGGTGCTGCAATAGACATACATGTGCATGTCTTTATAATAGAATGATTTATAATCCTTTGGGTATATACCAGTAATGGGATTGCTGGATGAAATGGTATTTCTGGTTCTAGGTCCCTGAGGAATTGCCACACTGTCTTCCACAACTGTTGGAGTAATTTATACTCCCACTAACAGTATAAAATGTTCCTATTTCTCTACATCCTCTCCAACATCTGTTGTCTCCAGATTTTTTAATAATTGCCATTCTAACTGGAGTGAGATGGTATCTCATTGTGGTTTTGATTTGCATTTCTCTAATGATGAGTGATGTTAAGCTTTTTTTTTCATATGTTTGTTGGCCACATAAATGTCTTCTTTTGAAAAGTGTCTGTCCATAGCCTTTGCCCACTTTTTGATGGGATTGTTTGTTTTTTTCTTGTAAATTTGTTTAAGTTCCTTGTAGATTCTGGATATTAGCCCATTTTCAGATGGATAGATTGCAAAAATATTCTCCCATTCTGTAGGTTGCCTGTTTACTCTGATGATAGTTTCTTAGAAACTCTTTAGTTTAATTAGATCCCTCTTATAAATTTTAACTTTTGTTGCAATTGCTTCTGATGTTTTAGTCATGAAGTATTTGCCCATGCCTATGTCCTGAATAGTATTACCTAGGTTTTCTCCTAGGGTTTTTATGGTTTCAGGTCTTGAAATAAATAAATATTTGAATATTAAATCCATCTTGAGTTGAGTTAATTTTTGTATGAGGTGTAAGGAAGGGATCCAGTTTCAGTTTTCTGCATATGGTTAACCAGTTTTCCCAACACCATTTATTAAATAGAAAATCATTTCCCATTGCTTTTGTCAGGTTTGTCAAAGATCAGATGGTTCTAAATGTGTGGTGTTATTTCTTAGGCCTCTGTTCTGTTCTTTTGGTCTATACATCTGTTTTGGTACCAGTACCTTGCTATTTTGGTTACTGTAGCCTTGTAGTATAGTTTGAAGTCAGGTAGTGTGGTGCCTCCAACTTTGTTCTTTTTGTTTAGGATTTAAAATTACATATGGAATTTTATTGGAATTTAATTTTCAATATAGCCTGTATAGCCTGTCTTGGCTATACAGGCTCTTCTTTGATTCCATATGAAATTTAAAGTAGTTTTTTCTAATTCTGTGAAGAAAGTCAATGGTAGCTAGATGGAAATAACATTGAATCTATAGATTACTTTGAGCAGTATGGACATTTTCATGATCATGATTCTTCCTAACCATAAGCATGGAATATTTTTTCTTTTGTTTGTGTCCTCTCTTATTTCCTTGAGCAGTGGTTTGTAGTTCTTCTTGAAGAGGTCCTTCACATCCCTTGTAAGTTGTATTCCTAGGTATTTTATTCTCTTTGTAGCATTTGCGAATGGGAGTTTGGCCATGATTTGGCTCTCTGTTTTTTTATTATTGGTGTATAGGAATGTTTGTGATTTTCGCACATTGATTTTGTATCCTGAGACTTTGTTGAAGTTGCTTATCATCTTAAAGAGTTTTGGGGCTGAGATGATGGGGTTTTCTGAATATACAATCATGTCATCTGCAAACAGAGATAATTTGACTTCTTCTCTTTCTATTTGAATACACTTCATTTTATTCTCTTGCCTGATTGCCCTGGCCAGAACTGTCAATACAATGTTTACTAGGAGTGGTGAGAGACGGCATTCTTGTCTTGTGCCAGTTTTCAAAGGGAATGCTTCTAGCTTTTGCCTATTCAGTATGATATTGGCTGTGGGTTTGTCATGAACAGCTCTTATTATTTTGAGATATGTTCTATTGACACTAGTTTATTGAGTTTTAGCATGAAGGGGTGTTGAATTTTATTGAAGGCTTTTTCTGCATCTATTGAGATAATCATGTGGTTTTTGTCATTGGTTCTATTTATGTGATAGATTACATTTATTGATTTGCATATGTTGAACCAGCCTTGCATACCAGGGATGAGGCCAACTTGATCATGGTGGATAAGCTTTTTGATGTGCTGACGATTTTCCAGTATTTTATTAAGAATTTTCACATCGATGTTCATCATTTTTTGTTGTGTTCTGGTGTCAGGATGTTGTTCTGCCAGGTTTTGGTAACAGGATGATGCTGGCCTCATAAAATGAGTTAGGGAGGAGTCCCTCTTTTTCTATTGTTGGGAATAATTTGAGAAGGAATGGTACCAACTCCTCTTTGTACCTCTGGTAGAATTTGGCTGTGCATCATCTGGTCTGGGGCTTTTTTTTTTTTTTTCATTTGGTAGGCTCAATTTCAGAACTTGTTATTGGTCTATTCAGGGATTTGACTTCTTCTTGGTTTAGTCTTGGGAGGGTGTATGTGTCCAGAAATGTATCCATTTCTTCTAAATTTTCTAGTTTATTTGCATAGAGGTGTTTATAGTATTCTCTGATGGTAGTTTGTATTTCTGTGGAATCAGAGGTGGTCTCCCCTTTATCATTTTTTATTGTGTCTACTTGATTCTTCTCTCTTTTTTATTAGACTGGCTAGTGGTCTATGTATCTTGTTAATCTTTTCAAAAAAACAGCTCCTGGATTTGCTGACTTTTTGAAGGTTTTTTTGTGTTTCTATCTCTTTCTGTTCTGCTCTGATCTTAGTTCTTATCTTCTGCGAGCTTTTGAATTTGTTTGCTCTTGCTTCTCTAGTTCTTTTAATTGTTTTTTTTTTTTTTTTTTTTGAGACGGAGTTTCACTCATGTTACCCAGGCTGGAGTGCAATGGCACGATCTCGGCTCACCGCAACCTCCGCCTCCTGGGTTCAGGCAATTCTCCTGCCTCAGCCTCCTGAGTAGCTGGGATTACAGGCACGCACCACCATGCCCAGCTAATTTTTTGTATTTTTAGTAGAGACGGGGTTTCACCATGTTGACCAGGATGGTCTCGATCTCTTGACCTTGTGATCCACCCGCCTCAGCCTCCCAAAGTGCTGGGATTACAGGCTTGAGCCACCACGCCCGGCTAGTTCTTTTAATTGTAATATTATGGTGTCAATTTTAGATATTTCCCACTTTCTCCTTTGGGCATTTAGTGCTATAAATTTTTCTTTAAACACTGCTTTAGCTGAGTCTCAGAGATTCTGGTATGTTGTGTCTTTGTTCTCATTGGTTTTAAAGAACTTCTTTATTCTGCCTTAATTTCATTATTTACTCAGTAGGCATTTAGGAGCAGGTTGTTCAGTTTCCATGTAGTTGTGCAATTTTGAGTGAGTTTCTTAATCCTGAGTTCTAATTTGATTGCACTGTGGTGTGAGAGACTGTTTGTTATGATTTCTATTCTTTTACATTTGCTGAGGAGTATTTTCCTTCCAATTATTTGGTCAATTTTAGAATAAGAGTGTTGTGGTACTGAGAAGAATATATATCTGTTGATTTGGGGTGGAGAGTTCTGTAGATGTCTATTAGGTTCACTTGATTCAGAGCTGAGTTCAAGTCCTGAATATCCTTGTTAATTTTCTGTCATGTTGATCTGTCTAATATTGATAGTGGGGTGTTAGTCTCCCACTATTATGTGTGAAAGTCTAAGTCTCTTTGTAGGTCTCTAAGAACTTGCTGCATGAATCTGGGTGCTCCTGTATTGGGTGCATATCTATATTTAGAATAGTTAACTCTTCTTGTTGCATTGATCCCTTTATTGTTATGTAATGCCCTTCTTTGTCTTTTTTGATCTTTGCTGGTTTAAAGTCTGTATTATCAGAGACTAGGATTGCAACCCCTGCTTTTTTTTGCTTTCCATTTTCTTGGTAAATATTCCTCCATTTCTTTATTTTGATCCCATGTGTGTCTTTGCATGTGAGATTGGTCTCCTGACTACAGCATACTGATGGGTCTTGACTCTATCCAAATGCCAGTCTGTGCCATTTAGCTGGGTCATTTAGCCCATTTACATTTAAGGTTAATATTTTTATGTGTTAATTTGATTCTGTCATTATGGTGCTAGCTGGTTATTTTTGCCCATTAGTTGATGCAGTTTCTTCATAGCATTGATGGTCTTTACATTTTAGTTTGTTTTTACAGTGGCTGGTACTGGCTTTTCCTTTCCTTATTTAGTGCTTCCTTCTTATAAGGCAGGCCTGGTGGTTACAGAATCCCTTAGCATTTGCATGTCTGTCAAGGGTTTTATTTCTCCTTCACTTATGAAGCTTATTTTGGCTGGATATAAAATTCTAGGTTGGAAATTCTTTTCTTTAAGAATGTTGGATATTGGCCTGCCTCTCTTCTGGTTTGTAGGGTTTCTGCCAAGAGATCACTGTGAGTCTGATGGGCTTTCATTTGTGGGTAACCCAACCTTTCTCTCTGGCTGCCCTTAACATTTTTCCTTCATTTCAACCTTGGTGAATCTGAATACTATGTGTCTTGGGATTACTGTTCTCAAGGAGTATCTCTGTGGTATTCTCTGTATTTCCTGAATTTGAATGTTGGCCTGCCTTGCTAGATTTGGGGAAGTTCTCCTGATTAATATTCTGAAGTGTATTTTCCAGCATGGTTCCATTCTTCCCATCACTTTTAGGTACACCAGTCAAACGTAGGTTTGGTCTTTTCACATAGTCCCATATTTCCTGGAGGCTTTCTTCATTCCTTTTCATTTTTTTCCCTCTAATCTTGTCTTCATCCTTTATTTCATTAAGTTGATCTTCAATCTCTGATTTCCTTTCTTCCACTTGATCAATTCAGCTATTGATACTTGTGTATGCTTCATGAAGTTCTTGTACTGTGTTTTTCAGCTCCATTGGGTCATTTATGTTCTTATCTAAACTAGTTATTCCAGTTAGCAATTCCTCTAACCTTTTATCAACGTTCTTATCTTCCTTGCATTGGGTTAGAACATGCTCCTTTAGCTTGGAGGATTTTGTTACTACCCACCTTCTGAAGCCTACTTTTGTCAATTGGTCAAACTCATTCTCCATCCAGTTTTGTTACCTTGCTGGTGAGGAGTGGTGATCCTTTGGAGGAGAAGAAACGTTCTGGTTTTTGGAATTTTCAGTCTTTTTTTTGTGCTGATTTTCCCTCTTTTTTGTGGATTTATCTACCTTTGGTCTTTGCTGTTGGTGACCTTTGGATGGAGTTTTTGCATGGTTGTCCTTTTTGTTGATGTTGATGCTATTGCTTTCTGTTTATTAGTTTTCAGACAATTAGGCCCCTCTTCTGGAGTGTGCTGGGAGTCCACTCCAGACCCTGTTTGCCTGGGTATCATCAGCAGAGGCTGCAAAACAGCAAAGATTGTTGCTTGCTCCTTCCTCTGGAAGTTTTGTCCCAGAAGGGCACCAGCCAGATGCCTGCTGGAGCTCTCCTGTATGAGGTATCTGTCAACCCCCTCCCAGTCAGGAGGCATGGGAGTCAGGGACCCACTTGAGGAGACAGTCTGTCCCTTAGCAGAGCTTGAGTACTGTGCTGGGAGATCCACTGCTCTCTTCAGAGCTGGCAGGCAGGGATGTCTAAGTCTGCTAAAGCTATGCCCACACCCACCCCTTCCCCCAGGTGCTCTGTCACAGGGAGATGGGAGTTTTATCCATAAGCCCTTGATTGGGGCTGCTGCCTTTCTTTCAGAGATGCCTGACCTAGAGAGGAGGAATCTAGAGAGGTGATCTGGGTACCATGCCTTTGAGGCGCTGTGGTGGGTTCCACCCAGTCTGAATATCCTGGCAACTTTGTGTACAGTGTGAAGGGAAAACTGCCTACTGAAGCCCTGGTAATGGCAGACACCCCTCCCCCAACTAAATTTCAGCATCCCAGGTTAACTTCAGATTGCTATGCTGGCAGTGAGAATTTCAAGCCAGTGGATTTTAGCTTGCTGGGCTCCATAGGGGTGGGATCCGCTGAGCAAGACCACTTGGCTCCCTGGCTTCAGCCCCCTTTCCAGGGGAGTGAATGGTTCTGTCTTGCTGGCATTTCAGATGCTACTGTGGTATGAAAAGAAATTCCTGCAGCTAGCTTGGTGTCTGCCCAAACGGCCACTCAGTTTTGTGCTTGAAACCCAGGGCCCAAGTGGTGTAGGCACTGGAGGAAATCTCCTGGTCTATGGGTTGTGAAGACCATAGGAAAAGCAGAGTATCTGGGCTGGAATGCACTGTTCCTCATGGCACAGTCCCTCATGACTTCCCTTGGCTAGAGGAGGGAGTTCCCTGACCCCTTGTGCTTCTCTGGTGACACACGTCCTACCCTGCTTCTGCTTGCCCTCCGTGGTCTGCATCCATTGTCTAACCAGTGCCAATGAGATGAACCAGGTACCTCAGTGGAAATGCAGAAATCACTTGCCTTCTGCATTGGTCTCACTGGGAACTGCAGACCACAGCTGTTTCTGCTAGGCCATCTTGTCCAGGAATAGGCATTATTTACTTTTATTTTTCATTTTTTTTTTGAGACAGTTTCACTCTGTTACCCAGGCTGGAGTGTAGTGGTAGGAACATTGCTCACTGCAGCCTCAACCTCCTGGTCCCAAGTGATCATCCTGCCTCAGCCTTCCATGTAGCTGCGACCACAGGCCACCATTATGCCTGGCTAATTAATTTTTTTTTTTTTTTATTGTAGAGATGAGGGTCTCACTTTTTCGGCCCAGGCTGGTCTCAAACTCCTGGCCTAAAGCTTTTTAGTTAGAATCTCTCCCACCTCGGCCACCCAAAGTGCTAGGATTACAGGCATGAGCCACTGTGTCTGGCTAGTGTTCTCTTTTATTTAAAATAAAATATTAAAAAAGCTTTACCATGAGCTCCTTTATAAACTGCGTAGACCCTGCTGTGTTCTCTCATGTCAGCCCTTGCCACCACCCACAAATCTTCTCCAGCCACACAGGCCTCCCTTCCATTCCTGAGATACTCCTGCCCATGCCCATTTTACTCCCTCTGCACTTGTTCTTTTGTGTGGAATCTTCTGCCCCCAGATCTTCACAAGGCTATTCCCTTCTTCACATTTCAGTCTCAGCAAACACTGCCTTAGAATGCCTTTCCCTGAATGTCTAAAAATGCTGAGCAACCTTGTTACCCCATCTCATCATTATAGGTTTTACTTTTTTATTGACAGTGTTTCTCAAGATCTGAGATTACCTTGTTCACTTTTTATTTACTGCATATTGCCTGTCTTCCCCCAGTAGGATGCAACCTGGGTGGGAACACAGACCTTGACTGTTTCATTTAATATGCAATCCCTAGTGCCTATGACAAATCCCCAGAGTACACAGTGGGTAATCATAAGTCACTCCCTTGCTCATGACCCTTCTCTTCTTCCCATTTTATGCTGAGTAAAGGCCTTGTACTTTTGATGACCTAAAAGGTCCCGTATGCAACATCTCCTGTACTACACCAGCCACTGACTCTGAGCTCATTTTCTTTCTTTCTTACTCTAGTCACCCTGGCCTGCTCACTAAATATTGAACATGCCAAGCAGGTTCCTTTCTCAGGGTCTTTGCATTTGCCCTTTTGCTGGTAACTCACTCACCCCAGACATCCATGGGCTTGCTATTTCATTCTTTCATGGCTTTCTTGACTTCCCTTTCACAAATTCTAGTTCCCATTTTGAGATGTCCTCTATTCTTTTCTTAATTTTTCTCCTTGGCACTTCGTACAGTCTAACCTGTTATTTATTTTATTTACTATTCTTGTTTACTATCCCTCTCTCCCACTAAACTGTAAGCTTCCTGAGGGCAGGACTTTTTGTCAGTTCTATTCACTGCAGAATTTCAGTGCTCGTGCCCTACATACACATGGTAGTTCTCAGTAAATGTTTACTGAGTAAACATTTACTGAGTGAATGAAAAATTAGACAGATTCCAGGCCATGTGCAGCAGCTTGCACCTGTAATCCTAGCTTTTTTGGAGGCCAAGGTGGGTGGATCCACTGAAGTCCAGGAGTTTGAGACCAACCTGGGCAACATAATGAAACCCTGTCTCTGTCAAAAATACAAAAAATTAGGTGGGTGTGGTGGTATGCACCTGTGGTTCCAGCTACTCAGGAGGTTGAGGTGGAGGATGGTTTGAATCCAGGAGGTGAAGGTTGCAGTGACCCAAGATCTCATCACCACACTTTAGCCTGGGTAACAGAGCCAGATTCTTTCAAAAAAAAAAAAAAAAAAAGGTAGATTCTGGCACGCAGCTCCATTACAAATTCTAGACTTTATTGGAAAGCCATTGATCAATTTTGAAAAGTGCCAATTAGTTTTCCATTGAAAAAAGATGGCTTTGGCGACTTGGATTGGTAGAATAAGTGTAGACATTGAGTGACAAGTTAGGGGGATCTTGCAGAAGTTTGGGGGAGAAAGAGTAATAATCTAACTAGAGGCATAGCACTGGGGATGGGAAAAGAGGGTATATTTGAAAGAGTTAAGAGGCTAAATTGGTAAGACCTGGTGATTGATTAGAAGTGGGAAGCTACGCTGTGTCTATAACAAATTTCAAGTTTCTAGTACAAGTACCTATGTGAACAGTTGTTTCTGTCTCTATTCCTGGAGACAGAAAATACTGGAGGAGGAAGAGATTTCAGGCAGAAGATCAAGGGCTCTAAGTCTTTGGACTTGCTGAGTTTTGGCTGTCTGAGAGATAGCCGAGTGGAAATACTGTGTTGGCAGTTGGATATTCAGGTCAGGAGCTCAGAAGATTTGAGTCATCGGCACACAGATAGTAGGTAAAGCCACAGAAGTGAATGATAAACAAAAACTGGGACCAGACTGCACCTGTAAGACCAAAAGTCACTGAATATTTTTACAGTTCCAATATTGCTATTTCTCCCTGGGAAGATTCATTTGCTATATTGAGTGTCATATTATAGTACTCAGTCTTGAGTTGGAGCCTTCAAATGTCAACCTCTTCCTTCCACTGAGTCCTGTCTGTCACCCTCCCATCAGGATTACTCTGGACACAATTGCAACCCTGTCATTAGACTCAGTTCTGTTTTCAGGTCTTTCTTCTGCATTACCCTAGAGCCTGACCCATCTACCAACTGACTATAAAGAAGGAGTGAGGGATGGTGACAGTCATCCAGCCTTCTACAGATTGGAGCATTTTTCTCCCTTTGGGGCTTTTGTGTGTGCCTGAGATCAGACCCCTGTTATTCATTATTATGAGGGAATAAAGGGATAGATGTGTCAAGAATGAAGGAGTGCAGGACTAATGGAAGTGCTTAAATGGAAAGAAGGTTTTGATATAGTTCTGTGAATACTCAGTATTCTTGTTTTATCCTAAATCAGTTGTAGAAAATCGTGCATTTATTATTGGCTTTTTTCCTTTTTCTATTTAAAATACTTTAAACAATTTATTATATATTTACTGTAAAAAGTTAGGTGTGGAAGGGTATAAGTGAAAAATATGAGTCCCTTTTCTTCCTCTTTACGTTTTTCTTTTCTTTTTTTAAACTGGTTTAATTGACTATTCTGTTAAATTTTATTTTAAATTCAAATTTGTTGGGTTCAGTAACTTGGCATGATTCACTCTAATCCCGTTCAGGTTTCTTAGGAGCAGCTGTGTGAATGAATATGTTGCTTGTGCTGGGGTCTTCTATGCGGCTTCTCCAGGCAGCTTTTGACTCCAAAGCACCTGGGAGTGCAGTCAGATCTTTTAATTCTTGGGTAGGAGATGGCAGGCTCTGAGGACAGGCAGCTGCCGCCCTTCAGGAGGAGAGGGAGCAGGTGGGGCAAGCTAGCAATGTGCCACCAAATCCCTTGCAAAATTTTCCCCTTCCTTAGCATAGACTGCCAACCGGGCTGAATACCACAGGGAGATTTTTTCCACTGTGAACAACTGTCCCCAGGACAGTGAGCCGGGGATCACATTTCAGGAATCTCGTATTGCCCTTGAGAAGCCTCGAGGATGGCTGTGAAGTGCATGCAGGGCATCAGAAGGTTCCAAAGTGTGGGGTGATGAGTCACAAGGCCTTGGGCTGGGAGGGTGGTGGGAAGAGGGGACCAGAAACTTCCTGTGTTTTCTTCAACTGTGCATAGAGGTGAATGATGAGCATCATAACAACCCACACTTCTAAAAATTATGTTTCATTTAATCTTACCTTTCCTTTTAAACTTTTCTATTTCATTCCAATTTAGTTTCCAATCCAATTTGAAGTATAGTGTTATGAAATTTAATTTAAATTCAATAATTTATTTAAATTAATTGAGCATGTAATGATATTATTGTATTTATGTTCTTCCTTATCCTCATTTGGCTCTGAAACATATTGTTAGTGTCATTCATTACCTTCATTTATTTTATTACCTGCATTCTCAGCACCATTCATCTCTATTTTTTGAATTACATCCGTTATGCAGGAATATATTCTCTTAGTAATATTTTCAAATAACACTAATCTCTTGCATTTGAGGCACTTTATGTCTACAAAATGTATTGATAATTGTTCTCTCATCTAATCTTCAGAAGAAGCGGATCAATTGCCTCCTTCATCTGACTAAGGAAGAATCTGAAAGACAGAGAGATTGAGGGATTGCAGCTGTCAAACCAGGCTCTTTCTACCTCTCCAGAGTGGCTTTCCCTTCACCATGTGTACAGAGTAGAGGAGAATCTGAGCCCAAGAGGGGCCCATTGACAGTGGGATAGAGCGAAAGGAGGTCATTTACTAGAAGGTGTTCTCAGCTAATGGTGCATATCTGTAGATCTTTTGAAAGACCCTGGGAAAACAGCTCCAGCTGAAGACTTTTCCAGAGCAAATATAGGACAAGGAGGTAGAGGAAGAGGGAGAAGGTGGCTTCCTGGAGGTGGGAGGACAGAAGGCATATCTGGTCTAGTTTCTAATTTAGTTCAATGACCTTCAATTCCTGTTAGAGGCTTGGTGTGGCTACTGAGCCTGGCCCAGCCCCTTTGTAACAGCACTCCACCCAAATCAGGTGACTTTCTCAGATCTCATATCTGGGTGTGGGGAGTGATGGGGCATTGATTTGGGGTATGGTGATGGTGCATTGATTTGGTGACCAAGGAATGGACTGGGATTCAAGGAAGCAGCCAGGTGGTGTTAAACAACACAGCACACAAAAAACAAACCTTGGGGAATGGTATACATATGCCACACCACAACTCTTCCTCCCTCACTCCCTCGTGCATTACCATCAAGGCAAAACAACCAGGTGGGACGGTTCCTCTCCATTTCCTCCCATTCCCTTCAAGTGCTATGTTATATGTCTTGAGTTATGCAAATCAGCACTTGGAACTTATTTCATCCATATCTCACCTGCATGAGTGTGTTTTTGGGGAGACTCTGGTGTAATGAGGGTAAAACTCGGAGAATGATCTGCTTCTGGGCTTTGTACTTTATTAAAGGGGGCCAGCCTATCTGGACCCCATCCTTTGAGGTTTGGCGGGGTATTCATCATATTCTTCTGCTCCCTGTCTTTATATGTAAGTTACTAGAATTAACTCTTATGGCCCCTTAGATAGACAAATGGAGAAAACATCTTATTCTAAGAGCATGGTGTAAACTGAGACCAGGTTTGTAAAAGGAGCCAATGCCAAGGCCACAAGAAAAATCACACACAGGATGCCTTAGGGTTTCCATTTATTCAGTGCCTCTGATAGGGAAGGTAGCCCATTTGAGGCAGTTAAGGTGCAATGCGCAAGCCACTGGGCTGGGTGCTGGATCTGTCTCTGCTCCCAGCCAGCTGTGGAATCTTGGGAAAGCTATCTTTTGTCTCTGGGCCACAGTTTCCACATCATTAAAATGAGGGAGTTAGATGAGGTGATTAATATAATATTGACATTTATAATCAATAGATTGATAATTCTAATATCCTTTGATGCAAATGTCAAGCTTCCCAGCCCATGAGATCAGCAAGACTGTGGAGCAGTGGGACGTCACTTTTCTGCTTTTAAACATCTTTGACTTTGTTTTGCTTTGCAACTCCCTTCAGATTCCTTTTCCCTCCCAGCCCCTGCTAGTGTTAATCTATGCAGCTTCACCCTGTTCCTCTTCCAGAACTAACCCCCTTCATTCTGTTTTCCCAATATCTCCTGGGAGTGATTCTTCTCAGGGGTTACCTGGTGATGATTTGCTAGGATGCCTCAGTTTCCCTCACATGGCTGAGTAGGACCATCTGAAGAGAAACATTGGAGTCTGCACACTTTTATACTATCACTTTTCTGTAGAGGGCTTAAATATCTGGGGTTCCCCCAGCTCAAAGTCCCATGAGAAACAATGATACCATTGCCTACTTCCTAGGATGTCTCCAAGCTCTTTCATTGGTTCTACATGCCAGAACTTTAGAGATAAAATATCTCTGCTCCTAGCTCATCTCATAAGTTTTTTCATTCAAAAGAATGAACAGTATGGATCAGGTAGCTGGTTCTTCTGGAAATGGTTGAACTCTACCAGTCTACAGAAAAATCAATTTCTGAAATCCTGTTTGGTGTTTGTAGAATATGTCGCTCCTCCCAGAAAACATAGTGGGGCTTTCTGCATCCAAGTCTATAAATCAGAATTTCTTAAAGAATATTAAAAACACTAGATCCAAGTAAAACAATGACTCTGTGATGAAATAAGTATTCGGGAAATACTTGAACAAACTTAAATAGGATTCCATTATGCAGGATTTCTCAGAGGCTTCAATAAGTCAGTATACTCTGCAAATCTTCAGGGAAGAGTATAACTTTTATCATTTTCTAAACTTATTTGACCACAGACTTATTTTTTTCATGGATTATTCTTCTAAATTACTGAGTTACACAGAATATACTTTTGAAGAATACCTCAAATGAAAGAAGTTGCTTTAATGCTCTCTGTGAAGTTGATTGGTGGGAACATATTTTGGGTGATCATCTTTTCCTAATTAGTATTTGCTTACAGCAGTCTGGTTTTGTGTTCATCTTCAGGGGCTCAATATTGCCTCCTAGTGGGTCCAGTGAGATCCTGAGTTTTCTATGCAATTTTCCTAAATTTGGGAAGTGGCTGTAGCAGTGTCTGCAAAATAAAATATTTTAAATCACAAAAAGATAATATTGTTATTATACATGATGTCATTTCAAATCCCTTATGACATAGACAATATACATTTGTTTCGAAGTAAAAAAATAAAGATAAAAATGAAGAAAAAAAACTCGTCATATTACCGAATGATCAACCCCATTTTGATGTGTATGTCCTTTCGGTTTCTTTCATCTACACAGTACATACAAGTTTATATTCCCCCAAACTAAAAAAGATTTTTTTTTGCCTCTTCTGGGGGGACATTTTACTTGAGCCTCAGTTAAGAACCTGCTTCTTGGACATTTTTGATCATTTGGAGAGGGTAGGAGGGGAGAGAGGGTGAAATATGACAAGGATAATGCGGGAGCTAAGTAACCCGCTATGTTTTATGAATAATTGCACCCATGTCTTCTAAAAGGAGCACGTGCAGTCTTAATGGCACCAAATGATAATCTTTCTTGGCTGTGGTAGATGTCTGTAGTAGCTGTAACAAAGTACCATGAACTCAGTGGATTAGAATAAGGTTGATTTATTCCATTAGAGTTCTGGAGGATGGAAGGCCAAAATCAGTGCTACTGGACTAAAGTCAAGCTGTTGGCAGGACTTGTTTCTTCTTGAGACTCTGAGGTGCAAATCTGTTTTCTTGTCCCTTTTGTTTTTTTAGCTTCTTGAGGTGCCTGCATTCTCATGGCCCCTTTCCCATTCACATCAACCTCTTGCTTCCATCATCAGAGTTTCTACGACTGACTCAAATCCTCCTGCCCTCCTCTTCTGGGGACCCTGTGATTACATGGGGCCCACTGGATAACCCAGGAAAATCTCCCCATCCCAACTTTGTCACATCAGCAAGGCCCCTTTTACCATGTCAGGCAACCTATTCACAAATTGTAGGGATTAAGAGATGTACATATTTGGGAGAGTCATTATTTAGTCTCTACCCTGGCTTTTATTTATTTCTAAAGATTTTAAGATGAAAACTAATTGTTCCTTTTCTGGGAGTCATGATCTCTAATGGACATGGGCTAATTTGGTAAACATGATTGTTTGTCAGACGGTGGCAGAAAGGCAAATAAAGCCCACTTGGATCGCCTGCCTTGGCTGAAAGCTAGACTTCTGCGATGGATACAAACAGCTTTGGCCATCTACGACACTGGGGGACAATTGGGCATTCTTGGCATGGTTCAGAGCCAGGTCTCAGAAGTTGTTGTGGACCGTTTTTTCCATTCTAAATTTGAGAACTTAGCACTTCAGAGTGTTCCCTCCATATCTCTGGCTTGGATATGTGCCCCCTTTGAAGTTCTGTACCAGTTGTTATCTATAAATAAGGCATGGCTAGTGCCATCAAAGCCCCAAGATGAAGGGCACAGCTCACTTACAAGAACACTGAAAGTGCAGCATGATGTTAGGGAAGAAACCTGGTTTCATTCTTCTTCCTCAACCTCTGCTCAATCCTCCCACCTCTGACTTAGTGTAAAGAATACATGAAGACCCCAGAGAGAATAATCAAAGCTCTGTCACACTCAGAAGTCTCTTTTTTGTTTCCCTTTAACAAGAAGGAAGAAAAAAGAAATGAGCATTTGGATGTAAGCCCAGTAGCCCACATCAGTTCAGACTGCCTGCACAGTGATGCCTCTTGGCTGCCTCCCTGGGAGGTGGCACTAATGATAACTCCATTGATTGGGGTTTACTGTTGTCTTATCCTTGACTCTACTATGCTAGGCTATCTCATCTCATCCTCATGATCACACCCTGGATTTGGGGCATAAGAGTTTCCACTTTACAGATGGGGAACTGGGGTTACAGAGAGGTTAATCAGTGCTTCTAATTTTTCACTTCTAGGCATACATGAATGATGGTCAGATTTAAACTTCACCCTGAGGTTAACTGAAAAATGTTCGCAGCAGGTAATTGGCCTTGGTCTCCAACTGCCCCAGGTGCCGCCTAGCAGTGGTGCTGAAGATGGTAAGACCTCAGCACACCTGTGACCCATTAATGGTTAAGTAACTCATCCAAGACTACAAGACTAGTGCAGATTTGAGGCCATGTTTGCCTGATTCGTGATTCTAGATTCTGTTCCCTGTCCCTAACCCTTTTAAAAATACTAGTTTCTCTGGAAGCATTTCAAACTAAAATTATCATCTTGCCTCTAAACCATCTTTTCTTCTTAGTTATCTTGCTGGCTCTGTTGGGCTAGGTTCCCTAAGTCAGAGCCTGTGACAGGCATTCTTGGTCAAGGTGTTTATTAAGGAAATAGCTTCAGGAGATAATTTGAAAAGAGATTGAGCGGGGGAGGAATCCAAGCAAAGATATGGCTTAGCTCAAGTCTAGCCTGAGCCTGATCCCTTGGGGAGCTCCAGAGAGTGAATGCACCAGAGAGTTGTTCCTCTTTGAGGCAAGGAGGCTGGCCTTTTGCCCTCCACAGCAGTCAGACCATGCCTTTGTGCTACTCTGGGGGAAGGATGTAATCTTCCAGGCATTCCTGGACAAGGTGGCTCCCAGAGCTGAGAGTAATTCTTGGGAGTAGGGTGTGGCTGCAAGGGAACCCACACTCATAGCAGCCAGGGGGTGTGGATACCAGCCTGGTAAAGGGCATCTGACCTGGGTATCAACAGCCCCTGCCACATGATCCCAATCATCACATTGCCATTTATCCAACTGCCCAAACTAGAAACCTCACTCATCTTCAATGTCTCTTTCTGTTACATTATACCATGGGGAGACTTCTCTTGATCTGTGCTAGAAATTCCTTTCAGAATTCTAGAAATGTGCTCTTTCCATGCCTCTGGCTCCTGCTGGAATTAAGGCAATCATCATTACTATATTCATGCATATATATCAAATTATTATCATTATTTTAGTCCATTTTCCTCGGACAATTCTTAAAGCCCTGCTATTTTCTGCCTTTGTTTCCCCCTCTAGCAATCCATATAGTCCCCAGAGTTATCCTTTTGTGTCTGTTTATATCATTTGATGGCCTAAAATCATTGACAGCTTTCCAAAGCTAATAGGATAAAATAATGACTTCCATGGCATGGTCAGAAACACTCTTCGTAAGTTGGCCCATCCCACTTGCCTGTCAGTGTCTCTCTCATTCTCCTTGTGCTTCTCAGAGAAACATGTTCATCCATTTTCAGACACCCACTGAGTTTTTGTTGATGAATTAATAAATGAAGAGTGGTGGTTTTGTGACGAGGTTTACATTTCAGGTTAATATGGAGAAATTGTCTATTTCTGAAGGATTGTCTAAAAACTCAGATACTGGGAGTGGGAACTTTGGTTTTAATTTCAGATCTGAACCATGCTCCAATGTCTCTTATATTCCACTTGCTTTAACTTAAAAGAACGTAGTTAGTGTCTTATCCAATTAAAGTTTATTTGTTTGTTTGCCTTTGAAATCTGAGAAGGTCAGAGATTACTCTATAACGATCAGCCTTGCCACTTCTGAATCTGTCCAGGCTCTGCTCCCTACCCCACACTGAACTCATTTGGTTTGGTTTATTTTGGGGATGCAGATTGGTGCATCAATGTCAAAATAAAAAAAGATATGGAGCAATCAATTGTTTCTTAAGGTGATCCTACTGGTCTTTAGAGGAAATAACAAAATAAACAGCGAATTATAATTACCGCTATCTACCATCCTGGCCAGGAGTGGGTGGGGGTGGCTGAGAGACAGGGGGAGTGAAGCTCAGAAAGGAGTGTGAGATGCTGCCTAAGGGTGAGTGTGTGTCCAGGGCCACGGGAGCAGTTGAAAGGCAGCATTACTTAGGAAGGGAAAACTGGGCTGAAGGAAACCAGCTCTGCATGGACGAATCTGCAACCAGAGGCAGATAGACAAAGAGAACAGGTTTGGTAGACTGAGGAGGACAGATTCTGGGAAGTGTTAGCTGAGGGGGCATAGAGCCTCCGTCTTGGGTTTGGAGGGAGTTACTAAGGGCACCAAAGGAGGACTGGATCAAATTGTACCTCTTAAAAAAAAAAACTTTGTGTTTTATCCATAGATATCAATCTACTAGTTAGTCACAGCTGACTCTATCTAGGTAGCTGTGACTTTAGAAGAGTTGTCTGATGTTTTCTGGGTGCCACAATTTTTCCATCCGTGAAATGCTATGACAACCCACAGGGCTGTGATAAGGATTACATGAGTTACTATGTAAAAAATATCAAACTGAGAAAGCAAAACAAACACCCCGCTGCAAGAAAAACCCAACTATATTATTATAAGATGTGGATTTCTCATGCATAATGTCTCATACATAATGAACACAGCAGATGTTGCTATAATCTTGCTCATGATTTGTATCTTTATCATCTGTTTATCTGTCCATCCATCTATCCATTATTGGCACCTGTAGTGTACCAAATATGACATACCAACATTAAAAGGCTTATACAGCATATGGTGAGGCTGCATGTACCACCTGGGAAGGCTGACTGGCACTCACACAGGTCCCTGCAGGTGGCCGTACTCTCTTGGGCAAATGACCCAAGTCCATGATGAAGCCCACTTCAGAAAGCCGATTCACCAGCACAAGAAGGAGATCTATTGCTTAGGTGACTTCCTCATCAAATTCCAAGAGTCTACAGTGTTATTCTCCACTGTTCATTAGTCTGTGATATGAGGATCCTCTCCCTTTACACCTGCATCTGAGAGTCAGACTGTAATCAGAGGCTTGTTTGGTGGCATGGAATCAGAAGTCAGGGCTGGTGATAGGATTTGAATGTTTAAGGGCATCCATCTTACATACCTAATGCAACCTTCTCCACAAATGGGTGGCAACTGGAGCAGCATCAGACAGATCTATCCCTCACTAGCCGGGTGACCTTGGACACTTCATAACTTCTCTGTGCCTCATTTTCCCTTTGTGTAAAATGAGGATAACGGTAGAGACTACCTAATAGGGTGGTTGTAAGGAATAAATGAAGTAGTAAAACAGTTAACAGAGAGCTCAATAAAGGCTAGTAATTACTAATGATGAATATTAAATGTCTGTCTTGAGTGTATACTGGTTATATTCATTTACTTATTCATTCAGCAGATGTTTGCTGAGTACCTATTATGTGCCAGACTGTGAACAATATGAGTGCTGCCCCTTCTGCTAGAGCCTATTCAGCCATACTTAATTAAGCCTGAGGAGGGGCTTGATTCAGTTTGGTGGTGGTGGTGAGTATTGGACACTTTTTTGCCCTTAGGTTTCGGTCTCAGTAGCCAAACACGGGGCTGTTGCTTTCTATTTTTTTTTTTTTTTTTTTTTAAGGCAGTGTCTCACTCTGTTGCCCAGGCTGGAGTGCAATGATGCAATCTTAGCTCACTGCAACCTCCACCCTCCGGGTTCATGGGATCTTCCTGCCTCAGCCTCTCGAGTAGCTGGGACTGCAGGTGTGCACCATCATGCCCAGCTAGTTGTATTTTTGGTAGAGAAGGGGTTTCATTATGTTGCCAGGCTGGTCTCAAACTCCTGACTCAAGCAGTCCACCTGTCTCAGCCTCCCAAAGTGTTAGGCTTACAGATGTGAGCCACTGTGCCTGTCCTCTGTGGTTTTAAGTGAGTTTCAAGTCCATCCAGGTTCAGAAGGAGGGAGATATAGATCCCACCTTTCAATGAGATAATTGTCAAATAATTTGTGACCATTTAATTAAAACCACTACACTCCCCCTCTTCACATATAGTCTATCTGAATGGTTTTCTACACTATATGAGTAGCTTTGATCCATTACTTGTTGTTTTCATCATTTAGGTGTGAAGGCAGCCTTATCTCTAGATTTTTGGAGTCCGAATACTTTCACTGTTTATATGTCCCTCATATCAAGTATTGGACTCGATGCCGTTTTGGCAGCTGTGCAACATTTGCCAGAGAAGGGGCAAATGTTTCTTCCATTTTTTAAAACAGTTTTCTTTAAGATACAAAACTTGACAGGATCATAAAATTCTGCTGCTAAAACAAACGTTCTACTGAGCTGCAGAAATGTATGACTTCAATGTCACTCATAATTTAAAAACTAAGTGTAAGATGTACTTCAGAAATCTCAGTTGGGCTTCTGGACCTCAGATAGTAAGATGGTATCAAACTAGAAAAAAATTAATTGCTTTCGTGCTGCTGCTCCCTGCTGGTATGATTTATTTTAAATTCTGCTGAACCCTGGGAGAAGGAATTGTACTGCAATTCAGAAACTGACATATGTTGTTTTGCCCACATCTCTCACAGAGGCACTGAATTCAAAGAAAATGTTTCTGTGGTCTGGAAAACATTGGATATTGCAACAACTATTTTGTCTGACATGGCAGAGATTGAGTTACTCCACATCAACGAATTTTGTGAGCAACAGAAGTCTATAGCTTTGAGTGCCAAGTGTTTTAGAAAATGTTTAATTCCTCAGGAATAAGATCTGTCTAAAGTGTGTTGAACTTATTTCCCTGTTTTCTTAGATGCAGGGTGATTAACCATCTGAGACTTTCCCTCTTTTAGCACTAAAAGTTCTGGGTCTTGGGAAAGCTCCCAGGCTCAGGCAGACTGGGACAGCTGGTCACCTTATAGTAAAATGTGAACTTGATTTCATAGCTTTCTTTTAATTTTCTTATTATTTTTTGAGACAGGATCTCATTCTGTCACCCAGGCTAAAGTGTAGTGGCGCAATCTCGGCTCACTGCAGCCTCCTCCTCCCGAGTTCAAGTAATTCTCCCACATCAGCCTCCTGAGTTGCTGGGATTATACGTGCACAGCACCATGCCTGGCTAATGTTTTTGCATTTTTAGTAGATACAGGGTTTCACCATGTTGGCTAGGCTGGTCTTGAGTGCCTGAGCTCAAGCAATCCACCCGCCTCAGCCTCCCAAAGTGCTGGGATTACAGGTGTGAGCCACTGCGCCCAGCCTTAATTTCGTAATTTTCTGATGACTCTATGTCACCACTATGAACTATTTATGCTGTAATTCAATGATGCCCTCAGGACAGCTGCAGTGTATAGCACTGGTGCCTCCAGACCACAGGATGTTAGAGTAGCCAGTTGGCTCTACTTGTCCCAGTAAGGGACTACCTGTATTTCAGCGCTACCCACGAAGGGCTTTGTAAGCTATTTGCACCTGTGCCGCCCAATAGCCTTGTTGGTTTTCAGTACTTTTTATCACGTTTTCAGGACTTTTCAGGATGGAGGCCACCGCTGTTTGGCTTCTGGATAAGAGGACTCATTGTTCTCAAAATAAGATAATGAGCAAAAAGGACTCAGCAGAGGCAATAATGATAAATTACTTTTGAGTAATTTTACTTAGTGGGAAAGAAAACTTGTCTTAAAAGATTTAAATAATAAAACTTGTCTAAAGTACATATTTTCTACACAGCTTAGACCTTCTGGTGGACCAGATGTATTTTCCCTTCAAATTTAAGTCTGTGTATTCATTATCTTAGGATCTCAATTTAATCAGAAATATGATATTAAACCACAGAGAATGCAATTGCCTGAGTTTTGTATCTCCATCAAGAAAGGAGACAGAGAAAATTTGAGAAGAATGAAGGAGGAGGAGTTGGGTCAATCCCAGACAGGTAAAGGGGGAATTTCCTGGGGAAGATTCTGACACCGCAGAGAATATGAGGGTGTAGCTGGGCCACAGCTCCATGGGATGAGCCTGCAGAAGAATAGGAAAGCCTGCTTCGGGGCCCTCCTGCCTATTGAGGCTCTCACCTAAATAAAAGGGCCATGCCGGTGTTGTGCTCTCTGGATGACCCACCTGCCTTCTGTCAGAAATGCCTATAAATTGAATAGAACATAATAAAACAAAACAAGTTTGATGAGGAGAAAGAAAAAAAAAAAAGCAAAAATGCATTGACCATTCTTAGTTTCCACTTAAAGCCTACATTTGACTTTTGTTGCCTTCATTCACTCCCAAATCCTTTTCCTCAGATGGGTTCCTAAGACATTCCTATCCATGTTACTGTGTACCTACTCTATATAATGCACAGGGCAAAATGTTTTGGGATATGAAAAGATAAAAAGATTTTTTTTTTTCCTTAAGAATCATACCATCCTGTTTGGGAGTGATGCGTATAACTTCAATGTCACCTGCCATCGCCAGCCTATGCATACACTTGGGGGTGTATTTAGAGTTAGACCCACATTTTCATGACTTTGAACTCTACCTTGGCTCTTCTGTGAACTTAGCTATCTCTTAGAGTTTATCTATTCTAGTTAGGGTCTCACCAGGACCTAGAGAGATGACATGTGTAGACTGAAAAGTTAATAAAGAAATTATTTCTAAGAGGTATGGCCAAGGTTTAGGAAGAGCAAGAAGGGATGGTGCAGTGTATGCAAGCTAGGAATCCTGTTACCACCTTTAGGAGCTGTTACCACCCTTAGGCCTGAAGAAGCAAAGACATAAGGGGCCCTAGGACCTGCAGAGAGAGTGAGAGAATGAGAGTGAGGGTGCTATATGGAAAGGCCCCTCTGTCAGAAACCGAGATCTAACAGGGGTGGCAGTAGGGGAAAATACCCTTATCACATCTTGTCTCCCTGTCCCTTCCTCTGGGCTCCTGGTTGTAGCCTCCATTTGTGAAACCAACCAGATGCCAATGGGAAAGGGAGCCCATTGGTGCAGCCCACATGGGTCACCCTCCAAGGACACACAGCACGGTGGAGCAGGGTAGAGAGCAGGTCTGGAGGGTTAAATGAAAGGTATCCAGCATGCTAATTTCAGAGTTTCTTAGATGATTCTTGTTTCTCTATTCCGGCATCCTTTGTTTCATATCTATAGCCTGTGAACCCTTCTAAAGAATCTTAACCATTGACACTGTTCCTGGGGCCACTAATGCAAAGTCCCGAGTCCCTATCAATAGTGTTCTCCTACTACAGTGTTCCTGTGTTAGTCTGGGTCCTCTGAGAAGCAGATGCTAAAACAGCATGAAATGTGCAAGGATTTTATTAAGGTAGTGTCTGTGAGAGAAGATGGGGATGGAACTGGAGAACACTGGGTGAGCTGCCAGCTGTCAGTGATCTTTCACTGACCACAGTGAAAAAGAGAGAGGTGGAAGCATCCTAGGTTGCCACATACTCTAAGGAAGGTTCAGCAAGGTCATCAGGGAAGCTTTAAACCAAAGTCACCGTTGGAGGAGTCCTGTGTCTCCTCTGGATGGACCTGTCTTACTATCCCTGCCACACTCAGTCCTTGGCTGGGAGCAGCCTGTAGAAGCATGGCTTTGGTGATGAATTTTGCAGCAATGAATTTTGCGGCAAAGAAACTAGGCCCTTGATCAATTATGCTTCCTGTAATTGGAGATCTGCAGGGTGCATTCTTATGGACCTCCACAGTTTTCCTGGAATTCAAAGCACTGTTAGAATCCAAGAGAAAGGGGTCAGAGATTGACCCTCTCTCTTGACCTCCCTGAGTTTGCATCATAGGCCTGAGTAACAGTTTTTGTGCTGAGAATTTCATAAGCACTCATAGGAATAGCTGCTTGTAGAGCATTGTCAATGTCTGTGGTGGGCATGGCTACCCTCCTTGGAATAGCAGAGGAATGGCACTCAGGCTGCCTCCTGAGGAGCGTTTTTAGAGACTTGAGCTCAAGGCTTTAGAATTTCTATGTGAAAAAGGCTTTGGAGTATAAGGGGCTTATATACCGTGGAGCTCAATGACAGGAATACTGGAGGCTCTCCAAAGCTTCATGTGCTATAGCCACTTCCTGTAGAGTCCTACAGCATTTCCCTTTACACCTCGAGACAATAAATGGCTCACTGTCCTTTATTTCTTTTACAGTATAGCTTGATTGCCCACCACGAAATTCGTAGAATGTAGAGCACAGAAACCAAAGTCCTGGGTGTCATTAGGATTCTTTTAGTCAACAGTAGAGAGGTGGCTGTCTCCTCATAAGAAAATTCGGGTGATTTTAGGATGAAGCCTTGATAGCTAGGCTGCTAAAGATACTTATAAATATTTATTATAGGCTATTTAGCCAAGGATAGATGTGGGTCTAATTTATGGAAACCTTTTGCTGAAATAGCAAGAAATAAAACATAAGTCTTAGGAAACTTATCAGGAGACTCTACAACAATATAGTAAAATAATCTGATTATATTTCTGCCCGTTATGCCAGATTATAAGCAGGGTGAAGGCAGAAATTGTGTCATGTTCTTTAAAAATATAACTGAATTATCTAAGTGATTCATGAAAATCTTTTTTATAAAAATAAAAGTTACTAATAATGTTGAAATGTCCTTTGACTATCACCTCCAAACTAGTCTGCCTCCTCCTTCCCATTACCCACATGCCAGGCACACAAATGTGGTTCAAATGATGCTTGCTGACCTGCATGGGAGAGGTCCAGAGTGGAAACAGAGTGAGGTTCAACAGGCAGGCAGGTAGCAGCGTGGCGTGGCGGGGTAATTGACCCCCTACCTGTCCCAGTCTGGCCAGGCACCATCTCTCTGCACCACTGGCTGCAAGGCTACAAACATTTTTCAGCTTGTCACAGGTTGCCAAACTGTGATATACAACAGAGTTGATGTAAACTTCCACACTTTCTGGAGGGTAGTTTTGCTACTGTCATCAGAGTTGTGGCCATATTTTCATGGTTTTAATCTGGTTTTGCTACAGATACTTCTCCAAGTCTGTTGCTGGTCCTTGAAGGTGGAGACTCAGGGCTATCAAATTTTACCAGAATGACTTCTCTCTCAAAATAAGAGTAAGGATAGAAGATGAGAACATCTTTTGGTCAGGTATTGCCAGACATAGATGAGCATAATCATGAATCGGGTGATGTAAATTGGAATGGACAGTGGGACAGGAACAGAGAAGTCAGAAATGGACCAAGTAAGAAGGTGGTGTTGACCTTCCTAGGCCCACTGGTTCAACCCATGATGGAGGCCCATGGTCTGGGTAAGACTGGAGGGTGATGAATAGAAGTCAAGGACTTCCTCTTGGTTAAAAAGGCAAGGTCAAGAGGGAGGATGAGGAGTAGAAAAAAGAAGAGACTCAATCAATCCTTTCTCAGCAAGACTTTGACCAAGTCACTTCCCTTCTCTACTTCTTTAGACCCATGCCCCTACAGTGAGTATACGAACAATAGCCCATAACCTGGCATTTATGAGTTACTCTGTGGGGTGAAGAGTGAGAGAGTGCTCATGAATGGGGATCAGCCCTCTAGTGGTCCTTTCTCTTGGACCCTCTGTTCAATCACTAAGTTACGGGCAAATTCTTTCAATGTTGAATGCCTGTTTGTCTAATTGAGTGGACTTTTACTTAAAATTCTTATCTGGGGTACATGCAGTAAGTGGAGAAAAATGTAAGACACTTTTTCTTTGGTCATTCCTAACGAGCCCTGAGGATAAAGCCTGAGTAGCTTGTGTTAATGATTAAACTTGCCCATGGTCAGGTCTGAACTTTTACTCTGGTACACATTTGGCCAGGACACAAACGAGTTAGGTGAGTTATAGTCCAACATGAGTCAGCTACCTGCGTGGTGGCTGCAGGCTGAGCTCTAACCAGATAACACGGCTATCGGTTTTTGGCAAAGAGAAATAAGATCACTTAGAAAGAAAAGATCATTTCTCCCTTGAGACACAAGGAGAAAGAAACAGAAAAAAAGGTACTGTTTGATCCAGAAAAGTCTCTGCTCTCTGTTTCCTAGGTGTTGTATCTTTTGTTAATGTTGTGGTGAACGAAAGGAAGAAATGGGAGATCTATAGAGATCTATAGTAGTGCCTTATGGCTTTGTCTCTCAGTGTCCCAAAGGAGAAGCTGAGAAGGAAGGGAGGAAGAAAGGAAGAGGGAGTGACAGCAGAGAGAGGAGAGAAGAGGAGAACAAGGACGTGACAAAATAAATGCATACCGCTCTCCTCTGTGGTTGAAAATTTTGTACTGAAGAGAAATAAAGAGACACTGAGTTTATTTTTAGGAAAAATTAGTGGACTGACTAATAGAAAGTTATATTTATAATTGACATGAAAAAGATGTGGTTCTGAATGCAAGGTTTTCAGAAAACCAATATGTAAACGTTTATTTCTGTTGTTCTGAGCTTGGGAGTAGGCGCTAAAAAGAAATGCTAAAATCACAAAGCCAGATTGAAAATAGACTCTCTTGTGCTGAGTATATTTTGTCTGTGTAACAAGCAGATTAGATCTCGTGCTTTTGGACTAAGTAGCAGATTCTCTTGTGTATTTTTCTATGCGGTAGATGTATTCTGAAAATTGAATGTTTATAAGTTGAATTCTACTTCAAATAGACATAAAAGTATAGGGAATTTTGCAACAAGGGAAAAAAAAAGGAACACTTGTTGAATCCACTTGAAAATGCTAGAATTCTTTTTTTAAATCTAAGTGTTTTCCACACTTACCCTATCTGGCAATGACTTGAGGAGCAGGCACACAGATTATTTATTTGTTTTCCCAGGTCTTAGTACAGTGCTTCGCATGTAGTAGGCATAAAATAAATGTTTGCAGTATTGAATTAAATAGAAATGATTATATATTTTGAGCTATCTTAATCAGGACATGTCTGTAAGGTAAGTTTATTGCAAATTTTTTGCAGATGTTTTTCTTTCCCCTGAGAGTATATTGTGGCTTTTATATATTCTGAAATGATGTAATTACTTCTGCTAATCTCAGCATTTTCTTAAAAATATAAATTAAATGGCCAGGCACAGTGTCTCAGACCTGTAATCCTAGCACTTTGGGAGGCTGAGGCTGGCAGATCACTTGAGGCCAGGAGTTTAAGACCAGCCTGGCTAACATGGTGAAAACTCATCTTTACAAAAAATACAAAAATTAGCCAGGCCTGGTGGTGCACACCTGTAATCCCAGCTACTCTGGAGGCTGAGGCATGAGAATCACCTGAACCTGGGAGGTGGAAGTCACAGTGAACTGACATCATGCCAGTGTATTCCAGCTTGAATGACAGAGTAAGACTCTGCCACACACACACAAAAGTGTGTCTGTGTGTGTGTGTGTGTGTGTGTGTGTGTGTGTGATGTATACATGCTTTAAATATATTATTAAATATATTTATATACTTATATGTAAAAACATATAAATATAATTAAATATATATATTAAATGCGTATTAGAAGTATGTGTGGGTATTTAATTCTGTAATTTTCAAACTTTCAGAAACTTTTAGAGGCACTATTTTTAAGAGGATTTTGTCTATGCCGTCTCCCATGGAGTGCTGGAGAGCAGCTTAGCATTCTCCCTAGAACAGGCCTCAGGGTCCCAGGGCATGAGTTTTTCGCCAGGCTTTCATGGACTCTACCGTCCCAGGAGAGTGAAAGCTGTTCATCTCAGATTAGGTAAACCCAGATTTAGGCTATTTAAATATGTATTCATCAACTCCAATGTACTCAGCCCTGTGTGGGACCACCACACTTTCACACTAAGAAGGCTGTGGAAATAGAAGACTGGTTCTTGGGTCTCTCCAAGAAATGTGCCGTCTAGAAGAAGAGGCGTTATGTGTGCCACATTATCTGGTCTAGGTTCTGCTGCACGGAAGCTAGAAGTTCAGCCGGAATGGCTGAGGAAAGAATCAGTGGAGGAAGGGCTCCTGAATAGTATCACGAAGGAGAGCCAGGATCTCCTGAGGCCACGGAGTGAGTTGAGGGAATCCAAGAAGGGACCAGTAAGGGCCAAGGCAGAGGCTGATGTGTGGAGGGCTTGTCTGAGTGGTGGTGAGAACGGTGTGGCTGCAGAGCAGGATTCAAACTGGAGACTACTGCAAGGGAAAGCTGGAATGGCAGCACAGGGCAAAGCAGACAGACCCCACCACAAACTAGAATTTTAGTATCTAGAATTCTTTTATAAAGAATTCAGCTTTTGTTCAATAATGAGTTAATGAAAGAGGTTATTTTTTATCCAGCTTAAAATAAATTGGGGGACATATATACAATAAGCTGGTGGGACAAGGAGGGCAGAGTGGGGGTGATTTTATGTAAGGTTCTTAGATAATCCTTTTCTCCTGAGCTTAGAAAGATGGTGGGTCCATTTGAAGACACTAAGGCCATGTTTACCTCATATCCTTAATTTCCCAGGTTTCAGTAGAGCAAAATAATAGTATATAAACAAAGTGATATTTTTTTTTACTTTATTTTTTATAAAGCACAAAAGCTATGCTGCTCCAATCAAAACTGAAAATGTTTTTAATGTCTGAGCAATCTTAAGAGTATTGATTGAAGTGGACAGGATGCCTGCCTGGCTGATCTCTCTGATGAGTATTGAAGTACTACTTTTGGCAGGTGAGTAGAATGTGTTTTGAAGGAGTTATAAAGAACACAATAGGTTACCTTGAGAACTATTATTGACACTTAAAGTGTTAATTTGGTTGCACACCATAAATAAATGCATTTTTAACTTGCAAATCAAAAAATTGAATTAAAAATATTGTTTTTAGAGGAGGTGTTCAAGTATTTGCTTTTGGGTTTAAATTATCTGTTGAATAATTTTTTTTTTCTGTTTAACAGTTGAGATTATGTACTAAAATGTTACAACTATATACTTCAATTTTTCATGGCCAATAAAGATTGCTGTTATAGTGCAGAGCTTTTAATAACTTATAACCTTTCTTTTATAATTCCTTTTGGGCTATGTGATGTAATTCTTTTTAGATTTTACTGCCCTACCTTTCCAAAGAGAATAACTTGTCATAATGATTAGAACACTTATTGCAAATCATCTGTTCAGTTTTCTCTGTGAATTTGGTTATTCTCTGTATGTTTTTATGGCATTTGTTTTTGGGCTTCTTTAGATAGAAATATCTAATCAGCTTTGGAGGATGGTCTAGTCTGTCTGGGCCTGCCGTAAGTGGTTGTTAATGTGACATGGCTCCCCACTACCCTCAGCTGTGAAATGCATCGTGAGAGTAACTGTAAATGGAAGTCCTGGGCTAGACACAGTTTCTGATAAGAAAACTACAAAGAATTCCGTCAGTAACACTTTCCTTGCTTGTTACTTCACTGAGCAGCTGAATGATAATTTGCTGGCTTCCTTAAGTTGGCTTTCCCTTCATCAAGGCATGTCCAGGAACATCTTCAAAGATGGAGGGATTGATTAAGTCCCATGCTTAGCTGGTGATCTATACAGGAGAATCAAATCTAGCCTAGCATGTAAATTCCATACTTCTTTTTTTTTTTTTTTTTTAAATTTTAAAAAAAAAAAAAAAAGAAATTCCGGCAATGATCCATACTTCACTCCCTCTCTAAGCAGTCTAGTCAAAAATCTAGGGAATTTTGTATTTATTTGGGAAGTCATTCTGATCTGATCATGAGGGGAAACTAGAGGACAGTATGTTAAGCAGGAGAATTGAAATAAGAACAGCTATTAGGTTGGTGCAAAAGTAATCGTGGTTTTGTCATTAAAAGGAATGCAAAACCACGACTACTTTTGCACCAATCTAATGGAAGTCTCTTTTTCCCTCCAGGGCTGAAAATAAGTGGTGATTTTACAGTGAAATATGGCCACCTGATTAAAGAGGGGGAAAGATAGCAGAGAGAGGTAGCATGGGTTTGATCAGGACCCAAATATGTCCCTGAGGCTCTTCCCAAAGGAAGTAGAAATTCAGAATTGTCCTGATGAATGCAGGGTTTTTGAATGTCTAAGATGAAAGAAATTGGTCAAAATTTTTCTTAAAATGGGGCTTCTGATGATGTGTTCTGCATACCAGCAGTACCTGGTTAGAAATGTAAATTCTTGGGCCTGCCCCAGACCTACTGAACCAGAAACTCTGGGGGTGTGGCATAGCAACTTGTGCTTGATCAAGCCTTTCTGGTGATTATAATGCAGGTTAAATTTTGCTTTAAAATATTGGGGAAGCTAGTGGTTTTGAATCTGACCTTCAAAACCAATGTTTTTCTCACTTATTTACAGTACCTCACCTGACTTTACATATTGAACCTGAAGAAGGTAGTCTTGCAGGGGGAACATGGATCACAGTCATTTTTGATGGTGAGTTGGGGTTTTACTAAGTGCATGTTTCTTAGTGACCTACAATCCGAAAGAACCCTAGTCTTCTTTAGGTGTAAAAGTGTAAGGACACTTTTTGAGGACAGGCGTAAAAGTGGGCCTGCAGGCAGATGGACAGACTGACCAACTTCTGTCTTTCTAGATACTGGCTTGCTAATGTCACAAAGCAAAGCACATCATGCCATGACACATCTGTGTCCACTTTCCCATTCCATGCTGTGGGATGGGACTCTGGGATTTCTACATGAGACTATATAGAAGTGTGTTGCATAGCACTCAGCAATGCGTCTCCCAGAATCTTGGCTATCTTCCTTAAAGACAGTCCTCTACCTGGGAGCTTCTACACCATTGCTCACCATATCCATCCCCAGCAGAGTAAAGAGTAAATCTGAGGGCTGAAAAATTCTTTTCTGGATTTAGGTGAATCTGAAGAGAGAAAACTCTTTCATAAAATCATAAATGAGAAAACTCCTTTATACAGCAGCTATGAGGAAATGAGGAGTATTAATTTAATCTCTGGGCGAATTTAATGTCTAACATTGCCCCTAGAATCCTAGCACAGTTTTACATTATCCTGTGTGGATGACAATTCTATTCAGCCAGAGATTTTTTTCCCTTGCATTAGGTTTGGAGTCGGGTGTTCTCTACCCCAACAATGGCTCTCAATTGGAGATATACCTGGTGAATGCGAGCATAGTGGTGTCTGCACTGCTAAGTATCCCCTGTGACGTCTTTCCTGTTTTCTTGGATTTCCCTGTGGTGACATGCCGGACCAGGTATACTTGTCGGGCAATAGGAAGACCAGACAGGATGAGGGCTTTTTGCTTATTTCAGTAGCTTTTAGTGAAATATTAGAACAGCTTTCGCTGTGATTCAATTGCCAGCTAGAGTTGTTTAAAAAGTTTCATGTGAATATACTTTCTAAAAGGTCCCTATCCGGGATCTAGAGCTTAAGGGAGAGTATGGGGAGGAACTCTGAGATATTCATAAGGAGAGGCTGGATTGTGTTTCCATTTGTTTTTTTGCAAAGAGTTCTATGGGTATTAAGGTTTTAATAAATGGTGCTGTTTTGCCATTGCAAATACTCATCTTTGGAATAGGCATAATTGCAATGATTGCACATAAACCCCAAACTGAAACTGATTAGTAAGGAAATTTGCTTTAGGCTCCGTTTGCTGAATTTGACATTACCTCTATTTAGAAAATATTTTTATAGGATTCCAGGAAATCTATTTTTCTACTCAAGTTTTTGTTGCCCTGTGAAGTTTAGACTAGTTCATGTTCATTTTTATTTACTCATGCCTAAGTGCATAAAAATGGATGATTGGTTAAAGAAAAAAAAACACACACACCGTTATTTCCTTTCCTTTTCTGTTCTTTCTTTGAATAAAAGTCTCCCCGTCTTCCATTTTTGGCTTTTTGAAATCACCAACCATGCTATAAATGCCACCTCTTCCCTGAACTTCCAACTAAGTGTTATCTTTCCTTTTTTTTGAAAGAAGAAGAAACAACTTGTAGTAATTCATCCACAGGGTGTATGTGTGTGCACCCACACTTTTTTGTGCAATTCATCACCTCTGAAGAGATTTTTTTTTGTTGGTAATTTACACAATGGTACAGCATGTGTAAACATAATGACCCTGTGCCTCAGCCCTGAGTTTCTCATGACACTTATATGTCAGTGACTCACTTGTCAGATTCATCCTCACTGAATTAAGTGCTCTGAGGGCAGGGGATGTATTTAATCTCACCATTGTAATCCTCATGATGCATTGCTCAATACCTTATAAGTAGAAGGTGTTCAATAAATGTCCTTTGAGTTGAACTTTTTTATAGCACTACTATTGTTTTTAAAAGTGGGTTAAATATTTTTCCTTAGGTTTTATGGTACATTTGGGCATAGACTTTCTGCAAAGACTTGCCATGAATTAAGTCAAAGCTCTGGAGATTTACATGTCCTATCTCGTTTATCCCAACATACTAATGATTTTAGGATGCACCATTGATTTTATGTCATCTTTTTAAAGAAAAGAAATATTACCCTATTAAATATACTAATTGATTGGAAGACAATATCAGATTCAATTAACATTTAACTGTGAAACAATATACAGTTTATCATCAACAAAATACTGTCTTACTCATCGTTATCATAAAAACACATAATTGTTTTCTTTAAAACAGCCATTGCAGCATCAAAAGCAGCACTTCACAATCAAAATATAATGTGAGCACAAATGTAATTTAAAATTTTCTATTTAGCCACATGAAAAAGTCATCAAAAGCAATAAATGAAATTAATTTTAATAATGTATTTTATTTAACTCAACATATCTAAAATATTATTTTAATATGTAATCTATATAAATTAATAATGAGATACCTTGTATATTTTTTGCATACCAAGTCTTCAAAATTTAGTGTGGATGTTATAATCATGGCATATCTTAATTGGGACTACCTATATTTCAAGTGCTTGTTAAGTACGTAAGACTAATGGCTAACACAGTGGACAATTCAGATCTAAATATTTATGGTCATACTAAAGATTTTGTTGGGAAGGTTTGGAGAGGAGACACTTTCTAAATATAGCTTCTTTCTTATTCGTCATATTCGTCCTCTGACAAAAATCAACATGGATGTCAGCCTCAGGTGGCAAAGAAGCCATTGTGATATTTGTAAAAAGAGGAGACAAGATTCAGGACTCTCTGTTTTGATGGCTACATGAAGTGTTTATGGGCTGCTCAGACAATTATCAGAAAGAGCCTAGGATTCAAGGCCTACTTTGTCCTTAACCTTTGAAGTTCATACACATAAGTCTCTTAGTTTTTCTGAGATTTTTTAAAACGTGGAAATGGAATAGATTATTTATCAAAGTCTCTTTCAATTCTTAAAGTCCTATGAACCTATGATTCTGAGAAACATGACATATTAAAAACAATTCAGGCAGTTTCAACACAAAAAATCATAACCACTTTTGCTGAAGGACCCAGTTCTTAACGTCTAATAATTATGAGAGGATCTAGGAGGCAAAAGGTGATTGATAGGAATCCTTGGTTAGCTCTGTTTTACAAGTGGAGGGAGGAAATTTGAAGTGGTCAAGTGGGCTGCTAGCTTTGGGAATTCGTGGTTTTTGATTCATAAGGATTTCTACTTTTTGTCCTCAGATCTCTGCGATCTGAAGCACACGAGGGTCTGTATTCCTTGGAAGCATACTTCGGGGGTCAGTTGATAAGCAGCCCAAGTCCAGGACTACGAGACAGGTGTACTTTCAAGGTGGGTTCTAAGGCTGGAGGAAGGTATGTTTACATAGTCTGAGGGTGTACTCATGTTGCTGAAAGGCAAATTGTAAATGAGCCAGAGTGTCTGCTTGACTGGGTTAAAAAAATGGTGGATGGTAATGACAGTTTCTTAGATTCTACTAACGAAAGATGAATGTTGAACACTTGTGTGTCAGCCTCTAGCAAAATGCTTAATGTAAATTGTCTAATTCAATGCTCACAATTTTATGAGGTAGCTATTTACTGTTGTTTACAAATGAACAACCTGAGGCTCAGGGAGATTAAATAATTGGCCCATGTCGTCAGGTAGTAAATGGCAGAACCAAGATTTGAACCTGCGTCTGACTCTAAATTCTCCCCCAAACAGAAGCCCATAGAGGGGCCACCAAGATTACCTTTGCAGATCAGTGTTTCATTTTATAGCTTGGATCATGCTGAGTCTCAGCATGGTGAGGAGACTCAAGGACCCACATTCCTTGGTGAAGAGACCCAATTTCTACCTCTCCCCCTGCTTCCTGGTATATTTCTGCTAGTCTTTCCAACACTGAACCAAAAGGACATCTATCTGCTGCTGGAATTCTCCTTCATGCTTAGGGAGATGAAAAAGGAAGCAGAGAGAGAGAGAGAGAGAGAGAGTTTAGGAAGCCATGCCTGACTTATTTTACAGTCTTGATAACTATACCAGGAGTTTGTTTATATTTGGTTCAGTCTAGTGTCCATTTCAGATTAGTTTTATATTAAAACAATCTCTGAAAGGTAGGTCCTAGACAGTTTATAAAAGGCAGAGATTTGGCAGTACTCCTGTGGATGTGGTTGCACTTCACATGGGGTACCTCTGTTTAAGAGCTGTTTCAAAACATACAATGTAGTCACTAATTAACGCTCCTTCAGAATAAGCCTTCATCTTGTAAATTCATCTCTCCTACGATCCACATTTCATATAGGCTCTTTGTTTTTAAAATTTCGAATTTGCTGTTGTTACAGGTTTAATAATTTGTGTCTTAATCCAAGAGAATCTTGTTTTCTGGAATTTTGCTTTTGCACATATGCAGCAGAAAGAAAAATCATTATATCATTCTTTCTTACTAAGAGCCGCACCACTGCCTCTATCCTGTCTCAGGGAACATAACAGAAAAGAGAAGGCCAAACATGCTTCTTAATCACCATGATCCTTTTCACCTCAGATGGTAGTTTTCCTACTTATTAAAAGATTGGTTAGAGAGAGAGGGGGAAAGAAGAGAAATGCTTCCTAAAATTGCACATGAAAGAAAACAGGTCCATCAGTGGTTCAACTATGCTGGCGAGTTGATGAAAAATCACCAGGGGACGCAGTTAATGAGAGGCATTCCAAGCTAAAGAAAACATGGCGTGTCTCTTTGTTTTGGGACTGGGATGGGGGGAACCGTGAGTATTAAAAATTAATCCCATCTTGCCAGTCCACTGCAAAGAGCCTGCTGTGGGCACTGACAAGTTTGAATAACTCACAGAAGGTTGGTCACACAGCTGGTGGCTGCGGCTTTCTCATCCTAATCTGCCGCATTTCCTCTCCCCTCTCTTGCTTCTACTGACCTCACTGGGGCCCGAGGAGCAGCATGCGGGAAGCTTGATTTGGAAGCTCATTAATTTTTCACTTTGTCATGTCTCTAGCCTGGTGGGTGACCAGGTGCCTGTTTCTCTTAGAAATGTACTATGTTACGTTGTGTCAGCTCAGAGAGAATCACAAGTGAAGCCCTTTTTGAGGCTTAACCCCAAGCCTGGCCCACCACAATCTCAGGTGCTGGGAGGGAGTAATAAAGGAGTTGCTCTATTTCCCATGGAAGTCCAGTCGCAGGATTACAGACTGAGCGGTAGCTCTTATATTTCAGGTTGAAATAGAGAGATATGCTTCCCTATTTGGTTTGGACTTGGTTGGTCCAGCTGTCTCAGCTTCTAAACATCTGTGAGATGGGTCGATAACCCCTACTCTGCTTCACTAGGCTCCTATGATATAGTCCAGTTGAAATAATGTTGGTACAAAGGCCTAGGGGCAGTGGTTGTCTGGGAAGCTGGGGTGGGGATTGAATGTTTGGCAGGTGTGTGCATAACTGTATTAATCTTTATCTTTTGGTGAGACCAGAGCCAGCTCCCAATTTGTGAAGTCACAGCATTGTTATTTTGACCCCGTGACGGCACATATTTTCTGTGAACTATTTTCTAACTTTTTCCTTTAGAAAGTGAGGAAGCTAGCCTTCATGGCAGACTGTACAGCGTACAGATCAATACTTAAAACCTATGCTTGGCAAGCCACCATCAGTTTTGTTGAAATGTCTGTTGATTCTCAAAGTCTGATTAGGGCTGTTGATTAACAACCGAGTTATTCTTTGGTGATATTCTCTCTGGGAAGGTGGACTCCTGGGGTGCTGGAAGCAGACCAAACAAAACAATTTGCTGCTGTAATTTGTTTTGCAAATGGGAAGCACTGTAGGTTGTGTGGAATGGTGGTAGTCTAGGCATCTAGAGGAGGTTGGGGAGTGGTGGGGAAACCAGGTCTGTTCCTAGGTGAGTCATTGGCTCACAGGTCAAGCCTTAGTCTGGCCATTCCATCCTTAAGCTTTCCCGTTTCTTCACACTGGCCCTGATGTGATTTTCTGATGGAGTAATGCACTAATCTTAGACTAACCCAGGTGTCTACAGGTGAGATGGAGTTCCTGGGATTGCCTCATTCTCACCTGTCTTTCCAGGTTGTATATCAGTCATCCCAGATTGGGTGACTCTATTCATGTGCAAAGATTCAAATGCTGTCTACATATCAGTCTATGCACAGAGACACAGCAGCGACTCAGTCAGGCATTGCCCCTGCTTTAGGAGCTTATGGTTAGCAGAGGGTGTGCTTTGGGGACAGGGCCATTGTAACATGATTTGGAATGCCACCTCCAGGCTTTTTCAGGCTCACACTGATCCCATTGACGCTGCTTTCCTCCTCCTTGAAGCACAGTGTTGCTCCCCATTCCTTGAATCTTTTGAGTTATTTCTCTCACAGCAGGGACCCTCCATTTCCCTAGTAAGCACCTCAGTTGTGTGCCTATCCAACATCTCATTTTTTGTAGCTTCCTGATACTGCCAAGGTGCTGGCTGATAATGATTTAAGTTTTCATCGAATTAAATAAGTGTATTCCTTTCTAGAAAAATCAAAATCTTAAAGGCCCCCCAAAACATCAGATTGCAATAATGGAATTAAAAGACTGACATTCTGCATAAAAACCTGTCTACCTTTCCTTCTAGTAAAACGTGTTCTTGGGTATAAAAGGCGGGCAAGTAGAAACAGGCTTGTCAAGGTTTGGACAGTATGGTACAACATGGAGGGCTATGTGACCTTAATAAGATTACCTCTACCTCATCTATAGTAGAGATATGATAATATCCGTCATTTCTGTTTCATAGAAATATTAGGATAAAAAGAACGAGATAGATGTGAGGTTAACATGAGGAAAGGTAACCATTTATTACCTTCAAGTAATGCTGTCTGAGTAACATTTGTGCCTCCTGTGTTTGTGAACATTTTAATGACATGCTCATTTGTGGCAATATTTTCTAAACAGTTTTCCAAGGCACAGACACCCATCGTTCACCAAGTTTATCCCTCAAGTGGAGTTCCAGGTAGGAAATATTCTATTAAAATAGGAATAATTGTGAATCTCTTTGCCAAGGCTTGTTGCAAACCTAGGTGAGTGGTTTTTATGAGTGGGAAAATTTAGCTTCTTGTTTGATCCTGTTTTGAAAATAAGAGTCAACCTCCGGTTCATTTTTTAACTTGCTTTGGTTTTACCTCAGGCACTTCTGCTCTATTACTTCACTGAAAACAAAAGGAATCCAAACATGAAAAGAAAAAGAGGCCAGCAAAATCAAATGAGCTGATGGAGGAGACTGGAGGGAAGAGGAATTATCCTGCTTTTAACTTTATAATCATTCACATAATAATAAACCTTTGTTAAACCCTTACTGGGTGCCAGGCTCCAGTCCAAGCTCTTCAGATATCTTCTAGATCCTCACAAAAACCGGACAATAGAAGAGCTATTCTTATTCTCATTTTGCAGATGAAGAAATGAGGTAGCAAAAGGTTAAGAAATTTGCCTAAAGTCATAGAGATAATAAATATTACAGCTGAGATTTGAACCAGACAGCTAGATTCAGAGTGGCCCATATAGCCACCATTTTGTCATGTTTTGAGTAGCATTGGGTGCCACTTGGTAGACCATTAACTCTAGTCTTCATCTAGGGGTTTTGTTTGTAAAGTTAGAGAGCACACAGATATGTAAAAGCCAGGAGGATAGAAAAGAAGATTATACAAAGCTGGGGGATTTACATAAAAGGAGAAGGGATTGCAACTGAGAAGTGGATTCAGGAATTGGTAAATCTGGCTTAAAACTAAGTAGCAAACACAACTAGGATTATATATAATTTGCTGTCTGATTCCTGCCAAATTCCTACCTTTATTTAAGGTTTTTCATTTGTTAGGGTTTCCAAAATGGCACGAATGTGCTAAAAAGTTGCTAAATTTTTATTATAATCGTGCCTAAATGCTTAGAAGGATCTTGTTTTGATTGGCTCAATTGCTCAAGCATGTCAAAATGAAGATCTAAGTTACTGAAGAGCATTTGTATATTTTCTGTGTTTGTGTGTGTAGGCACAGATTATGTGTGTGTGAATTTAAATTATATTCTGGACAATGATGAATTTGGCATCCTCTTAGTCCTGTGGGTTTTCTGCAGATCTGTTCCTTTCCATTTGTCGGAATAATGAGGATCTGATATTTTATGAAAAAGGGATGTGGTCTGTAAACACTACCTGAAGACATTTGGGTCCCTGCTGCTCTGGTGTTAGAAACTCCAGTTTAGATGGCAGATATCTTGTTAGGGTGAGGGATGAGGAAGGAGCCAGCCATTAGAGGTGTGAAATAGAATGTCAGCTGGCACCCAGATCTGCCAAGCCTGTTCCTCCCACTGAGCTGGAGTTCTGCTCTGTGTCTCTTCCTCCTTCTGGGGGAAGAATTGGTGGCTGGCTGGGTTGGAGTGGTCCTTCTGGGCAGGATTCACACGACTGCATCTTTTCAATCACTTTCCAGACAATTACTTTCATTTCATTTGGGAAGCCTGCCCAGCATAGCAGCCAGGGAGATGGGGGAGGTGTCAGGGACAAGAGGGACGATGCTTTCTGAGCAGTTGGATTTCTACACGTTGTTAGCAGTCTTTCACGACGACATGTAATCTCCCAGCACTGTGGTCTGGTGTGGCCATTTGTTAGCCTCTGTTGGCCATCTTTGTTTAGAAACAAAACAAAAACCCACAGAAATTCCTAACTTCTGCAATCTTTCATTAGTTTTTAAAATTGTGCCTGTCAAAGCCAGAAGTCATACCCACCAAGGCTAGGGAATCGATCTATTAGCCCTATTGAAATTATAATTATTCTTCCAGATTTTTTTTTTAGCAGTAACAGGAAACTTGAGGCTCCAGGTTTCTGCCAACTCTGTGACCTTTGTCTGTCTTTAGGTCTTTCCACCCATGCACCTATAAAATGGTAGCTGTAATACCTTCTGAAAGTTTTATATTATTTTAGTGCAGTCATGCAATGACTGTAGATGAAAGTCACTTCTTATTAATAATACACAAGTGCAGTATGAAGGGAACATCTTTTTGGTCACATTCTTTGGTGACCTTCAGTGTCCATAAAGAGTCTTCTGGATTTCATGACCTCATGAGTCCCTCAGTACCCTTTTCTCTTCCATTCCTTGAGGTTTATATCACTAACCAACATTCTCTCATCTCTAAACATTGTCTGTGATGGTAGAAGATTAAGTAAACATGGTTAAATATTGTAACTATTTGGAAGGCGCATACTTGGGATCACTGAGAACCCATCCGATTGTATGATATGAGCCTCTTCATATCACATGTTCATTTTAGCAAGTGTCCAGAGGAAAGTCTCATGAAGTCTGGGGCACCCCAAGGCACATTGTTCTTAAATCTCATGTTGGGTAGATGGTCTCCACAGAGCCAAGAGAATGTAACAGGGCAGTATGTGGAAATAAGCCCTTCCTTTCTGAAACGTTCACACCTCTGGGTCTGTGAAGAATAAACCTATTATTCCTTCTATGTTCCACGTGTAGATGATTATGACTGTGATTGAAATAATTGCTTATTTTTGCTTTTATATTGCGTAATATTGATCACTAAATCATACCCTTGACCTTATTGTTATACAATTTATTAAAAGTGTTAATTTTCCGGGTCATGACCAGCTTTGCCATATTGGTTATAAGTAATCAAAAAGAAACACAGTTTTTATTATACATTGAGAGTTTGAGCTAAGTCCATTGAATTAAAAAAAATTCTTATTCAAACAGGAAAACTAATACATGTATATGGCTGGATTATCACTGGAAGATTGGAAACTTTTGATTTTGATGCTGAGTACATTGACAGGTAAGTGTGTGTTTGTTTTTGTGTTTAACTAGTTACATGCATGCTGCATGGCTTCCTGGGACCACCTTCCCTGACAGCAATAAATTGTAAGCTGTTGGCACAGAATTGCTATTTTCCTCTTTGCGGTTTACGGTCCCTCGTGAGCTTGGCTTCAGCAAACTTTGTTAATGTAATTGCAACTGGTCAATTAAGTTTATCTATTTATTTACTGACAACTAGTCATTCTGGGCTCAGTGCGAAATGTACTATAATTGCATCAGTGGATTTTCTTTTTGAATTCTCGCCCTTCCTTCCTTTGTTTCTCAGGCTGAAATAGATTCTTTATAAAATAATGTGTAAACCCAAAAGCGCATTATAACTTTCTTATTTGGTTGTTATCCATTTGTGTATTTAGAAATTGTATTACTGGGATCAGAGGAAAACATGGACACAGGTACTAAAAGCCATAGAGCTTTTAATGTTTTCTGGAAATGATTAGGACGTCAACATGGCTTTCTTCACTGGAGATGTGGTGGAAAGTGTTACTATTAAATCATCTACACTAGAGAGAGAGGAGAACAAGACAAAAAGTGTTGAAATAATTGAAATTGTTGAGTTTGTGGGAAGCTCTAAGCAACTGTAATCATTCAACAAATGAAGCAATTATACCGAGGATTTATAAGGCAGAAGGAAAATAATCTTACTATATGCTCAGCTGCATAGATTCTATACATGGTGTCTAATTTTTCCTTCACTCTGGATGGGTTGGGGGCATCCTCTTCTATTCTACTCCATTTGTCTGATTTTACCCTAGTTGAAGAGAACATGATCTGATTACTCTCAAGATTTACATTTCTGGCATTAAGCAATAGTCAACTTACCTTACAAGAAAATTACTCTTGTTGTGGGGGATAGAAACTCCTAGTATATCCTTGGCAATGTGCCATATTTGCTAATTGGTTCCATCTCAGCCTTGGTTTGGGATAAAGCCTGTGAAAGAGGGAATAAAGGCATAAATGCCATGCTATAGAACCAATATAGCCAGTGTGGAGACGATGAAGGTGTTTTGGGAAGGGGGAAATATTTTCTGTTTAATGTGAAAGCATTAGCCATGAGTGCACCCCTACTCTCTGCTGAGAATTTGACTTAACATCCACTTGAGACACAGCCTTCAGCCACCTGCAATGTTGTAGAATAATTCATAACCATGTTTCCTCTGAGTTTTGTGAGGAATGTTTATTGGGAGCATTGCACAATTATCCTTTGTCTTTTCTTTTCTTTTTTTAATCCAGCCCAGTGATCTTGGAAGCCCAAGGAGACAAATGGGTTACTCCTTGCTCTCTTGTAAACAGGCAGACGGGAAGCTGGTGAGAGTCTTATTTATCTTGCCAATGCATATGCTTGTAAGTTCTTCTACATGGATGCAACACACACTCTCTCTATCTTTCTTTCCCCACTCAACACATATCTGTTTTTCTTTTTTTAAATAGAAATCACACATAGCTATTGACTGCCTTATCTTTAGACTACTGAAAAAGACACAGGGATTGATTCAAAATGCATGTTGAAGTGGATGCCAAAAGCCTTCCTTGAAAACACATAGCTAATACTTGTTAGAGGCTTACTATAGGCCAAACTCTGCTCTAATGCTTTACATTGAAGTCACCCAATAATCTTGGGAGTATGTACATTTATTAGTCTCATGTTACAGATGAGGAATTTGAGACACAGAGAAGTTAAGTAACTTGTGCAACGTCCCAAAATGAGCAAGTGGCAGACCTGGGATTTGAACCTTGTCTCACTAACCAGCCCCCAGAGTTCATGATTCTAACCACTAGGCTTCAATGACTAGCAAAGGTAAAAATAACTAAAAAATTTAGAAATAAGTTTCTGCACACTCCAGTTCAAATACTCAACATTTTGCTGGATTTTTGCTTCACTCTGGACAGGATGGGTTGCCCTTCCTTAGAGGCCATTACAAGAATGACACTGTCTGGTTTCAGTTTTCCATACCGGTGTATAGTAGAGCCAGGTTCTACACTTGTGCTAGACTTCCTGTGCCTGCATTTTGTTAGCTCAGGATTATCCTTTCTGGGGCTCATACTTGATAACAGATTGTTTTTTTTTAAATAAGTGTTTTGCTATACTTGTCATATGATGCATTTGAAAAGAAAGGACCAAATGCTTAGGGTAATACTAGTTAGTACTAGGGCAAGTGCTTAGGGTATTACTAACTAGTATATATATGGGGTAATACTAACCAGTATTACCCTAAGCATTTGCCTTAATGAACTCATTATACCTTCAGTACCTACCATTTTCTCTGGCGAATTTGTGTTATCTTTTGTTTTCGACTTTCCTGGTTAATGAATCAGATCTTGTGGCAATGAGTCGTCTGTTCATTCTTATCTCAGTTTGTCTTTTCCTTAGTTATCCTATTCAGGAGGACCACGGTCTTGGGACTCTGCAGTGCCATGTGGAAGGCGATTACATAGGTCTGTTAGAGAAGTAACGTAATTTTAAAGTCTTATCCATTTATTTCTCTGTATCCAACACAAAAACAATTGTAAGATTGAGTCTCATGAGGATAATAATAATAACAGCAATTACTGTTTGTTGAGAACTCCCTGGAAAACATTACGATATGAAACAGCTCATATAGAAACTAATTTAATGGTCACATACACCTGTGAAGTTGAAGGGATTATTTTGGTTCTGCAGGTGAGAAAATTGAAGCTAGTTACCAGTAGATCAATATTTAAATTACGCTCCATCTAACGCCAAGCCTGGGCTCTTCCCTGCTATGCAATACTACTTTTGCCCTTTTATTGCTGGAAGTACAATTGTTAATGATGCTAAGCCTCTGAGGTGGTTTTTTTTTTTTTTTTTTTTTTTGGTGGTTGGGGGAACCACTAAAGAAATTACAGGTTTGGATGGTAATTTGATGATATTGGAGTCTTTGGGCTTATGAAAGCAGTGGTGGCCTGGCCCAGAAGATTCATGCAGATTCCTGAGTTAATATGTGTTTCTTTGTGTTACAGGCTCCCAGAATGTTAGCTTCTCAGTATTTAACAGAGGCAAGTAAGTAACTAGGAATAGAAATAGGCAAATTTGTCTTCATTTTGTGCTATCTCTCTCATCTTGCTTACTTTCTTTATCTTTTTATGATGAAAAATTTTAAACATATACAAACAGAATAGTATAATGAGACCACATGTGCCTTCATGACTTTTTTTACTTGAGTGAATAAAATTGTGTCCTCTTCTCTCATCTGTAGGCAATGTGTGTTTCAATATGGTGGTGGTGTAGAATTTTGGGAATTAATCTTAAGTAATCTCAAAGTACTATAGGTTGAAAACTGTCACATGTATCTTCTGAGGAGCATGGTTTCATGAAATGCATTGTATCATCCAGCAAGTGCCTTCTTCAAGATGGAAGGGGTCCACATTTCATCACACTTGGAAGTGATAAATTAGGATTCTGTATTTCTGAATCCTTACCTTACATTTTGCCCATATGTAATTTGACAGGTGTTTCTGTTAAAAGTGGAGGGTCTAATTGATAATAATTGCATTGTAATGACAGCAACACATTATATATAGCTCTACAGCCCAAAGTATGGAGATTGTATCGCTTTCTCATTTTGGAAAAAATGAAATTAATATCTGTTGAATATTGACTATAGGCCAACTAAGGACTAGGCCTTTTCACACTTATTTCGTGGAACGTTTGTGACACCCTATGAAGTAGGCATTATTCCCATATGATAATTTTATGTATCAGAAAACAACTTTGTCTCATTGGTATTGTTCTCTAGTCATCCAAGGGAGCTGCTGTTTCAACTGTGCTAAGGATCAGTAGAGGTTAGTTCCCAATCTTCCTTTCAGGCAGCCAACCAAAAAAATACAATCACAGATGATATTTTCATTCAAAACAGAACTTTGTATTTTTCAAAGGTCAATGGTCCACAAGAAGGCATGGCTCATCAGCGCTAAACAGGACCTTTTCCTGTACCAGACACACTCAGGTACGATTTCCCTTCACCATGTACTCCCTTCCCTGTGCCTCACACAACGTTGGTCCCTCCTTCCCTATCTTTTGGCCATTTCCTGATGACCATTAACATCTGAAGCTCTCCCTACGATCATAGATGGCATCTTGGTTTTGGTTGAGATTAAATTGCTTGTATCCATGTCAAGTTTAGTTAAGATATTAAAAAAGACTTGATAATAAGCTTCTATACAAAGTCTATGAATCTAAATTGAGTAAAAGAAACGAGAGTCTTGCTTTATTCTATGTTCTGAAAGTAAAATAAAAAAGATGGCACTTAAAAACTCTTAGAGCACATCTTTCCAGTTACTTGAACATCCGTCTCTGAACATTCATTCAACAATTTATGAATAACATGGATGTTAAGCTGTTCTGTTGCCATCTGATGAGTAAACCCTCACACTAAAAAATAATGTGAAAATTGGAAACTTGCATGGATGTGAACTCGATTTGGTAGTAGAAAGCTGACTACTAAAGAATATTTAGGTTCTAGAATGGAATACAGTCACACAGCCACTGAAGACATGTCTGTGAGGAAGATTCAGATTCCAGAAGCAATGAAAATCTACGTTTGTTAGAAGTGCAAGATAATTCACAGGTCATGGAGCAAATGTCATTTACTCTCCTGCAACAGCTGAATTTTGACCCTTATTGTTTCTTTCTTTGAACAGTATAACTAGTCTGTTTGGATTAAGTTTGAAGAAGCGCTCAAGGTGGTAGTGATAGTGATAGGTGCTGCAAGAAGAATGTCAGACCCTTGCTAAGTGTCTTACATGCGATCTCAATATTTATTTCACTTAACTATGAGATGGGGTAACATTAGCCCCATTTTACAGATGAGGAAACAGACTCAGATAAACATCTTGTCCAAAGCCAGAGGTCTTAGTGCTAGAATGTGTAGTTCTAATTCCACATCTTATGTCCATAGCCAATATGTGGTGGGAAGTACAGTCTTCTTGCCACCCCACGCCAAGGTTTGTTGTGAGCCTGCCCATTACTATCAAACCCTGGAATGATTGATGGGCTGACAGGTGTCTCTGACGACACAGCTCTTTTACATTTCCAGGGCCAATGTCTTCTTGGGATCGGGACTTACAGGCCAGAACTTCTTCATAGCAGAGGAGGCTGTACGAAGATGGGGTGTGCACAACTGCAAAGAGCCCTGGGCTGAGCTCTTCGGGGGCTGACATTCAATCACTAGTTGAGCATGGTTAAGCCTTTTAAGCTTTCTGAGCCTCAATTAAACATCTCTAAAATGGACAAAGTGGTGCTTATCCTTCTTATTCCAAAAGTGGCTTAAAGAGTTAGAGGAGCAAGAATCTTGTAATTCATCCAGTATTTCTCTTTCCTCCTCTTTTCCATATCCATTCGATCACCAATTGCTGCCAGTTTTTATCTCTTATTTATGATGTATCTGTACAGCAATTGCCTGTTTCTGGACCCCATCACCTCTTGTGTTACATGCTGCAGTGGTTTCTAGAGGCCCCAACTTGCTCTCTGCCTCCTCAAGCCCTTCCCCTTGCATCAAGCGTCTGTCTGATGCATAGTTTCTTCCTGCTCACCATCCTCTGATGGCTTGCTATCCCTCACTGGAAATAGGCCAAGCTTCTGATATCCTTGTTGTCTCTCTCTCTCTCTCTCTCTCTCTCTCTCTCTCTCTCTCGTATTCCAGCAACACTTACATGCACCGTGCAATTTCTTCTCTCCACACTCAGGCTATCTTTTGCTTTAAATGCCCTCTCCTTTTCCACTTTGCTAGGCCACTTCTAATTCATCCTTTAAGACTCAGATTAGTGTCATCTCTAAACATTTTCTTCTATACCTCAATACTCCCGCTGTACTCCTCAACTTCTCTATTCTTTCATATACTCTCTAATTTCTCCAACCTAAGGTATTAAATGATAGTTTTGCATACCTGCCTTACAATGCTGATCTTCTCAAAGGACAGGAACTGTTTTGTATTCATCTTTACATCCCTAGTGCTATATAATGGGTGCTCTGTGAATGTTGAAAAAAATTATCAATTATCTACAACTATGTTAAAAGTTTAAGAACTTTATAAATTGTTTTGTCTTTGATCTGTGTAATTTTAAATGCATAACAAAAGAATGTGTTAATCTCTACATAAAACTGATACAAAATTCCAGTGCCGGTGGGGGAAAAAAAAAAGGAATTATAAAGTAGTAGTTTAAAAGCACGGGGTTATTATAATTAGTGGTGAATTTTGGTATTTGAGGGCAAGGGATCAATCTTTGCCCCCCATATTTCTCCTCTGCTTTGTCTCATGGGCAAAAAGCATTATAAAATATCCTCATAAAATGTCTATTTTTAGGTAGTAACCATTCATCATTAGGCTTTGTACCTTCAGTTTACACAAAATACAACTCCTCTTTTCCCTGGAGGGAATCAATCTTAGAAATGTCAAAGTTTGATCACAGGAGAGGAAAGGATGAGATAAAGCTATGTGTCGCATTACTGTAGGTAATTTCTTTTCTTTTCTTTTCCTTTTTTTTTTTTTTTTTTTTTTGACAGGGTCTCCCTCTGTCACCCAGGCTGGAGTACAGTGGCACGATCTCTACTCACTGCAACCTTTGCCTCCTGGGTTCAAGCAATTCTCCTATCTCAGCCTCCCGAGTAGCTGGGATTACAGGGGCACACCATGACACCTGGCTAATTTTTGTATTTTTAATAGAGACGAGGTTTCACCATATTGGTCAGGTTAGTCTTGAACTCCTGACCTCAGGTGATCCACTCAACTTGGCCTCCCAAAGTTCTGGGATTACAGGCATGAGCCACCGCACCGGCCGCCGTAGGCAATTTCAAACAATTAGGAGTAGCATAAAAGAACTGGGTATGAGGTATGATGTGCGAGCATTCAGTGTGGGGAAGAGTGGGAAATTCCTCAAGACAGTGAAATTCATTCTTCTGCTTAGAGTGAATCATGATTAATATGGGTGAACTGAAGTCTTTCCCAGTGTACCCAAAGTTGATGGCTCCTTGTGTTGTAATTTACTGTTCCCTGACTTGTCAATATTGTCCTTGAGGTCAGGAGACAGATTTTCTAAGAAAACATCATGATACTTAGGGACTTTAGCAGATACCATGAACAACTCCACATTTCCCCCTCCTTTCAAATATTGATCCTGGATGATACGTATTTCTAGTCTTTTTCTTATTATGTGCATTTTAAAACAGTAATTACCAGAAAAAACTCAACTTGTTGCTGGACTTAGAAAGCTAAAGCAAGAAATTATTAATGTCTCCTATTATTATATTATTATCTGGGTCATATTCTGATCTATATTTAAAAGCTAACTTTTTTTTTCCAAACTCTTGCAGAAATATTATCTGTGTTTCCAGAAACTGGGAGCCTTGGGGGAAGAACAGACATCACAATTACAGGAGACTTCTTTGACAGTTCCGCCCAAGTTACCATCGCAGGTAACTATCTTGAAGTGGCTGAAAATAGTTCATAGTTTCAGCTGCTTTAGGAGACTATATGTCTGTCTAGCATGAGAGGTGCAGGAGGAAGCTCGCTTTGCTCCTTCTGACTTACCGTGTTTGATAACTCAGGTGTTTGAGACCAGGTGGGATCTCAGTCCTGCAGTACATGGGTCACAGGAACAGGATGTCCTGTAGACACACTCACAATTCAGAGGCAGTTCCCTCAGGTGCCCCTAGCTTGTGAGTGAAGGGAAAGAAAGAAATACAGCTGCTTCTTGACAAAGGTTTACTCTTAAGAAAAACAGCCCCTTTCTTCACTCTTCCTTGTTAGCTATCTTGATATAGACAAGCAGGAATGGGTGGGCATTTGCTATGCAGATTACTCTGGAGTTGCCCCACACCCCAACCTTGGCAAACCCTTTTGTGGATCTTTCTAGAGCCTTTTGTTCTTCCAGTTCCTGTAGTTGGTGGGATGCTTCTGTAGTTGGTGACACCAAGGATACAGGAGAGTGTCCTCACACTGTCATGCCACACTTACCTCCTACGCTTGGCCAAGTGGTTCAGTACGTCCCCAGTGAAGAGCATTCCATTGCGTGTCTTTCCTTCTGAATACTCCAAGCTGCCTTATGCTCCGCACTCTCTCTTTTCGCCTTCAATTGGGGTGACAGCTTTTGCTGTTCCATCTATATCTAGCCCTTTACCTTAGAATAGGAGCCTGTCTACTTCAGTCTGGTCTTGCCATCACATCTTCCCACTGCCTCTTCTCTCTCTCTCTCCACACACACACACACACACACACACACACACACACACACGTATATATACACATATCTGTATACGTATACCTATACACACATACACACACGTACATAAATTTCTTTAATTCCCTTTAGGTATTCCATGTGATATTAGACATGTGTCTTCCAGGAAGATTGAGTGCACCACTCGGGCTCCAGGAAAAAATGCGAGGCTCACCTCCCCTCAGCCGGGTAAGGAAACCACCAGGGCTGTTCAATGAACTCTCTAGTTATAGCTTTAATCATGAGGGACTGGTGAGTAGAAATAAAAGTGAATTCTGATCTCATCTATTTGACTGGCTAACTCAGTGGGCCCCGGGTCCACAGTACCATCAAGGCTATCCTTTCAGGAAGTCTCTTAGCTTTATTCAGGTTTTTCGTGACATTGTACATCTAGCCCCAGTTGGATGTATGGCCAGTGGCAGCCAGAAGAGACCATGATCCAGAAAGCATAACTGCCCTCAAGATATTGTTACAGCTACTGGAGGAAACCCCCAAACTGCCTTCCTTCATTTGATGGGTCTGTTGCACGTCCACTGGCTAAGAAGGCAGGAGCATTAGAGTCTGCTCTGCTCAAAACAACAGCATTAGACAAGGCAGGAGAGTGGGGCACAATGGGATGCATTAAAATATGAATTTTTCTCCCCTGTCGGCATCTGTCTGCTGCTTTGAAAAACAGGGATGTGTTGTGATGCTGCCACCAGCTTACGCCCGAAGTAGGCAGAAATGGAGGCGGCAAGGGAGCTTTCAGCTGTCCTCTATTTAAAACGTCCTACCCCACAGCAGCAAATTAAGAGCATTATACTGGAGCACTTTTCTGCTGAGCATTAGAACCGAAGGCTCAAGTGTAGTCAGGGATGAAGGGCGGTTGGTGTGTTACCCAGCTGGGAACCACAGGCTGCACATCTGTGCCCAAGGGGCTGACTTAATGGTTAAACTACAGGCGGCCGAGAGTCAACTCTAGAGGCACAGCACCTACAAGGAAAGTTGCCCAGCAGGGGAAGAAACCTTTCTAAAGAAAGGCCATTCAGGTGTGAAAATGCATGCAGAGTTTTGGCTTGAGAATTCTCCAGCTCCCAGATCTGCAATTTTAACTCAGGGAAAGCTCCCATCCAAGGAAACAAAACTGCTGAAACAAGTAGTTGGGATAATGTGTGCTTCCTGTCAGGAAATAGAGAGGCTGCTCCCTTTTTGAGTGTTTATTTCCTGCTTTCGCTGCTTGGGTAGTGGTAGGATAATTTCCTGAATGCAGCTGGTTTTGACAGTTAGTAATGTCCTTTATGAAGGGCTTTTGAAGTTTCTTCCACAAAAGCCCAGCAAATTACTATGTAAACCAATTGTTCTCAACCAGGGGCAACGTTGCCCCTCAGGGGACAGGTAGCAATGTGTAGAAGCCTGTTTGGCTGTTAGACTGGAGGTGGTGGTGGTGGTCGTGGTGGTGATACTGACATCTAGTGGGCGGGGCCAGGAAGGCTGCTAGGCATTCTGTAATGCATAGGGCACCCCCTCACTACAGTTACCAGCCGATACAGTAATGCTGGGTTGAGAAATCCTGGTTTTGTTGAGAAATGCTGAGTGTATGATTGCTGAGAAATTTGTAGGATATATTGTTTACCAAGAAGAATGATGGCAAGGAAAACCTAGCCGCCCCCCCCCACCTCCCAAGTGGAAAACTGCCTGGGGCATTCTAAAGTAGCAGAACAGCATATGTATATCATACACCGGTTAAAACAGTAAGTTTGGTATATGGGACCCACCCCCTTGGCTCCCTCGTGGAGAATGCTTTCTAGTTTGTCCGTGATCAGTGGTAAGCAGGCACCAGCTGCCTACCTAGTTTGTCTTGGTTCTATGAGAAAACACAGAACACCTGCTGTTAATAATAATCCCCTGTTCAGAGAGAATAAATACGTGTGTCAGCATCTGCTCGAGGCTCTCAGTCCAGAATGCCGTCAGACCCTGAGGCTCTCAGCTGGGAAGGCTGTTGGCCCCTGGATAGTCCCGCTTTGCTGTTCTATCTGGGTGTCTGCTTCTTAATGCCTTCAGCATCACCTGGGTGGGGGTCTCTATGGCCGAGCTGGACTTGGTATGGTTTGAGGTAATATTTTCAAAATATGCTCTTATTTTTCTGTTTGTTCCTTATCCACCTCTCCCTTTTGGGAGTTGTTGAGGAACAACAGTATTAGTTTAAAATAATAATTACCATAATTACCTTTATTGAGTGTTTACTGTATTCCAAGCTCTTTGTGTATATATTTTCCCTTAGTCCTAGTGTATTATTGCTATTTTATTACTGGTCCCATTTTGATGCATGAGAAAATGAAGATGCAAGGACATCAAGGAATTTGCTGAAAGCTACATGTCTAGCTGTGATTCCAGAGCTTTTACCTTCAACCTAAGTTAGTATTCAGTATTGATGGTCCCTGTGCCTTTGGCCTTGGGGTTTGCTTAATAAAAATACAAATTAATACAATATCATTTAAAATGTCACATAATAGCAGCATGCCACATATTTGGCTCTGTGCGCAGGTCCACAAATTGAGGCCATGGCACTTGGGAAACTTAAGGATTGCCAATGTTATAGGGAAAAAGGACTTTAGAGAATTGAATTTCCCCACTGAACTGGGCCTTAAAAGGTACTGAAGTCCACTTCTGGCTTTAACAAGCACAAAGCCAAGCCATGTCACAAGCACACAATCACATTGTCCTCCTTCTACTCAGCCTCAGCTTCTGTGTGCTCATTCACATTTTATCCAGGACTTGGTTCTCTTCTCTAGGTACTCTTGCTAAAAAGGCAAACTCCTACCCCAAGGAATGTTACTGCTTTCCAGAACATCTGTATTTAATATTATCTAGAGAACCTTTCATGTGACTGCTCCATCTGGCTCTAGGTTGACTCACTTTTACAGGTAGCCTCTGGGTCATCTTTCACCTTGTAATTTGAAATAGAGTAGTTCTCCAATTTGGGAAGTTGTGCCCTGTACTGTTTATGAGACCTACATGTCTTACAGGCAATCGAGGGCTTCTTTTTGAAGTTGGAGATGCTGTTGAGGGATTGGAACTGACGGAAGCCACCCCAGGGTACAGGTGGCAGATTGTCCCTAATGCCAGTTCTCCATTTGGGTTTTGGTCAAAGGAAGGACAACCTTTCAGGTATGTTGTAGCAAAAGTGGGAGTCCACATCAAATGCATGTTTACTAACCTAGGTGAGGCTAGGAGACAGATATGGAAGGTATTGAGATTTCCAGGGAATTTATAACACCAGCCAATTCAACAACAACAGAGTTTGACAGTATTCTCAATCAATGTTGGTCATGCTAGTGCAGGGACAAATTTTGATGAATGTGTAAAATTTATATTTTCCACAACTAAGTTTACAATCTGTTTTGGAGATGATTATCAGCTAGAACATTGAGCTAGCATTGAGCAGGCCAGGAGACTTGAAAGACAGCAGGGTAAAACATGCTTTTTAGGTACATGGTTAAGAGGTAAAACTAACATCTGCCTGATGCAAAGAAAGATCCAAGAATTTGCTCTTTGGGTATATGAGGGAGCAGAGTCTAGGCAGCATTCTGTAATAATAACCTTCCAGTGCTGAAGGTCAACCCAATGGGCCTTGTATAGAGGGAAAGCTCTTTTGGGTTCTGTGAGACATTGTTTTCAGTAGTAGTGATGGCATCATGATTATGATTTTCTTGTTTAATGGTGTGTAATTCCTTTAGTCTTTTTAATCCTTTCAAAGATGTAGCCAAAATTTCTGTTAATCTAAAGTAAGCTTAAAAATCTGAAACCTTAAAAATTGCTCAGACACACAGTTTCCTCAGTGTGTTCTCAGTGTGTAAGTTGAGGGATGGGTCCTTTATAGAATGAGGGATCTCTTTTCCCTTTGAAATCCTTCTCAGAGTGGATGGCTGTGACTTCTGAGTGTGAATTTCAGCCAGTCTGTGACCTCCTCCAAATATTTTACCATTTTATTAGATTGGCACAAAAGTAATGGCAAAGAGCACAGTTACTTTTGCACCAATAAATAGATTTCAACTGAATGGCGTAATAAAAAGCTTCGGGATTTTTAGGCATTGAATAAGCCAAGTAGGGCTGGTAATCTGTGAACAGGAAAGTGTCTCTTGAAGCCTTGGTAACTAGGTACTTAATCACCAGTTTAGGATTTTAAAGTGGTAGTTAAAGCTGGATGCTCTGGCTCAGTTCTGTAATCCCATCTACTTAGGAGGCTGAGGTAAGAGGATCACTTGAGTCTGGGAGTTTGAGACCGGGCCCTGTCTCTAAAAAAAATAAAAAATAAAAAATTAGCCAGGGATGGTGGTGTGCACCTGTAGTCCCAGCTACTTGAGAGGCTGAAGTGGAGAATCTTTTGAACTCAGGAGTTAGGGGCTGCAGTGAGCCATGATCACACCACTGTACTCCAGCCTGGGCAACAAAGTGAGATCTTATCTTTAAACAAAGAAACAAATAAACAAAAATGTGGGAGTTAATTTGTGGTCTATTGTAGCACCTAATAATTCATCTTTGTCATAGTTTTTAATGACTATTTAATAATGTTCAAAGGGAAATCTTTCAGCTACATTTGGTGTGTTTGGGAATGTTAAGGAGTGAGTCAGACCACCCCAAAAGGCAAAATAACATTTTGACTTCTGCAGTAGGTCTTGTAGGGTATGTCCCTTTAACTGCCATTTTGAGGAACCACAAGCCAGAGAGCAACTAATTTTCCATTTCCTCTCTCATTAATCTCTTTAAAATCTAAAAATTTTAAATTAAAAAATTAGAATATTTATTTATATATAATATATGTATATTATTTATATATTGGTAAGTTGATGTAATTATATTGATGAACCTTTAAATTGTTATTTTTGAAGCTATTTTTTGGTTTAAAAATTCTATCAGAAATGAAGATAATGTGTATACATTAAAGAAAATTTAAAAACATGTTGATATTGATCATCTGAAGATTTAAAAAATTAGCATAATCAGATAATATTCTTGGTATTTATTTAGGCAGTCTAATCAGTTCCTTAACTGTGTCTACCTTTATTAGGTTGCTAGAATTTAAATATTAAAAATATATTTAAAAAAATATTTTATGAAATTGCCTGTAATCTTCTTCAAAGTTGCATTTTATGAGTTTTAATTTGAAATTGTTGACATTTTGAATTAACTATTATCTGTGGATCATATTTTTAATTAGAAAAATATTCTCTGAAGGTGTTGAGGTATCTGGTTAGCTCAGAGCGAATTCTGATAAGCAATCTTTCTTTGTTTCTAGTAAGAGGAATAATATTTACTAGAGATTGAGCTTATACATGATCCAGGGCCTGCAATAGATGTGTTAGGCAGTTTTATCAGCTAAGCCTCCATATAGCTGTGTGCTGTGGCTACAACTTTCACAAAGCTGACACAACAGCAAGGGGATCTGTGGTCAGTGTAGAGATGTATTGGGCTGTTGAGACTAGGCTGGTGCTATAGCTCTTTCTAGAATATTATGGACAATCATGTGGCATGAGAATCAGGTTGTTCTTTCTCATTACCATAAAAGAAGACAAAGTACAAGGGCAGTTATTTGTTGGTTCAGTGACTTGGGCCTTGGTTACCCTTGCTTGACTCTATGTTCTTTTGCTTTACAGTGCACGGCTCAGTGGGTTCTTTGTGGCTCCAGAGACAAATAATTACACTTTCTGGATTCAGGCAGACAGCCAAGCTTCCTTGCATTTCAGCTGGTCAGAGGAACCAAGGACTAAGGTATTCACTGTCTTCTCATTTTCCTTTTCTCTGTTGACAGTCTTATGAAGAAAGGAAGAATCAAAGTTAAGGCTCTCGTGTTTTACAGATAGTTTTACATGCCATTGGATGACCAGGAACTTTAATTGCTGAAAAAGAATTTGGTTGAATGTGAACCTACTGTTTATTGAGTGTTTACTGTAAGCCAAACATTATGCTACATCTTTTATAGACCTTGTGTCTAGTTTTCACTGCATCTCTGCAAAATGTACATATATGTGTGTGTGTGTGTGTATATATATATATATAATGTATGTGAGTATGTGTATATACATACATATGTACATATGTATCTTTTCTACATGAGGAAATTGAGGCTTAGAAAGATTGTGTGGGCCAGTGGTGATGGCTCATGCCTCTAATCCTAGTGCTTTGGGAGGCTGAGGCAAGCGGATCACTTGAGCCCAGGAGTTTGAGATCGGCCTGGGCAACATGATAAAACCGTGTCTCTACTGAAAATATAAAAATTAGCCAGGCATGGTGGCACACGCCTGTAGTCTCAACTACTCAAGGGGCTGAGGCAGGAGGATCACCTGAGCGTTGGGAGTCGTGACTGCCACTGCACTCCGGTCTGGGCAACAGAGTGAGATCTTGTCTCAAAAAAATAGGAAAAATTGTGTGCCCAATCCACTTGGATAGCACAAGGCGCATTCAGGATTCAACCCCAAATTTACCTGCCTCCATAACTTGTGCCTTTTCCACTAATTTGGGGTAGAGATATAGGCAGCTATACGTAGGAATTCCCCATGAACATTGAAGGATAAGAAAAGATGCCTTTAACAAGCAGCCAAAATGCACTTATGCCATTGACAAAGAATCACAATATTTTCCTCAAATTGTTAATATGTTTCTCTCAAATTGGTTTGCTAGTTGGCTGGAGAAATGTCATAGATTTTAATGTATCAACATTCCAGGTCTCTCAAAGGCTTAATACTACTTTCTCTATAGCATCATGTTTAGGTTGACTGTTACTTCTCTAAACATGGCCCATCTAGTCTCATTTGAGTACTCTCAATTGAAAGAGAGAGAGAGAGAGAGAGAGAGAGAGAGAGCGCGAGCGCATGCTGGAGAAGTATAAACAACCACAGGGCCCAGGTAACTGGGTTAATACATTGAAAGGCAGATCAGTTCAAAACCCTCTTGTTTGTAGCACTTCAGACACTTAGTGTTTGAGAAAGAGATGCCTGGAAGCTTCATAACGTTGATCATGATATGCTTTTTTGGGCACAGGTGAAAGTGGCCTCCATCAGCGTTGGCACTACTGACTGGTTTGACTCCTGGGAACAGAATAGGGAGGAAGGGACCTGGCAGCAGAAGACTCCCAAGTTGGAGCTGTTGGGTGGAGCCAAGTACTACCTGGAAGCAGAGCATCATGGGTTAGCCCCAAGCACAGGGATGAGGATTGGTGTCCAGATTCACAACACCTGGCTGAATCCTGATGTGGTCACCACTTACCTCCGGGAGAAGCACCAGATCCGAGCCCGAGCCCAGAGGCTTCCAGAAGTACAGGTCTGTGTTTTTTCCCAGTCCCTTGGAGTTGAACTCTGGAAGGAATAAAGCCCTGCCTAGCAGGAGCACTGACTGGGAGTCTGGGGACCTGAGGTGTCATTATAACCTTGCTGTCAAAGAAATGGGGTATCCAACAGCATTGTGAAGATGTCTACAAAAATGTAAGGTCTTACTACTGAGATTATCTTACTCATTGAGTTGGTTTTAGGAATTTAAGTTCCAAGTAAGTCTTCTTTTAGAAACTATTTCCCAGAGTAAAGACAAGTTCCTCTAACACACGCCCAACACATGTGTATGCATGCATGTGAACCATATACACAAGAAATTCCATAATTTTTTGACTGATTCAGGTCCTATTTCCCTACAGGCTGTGTTTTTGAAGTTCGCTTTGAAAAGGTCATGTCCTTTAGGTCTCTCAGTTGTGCCCCATATTTTTGTTGAACAGTTTTTATGTACTATAGTTTTTGTTCACTTTTTGGTGTACAAAGACAAATCAGTATGGACTCTGCCCTCTAAAGCTTACAGTCTAATAGTAAAACATGTATACAACCATAGAACAAAGTAGAAAGTAACAAGTGATTTAAGAAATTAAAAGCTGCATAGAACTTACTCCATAGCAAAAGTAGAATGTGCGCAACAGGGAATGTGTTGGAAGCAAAGCAGAGACTGGATAAGCCTCCAAGAGAGGGGGCATGCCATGGGGTTGCCTCTGCTTGCTGGTCTACCCTTGGGAGAAAGCAATTGGTGAGAGGGGCTGAAAGTGCAGCATTCAATGGCAACCATTACATCTCATACTTTCAATCAAAGGGCACAGACAAATAGGGAAGATTGACACCTATAAGATTATTCCAACAAAATAATATCAGTATACACATGTGAGTAGCAGCCTTTGTGCTTCTGGGTCAGGTGGGTAGGGATTGGTATTGCTCTCTGGATTTGAGAGAATATAAGATTATTCCAACAAAATTTCACATTAGGTGATGATGCTGTGCTCTTCAGAGATTTCTGAATGGTAGAGCATTGAAAAGTTAAAATTATAACAAAAAGGAAATAGCAAGCTGAGGAGGTATGTCCGGTGTTCTTAGATTCTCCCTCTGGCTTAATTAGCACCATCATTTAGTCTTGTCTCTCTTGACTTTTTTAGGTGCTGAATGTGTCAGGCAGAGGAAGCTTCTTCCTTACTTGGGACAATGTCTCTAGTCAGCCAATCCCTGCAAATGCCACAGCTCATCTGGTGGGAGACTTCTTCAAAAAATGAGGGATGGGGGTGGGAGAACTGAGGGTGGTCTTTATGCTCATGATATAAATTCCTGGTATTTTTTTCTTTGTAATAGATTCAAACAACAATTGAGGAGTTACTTGCAGTCAAATGCAAACTGGAACCCGTTTCAGCTAACATCCTTCTCCGACTTGGATTTGAACGAGGTGCTGTCCCTGGTTTGACACATTGATTGTCTTTGTTGTCATTGTCTTCTTTCTTTCTATAAAATGAGAACAATCCCCATTTCCTCTCCAAGATGCTAACAGAGTCAAACAAAAATATGAAATCTGGATTTGGATACTGAGTGGCTGAGGGACTGGCACTGTGTGTGGGAGGGTGATGCTTGTGGTGTGGCTGTCAATAGAAAGGAAAGGCGGCCATTTGCGGTGGCTCATGCCTGTAATCCTAGCATTTTGGGAAGCTGAGGTGGGCAGATCATGAGATTGGGAGTTTGAGACCAGCCTGGCTAACATGCTGAAACCCCATCTCTACTAAAAATACAAAAAATTAGCCAGGTGACACGCATCTGTAGTCTCAGCTGCTTGGGAGGCTGAGGCTGGAGAATAGCTTGAACTCAAGAGGTAGAGGTTGCAGTGAGCCAAGATCGCACCACTGTACTTCAGCATGGTGACGGAATGAGACTCTGTCTCAAAAAAAAAAAAAAAAAAAAAAGGCATTCCTTCTGAGCTGTGAGGTAGAATGCAGCACTCTCCCATACTAGCCATACCATACATACCACACAGTGGAAAAAGGTCAAAGACGAAGACATAGGTGAGAAACATGCAAACACAGACAAAACCATCTTAATCTTCAGATTACACTAAAGGGATTACTACTTAAGAAATTGTCTTAAGAAGTTCTTAAAATGTGAGGGTATGTTTTTAAAGCTAAGTTGAACTAAATTCTAGTTATTTTTGAATATCAAGATGTTGGAACATCTTGATATTCCTTGTCTTTTTGCTTCTCAATAGTTCTTCAAGTCCTGGTACACAGAAAAAATGCTAAAGGATTTTCAAGGCTTCGGGGAACACAGAATGAGTTTCTTACAGCTGGAGCCTTCAAACCAGAGGTGCTGACCACTCATGCTGTGCCCAGCTCTCCCAGAGCTGAGGGTCCCATATCATGGTGAACAGGACAGCTCCTACAACAAAGAATTATCCAGCCCCTAAAATATTGATAGTGCTGAGGTTGAAAACTCCTGCTCTAAATTCTTCTTGTGCCAACAACTTTGCCCCTGAATTAGAAACCAAGGATGCTGGGGAGTTAGAATTGAAGAACTGAGGCTCAGAGAGGTTGAGTTACTTGCTCGAGGCTGCATGGGTAATTAGGTTAGAACAGGGGTTTTCTTAAGTGAGATATTCTAAAATCATGCACACGTGTCAGGAAGCTCTATCTTGTTTAACATCTATGCCTGCCTTTCTATTTTATCTGAACCGCATCCAGGCCCAGAAGTTTCCAGCTCTGATGGGGACCTCACCAGTGGGACGGAGCCCTTCTGCGGCAGGTTCAGCCTCCGTCAGCCTCGACACATTGTCCTAACTCCCTCGGCTGCCCAGAAGGGCTATCGGCTGGATCAGTATACACAGGTGAGTAGCAGCCCTTGTGGTTCTGGGTCAGGGGGGTAGGGATTGGTATTGCTCTCTGGATTTGAGACTGAAAACACAGAAACACAAAGGGGTGATTGCTGTGATCTACCCAAGTTGTTTCAGGCTGAGGTTCTAGGTCTCTCGACTGCTATTTCAGGTATAAACAGACACCACTGGTCCCCACTTGTGTGTTATTACCTGGAAATGCCTTTGTGTTAACTGTGAGACCTATGGAAGTGTTTATTTGCTGCAATATTTTCTCTGATCTCCAAGAGTACAGACTGTGTCATTGGACGATCTGGTCCTGAATCCACACCCATGTGCCTTCCATGTCTGTCTTACGTACAGTATGCCTTCATTTACTCATCTGTAAAATGGATAGTAATGTGGTTTAGCTCTCAGGACTGTGGTATAGATTAAATGAGAGAATCTAGTAAAGTGCATGCACAGTTAGGACCCAGTGAAGGCTAATTATTGTTACTCTAGTTGTTGTTATTATTGATGGATTGAATTGACTGATGCCTTTCTCAAACACCTCTTACATTCTTTGATCTGATGGCTCCACCACTCTTGTAAAAGAAGTGCAACTCACTTGCCCTTTGGGAACCGGAGTGAGTTTTGCTGCAGTGGTAGAGCTCATGGCAGTAGTTTCTAGTCCTTTCCTAGTCGGGCTGCTATGGGATTTGGGGCTAAATGGTTCAGGCTTGAGTCCTCCCTTCTTCAGCCTCATCTCTTCTGCAGGGGCACCCAATGGAGGTGATTTTGCCCCCCAGGGAAGAGTTGGCAATGTATGGAGACAGTTTTGGTTGTCGCAGCTGGGGAAGTGCTATTGGCATTGGTGGGTGGAGTCCAGGGGAGCTGATGAGGACCCTGTAATGCACAGAACAGCCCCGACAATAAATAATTACCCAGCCCCTGATATTGATAGCGCTGAGGTTGAACACTCCTGCTTTAAAGTTTTTTGTGCCAACAGCTTTGTCCCTAACTGAGTTAGAAGCCAAGGATGCTGGGGAGTTAGAGTTGAGAAACCGAGGCTCAGAGATGTTCAGTTACTTGCTTGAGGTTGCACAGGTAATTGGGTTAGAACAGGGGTTTTCTTAAGTGGGTACTCTAAAATCCTCACTGCCAAGCACAGTGATAGGCATTTAAAAACTCTGTTTAATAACATGTTTTTGGCCCCAGAAAAAGTATTTATTGTATTTTCCCCAGCTTTATTTAGCTAGGTAAGTAACTATTTATTTGTCTCTCTGGCTATACTGGTAGCTCTGGAGGGCAGGAACTGGGCTGACTCCCTCATAGTCTACGGCAGGGTTCTAGGGATGTGGGCTCCTCACTACATATTGTTTGAATGACGGCTTCTTGCACTAATAGAACTGAAGGACTTATTTGGTGTCCATAGCTGTGTCTTGCATACAAAGGCCACACAAACAAGATCCTGAAGATGACTGTGTCCTTCACAATCGGCTTTCAAAACATGGTGAAGAACACCACCTGTGACTGGAGTCTCATGAGGACCAGCCCCAAGAGGTAGCTAATCGGTGGGGAGCCATGGTGGAAATTTGGTCAGCTGGGAGGATTAACTCTCTTGGGGACAGTGAGGCACTCATGGTCTTATATTTGGGCCTTGTATACTAATTTGAGGATTTGAATATATTTTATTTGACCAAAAAGTTAGACTCCAGAGCAGTTAATTGTTAAGTATATACTATTTCTAACAGGGAGTCTGACATTTCTAGTAGGAATAGAATCGTAAAACAGCACAGTTGGGGGAAACCTTAGAGAGCATTCTTTGACATGACAGACAGAGGGAATTTGGGGCCCTGAGAATTTGTGATTCATCAAAATTCATTCAGCTAGTGACTCTGGAATAAAATTTAGCCATCTTGATCCCTTGATTCAGTGCTTCCCACATAATTCTCATGAATGAATTTGGTAACGTCCAGAAGTATCAATCTTCTCTGTGGTTACAGCCTAACATTATAATTTGCTTACGATGCATAATTAAACTGTAATTTGAAAATGCTGCTGACAGTGCGTGTCACGGATGAATGATTGACTTAAAAGGTAACTCCTGGTGTTATATCCAAGGCTGAGCTGAGCCCATCTTGGGTGGAGTGTTTGTACCTATGGCACCCAGGACTGCTTGGGTTCAGGGGTTCATGGGGTCTCTCTCCTGGCTGCATAGCCCTGAGGCCCCTGCCCCAGGTTTGGGAAAATGAGCTCTAATGGGAGAGGACTGCAGGCACTTGCTGAGAGCCCAGTTCTCCACGCTGCTTTTCAGCTGGCAGTTCCGCTGCACTGACCTCTGGGAGACGTGTGTGCGTTGCTCCGGGGATCTCCAGCTCCCTCTGGCAAACTCCCCAGTGCTGGTTCATCAGATTGACCTTCTCCCACTGGCTCAGGAGACAGGCCTGTTCTATGTGGATGAAATTATTATTGCAGACACAAACTTAACAGGTAATCATCAAATTCTCTCTCCTCTACAAGCCTGTCAAATGCCTACCTCAAACCTTCCTGCTAGGGGTTACTGTTTTTTAATGAGGAGGAAGCAGGTGATTCTCCATTTTGCCTGCCTTGCCTCTAGAAAACAGAGGGGGCTGAGGTGCACTTGGTTTTATGTCTCTCTAGCTAGTCCCTCTTCTTCCCGATTTTCCCCACTATCTGCTCTTGCTTCTGGTGTCTATACTCTTACCACAGTTTTCCCTTTCTTGCTGGGGACACTTGGTTTCTTCATCTGTAAAATGGGTATAATAAGGACCCTACTTCATTAGATTACTGTGACGATTAACCAAGGTTTAATATAAAGCACTCCTTACCGGTCCTGTCCGTAGAGGTGGCCAATAAATATAAGCAATTATTGTTATCATTATTATTATCATTAGATAGCAGGATTTTTCCACCTGTCCATGAGTTAATACGTCATACCAGCCACTGGAAGGAACACAGCAGTGTCTGTCCCTGTAAATGGGCTAACAGTCTGATGTACAACCTTCAAGATAGATGCAGTGAGAGTTGGAAGGTAATCATCTTCTTGAGAGAGAAGGTCTTGTCCTTTCTGCCTCCCCAGACTCTTTCCACTCATTATTTAGAGATAGCGCCTGACTCTTTCTTCCCGAAGTCTCCCTTGACCTCTCTTGGGCACAGTCGTCTCACCTGGCTCTTGCCCGCTAGTCAAGGATGAAGTCCTCCTCCGAGGCCCTGCTGAGGTGGCCGTGTGTGATGTGCACCCACAGCCAACCCAGAATGGTGCAGCTTGCCCTCAGTGTCTTCAGACTTCCAACTTTTGCTCATGTTTCCTTCTCTGTGAAATCCTTGTGGTCAGCTAGCCTACTTTTTATAGTCTCTTTCCCTTTCCAAGAAGAAAAGGATGATACCTTCATTTACATTTTGATTTAGAAAATGTACAACTTTTCGGTTTTGCCTACACATGGCAGTACTGAAGGCAGGGGAACTTGGGGATGGGTGGCAAGGGGCTCTTTATCAGCCTCGAAATTATATCATCTTCGATTCTCATCAAAATCCCATCTCTCCTCTGTTTCCGTAGTTTAAGTGTTTTGGGGACATCTGGGTCATTGCTTATTGTTCCAAACCTGTTCATGCTCTGGCACACTTAGAAAATGACACTATTCATGTGACATGCTGGGGTGACTGCCTGAATTTTTTAGTGCCCAAGACAACTGGCTGGGGGTCTTTGTTGACCCCAAGTGTTGCCTCAATTTCCAGAAGGCTGAGAGAATCAATATTTCACACACTGGAGCCCGCTGGTTGGAAAACCCAGGACTGGATAGTAGGTGCTGTTCAGTTTTTCCTTTTTCTCCCTTGAATGCCATTCTGCCTCTCCAAACACTTGAAGCCAAGGATTCAGAACCTTTTCTCACTGCGCCCACCTCTTTGCCACCAAATTCTCTGTGTATCTGGAATCATCCAGGGATGAGGTGAGGTGGGAGCAGGAAGGGAGAGGGTGGAGACGAGAGAGAAGCTGGGTTGGCTTCCGTGAAACGGTCTGCCTCCCACTTTGTCACATTAACCCTGCTGGCAATGGCTTTGTTTTCAGGATTATTTAATGGCAACATAAACTACACAATTGGGCTCAATATTCATAGTTAATTGTATATCACTTATCTGATCTCAATTTTATATTTGATGATATCCCCCCACCTAATGTCCTCTGTGAAACTTCTTTTTATCTCCCCTACCACGGGACAGTGGTAGCTTCCATTTATTTCTCATTTAGTTCTCAGAAGCCCACGAGTTTGTCCTATTATCTCCACCTGTGGATGAGGACAGCAAGGCTAAAAGGAGTTGAATATTTTGCCCTAGCTCACACAGCAGGGGTGTGGAGGAGATCGGAATCTAGTGACCACTGACCCTCGAACTGAACCTTCAGTGACTCTACCCAGCTGAGCAAATAATCATTTGTTGACCACCAGCTCTATGCCTAGCAGGTGCTAAGCATTAAGCATGTGAAGAAGATTTTTTATTTGAGACGGAGTCTCACTCTGTCCTCAGGCTGGTATGCAGTGGTGCAATCTCGGCTCACTGCAACCTCCACCTCCTGGGTCCAAGTAATTCTCCTGCCTCAGCCTCCCAAGTAGCTGGCATTACAGGTACGCACCACCATACCCAGGTAATTTTTGTATTTTTAGTAAAGACGGGGTTTCACCATTTTGTCCAGAATGGGCTCAATCTCTTGACCTCGTGATCCACCCACCTCAGCCTCCCAAAGTGCTGGGATTACAGGTGTGAGCCACAGCACCCGTCCTTAAATCTTAAGTCTCACTAAACTCTCCTTGCCTTGCAGATTGCTATCAATCAAGCATGTCATAATCCCTACTTTACAAATAAGAAAACTGAGTCTTACGGAGCATATGTGGATTAGCTGAGTGGGTATCCAACAGAAGTGAAAAAATCAGGATTTGACCAGTGGTCTCTCTTAAAGTGTGCACTCTTTCTGCACACGTGCTGGCCCCACACTGTGGATGGATAAACACCCAAGGACTTCCATGTGTGCCTCTGAGTTTAGTGCTCCTAAGAGGATCAGCTGAACATCTTTCGAGTTGCTAGAAGGAAAGGAGGAAAAGGTGGCAGGTACACTGCAATAGATTAACTGCGTAGGAGTACCTCCAAGAGCGTAGGGAGCACGGGCTGGGGGCTTATTGGACTTTTCTGTGGAATCAGCCTTCATCTCCTTAAATCAGGATCTTGCACTTTCCTTTTTGTACTAAACTGAATGGCGGATCCTCCTGCCTCTTCTCTGTGTGTTCTTTACATGGAGAGGAGGCAGGATAAGTAAAAATCTATGCTTTAGGTGTGTGCTGAGATCTGAGTCTCTCACATCTCCAATTGGGATTTTCCACACAGCAAGTCTCCCATCTTGAGTCACTTGATAGTAATTGGATCACTGGTCTTTAGTTTCTCAAGCTGATTCTGGAACGGCTCGCCCAGGGGGGAATCTGGTGGAATCAGTCTCTGTGGCGGGATCCCCTCCGGTCTACAGTGTCACCTCCTGGCTGGCGGGGTGTGGCACGGAGCTCCCGCTCATCACTGCACGGTAAGGAGTGGTTTTTGTATACTGTCCCTTCTTAGGATTGCGTGTTGGGCTTGGGGGACACAGGGGAGACTTTTTATCAGGAAAAGCTACCTGTTTTGTTGCTTAAAGAAATGTTCTCAATCTTGAGAATGCAGCACCAGGTTCACCCGTAAGCCTTGTTAAAATTACTGGGCCTACTGTCAGAGTTTCAAATTCAGTGGGTTTTGGGGAAAACCTGAGAATTTGTATTTTTAATAAGTTCCTTGTTGATGCTGATTCTGCTAGCCTGGGGACTACACTTGGAGAACGAATTCCGAGTCAGTTAGTTTAAAAATAGTGGCATTTTGTGTTATTCAGAGGTTCACATCACCACTGTCCTTTTTTCTTTTTTTTTTTTTGTTCCCCTCATTGCATTCCTCATGTATTAATCTTATTGAAATCCTTTGAGGTAAAATATCTAGAAAAGAAAAATAGCTATTTCTAAGAACTTACCACCAGATGGCACTAGAGCCCCATAAGCATTGTTTCTAGCCACAGTTTACAAAGCAGTAACTAAAGATTAGGCTCCTTCTAAGCTTCTGGAGCACATGTATACTCTCATTTGTTCTTTTAATTTTTCACCTAAATCTCAATGGAATGAGAATAATTGAGTGCTCTGCTTTTGATGTATGTATATGTATAGGTGTGTAGATATATATATACATATGCACACTGTACATATGTGTATATACATATATATCTAGATATACAGTCATGCACCACATAACAATGTTTCTTTCAATGATGGACCAAATATATGATGGTGGTCCTATAAGATTATACTACCATATTTTTACTGTACCTTTTCTGTGTTTAGATATATTTTGATACATGAATACGTACCATTGTGTTACAATTGCCTGGAGTATTCAGTACAGCTACAGGCTGTGCAGGCTTGTAGCCTAGGACCAACAGTCTATACCATACAGCCTAGGTGCGTGGTAGGCTGTACCATCTAGGTTTGTGTAAGTAAGCTCTATGGTGAATGCACAATGATGAGATTGGCTAAGGATGCATTTCTTAAAATGTATCCTCACCATCAAGTGATACATAACTGTATGGGTTTCTTTCCCTCATCTTTTTCTACTGTGTTCCAAAATGAGTTCTTATGTCTACAGCATGCTGCAATGGCGTATTAAAGGCAGGTGCAGGAAGTTTGAAGTACTCCACTTTCCTTGACTAAATGTTTGTTTTATGGTTCTCTGGGCAGGAAAAGCAGTAAAACCATCCATTGAAAATGAAGGGGTGAAATATCTCCAGTGGCAGAAAGGAAGCCCACTATATTGGCAGGCTCTAAATGCCAACATTTTTGACTCTGAAATGATAGAGGTGAATTAAGTGACTCTGAAATAATTCTCACGTCGAGTGGTCCTGAAAACTCCCTTTCTGAATTTCCTCAGGTCCTTTAGCTCTTTCTGGAAGGCTCCAGCCTAAGCACGACAGGACACCCTTCAGACAAGGTCCTCCTAGGTGCACACCCCAACCCAGATGTTAATGCTTTGTTTCTGATGTGCAACAGCTCTGTGCCCACTGAAGGAACAGAACAGGGATCTGGACTGGTCCTGGTGACGACCCAGAGACGACAGCGGACGAGTCCACCTCTAGGAGGACACTTTCGCATCCAGCTTCCTAATACAGTGATTTCTGGTAAGGGGGCGATTGGGGGTGCAACACTTCTCACATATTTCAGGGCATTCCCAGAGGAATATCCTGCAAGGTGGTCAGGCAGGTGATAGTATTAAAAGTATTGTGTTTATTTTCCAGAGTCTGAAAGTCACATTCTTAAAATGAAAGATTTGGAAAGGGACTTACTATTAATACTACCCAATCTTTACCTTTTGGAGATGTGGAAGATGTCTAGATGTACACATATGAGTGGGTCAGCTTCCTGGGACTATTGTAAGGAGTTACCACAAACTTGGTGACTTCAAACAGCAAAAATTGATTCTCTTTCAGTTCTGGGGGCCGGAAGTCCAAAATCAAGTTGTCGGTAGGGCCACACTCCTGTGGAAGGATTTGCTCCTGCCTCTTCTGGCTTCTGGTGGTGGCTGGCATGTCTTGACGGTGGCCATATCACTCCAACTGCTGCCTCTGTGATTAAGTTGCTTCTTCCTCTTCTGCCTCAAAATGTTCTCTGCCTCTTTCTTAAAAGGGTACCTATTATATAACAGTATTTCGGGTCCACCTGGGATAATCTAGGACAGATTTCTCCTCTTAAGACCATAGCCACATCTTTTGCCATATGAAGTTTATTCTTTTAACATTCATATTTTCTGGGGATTAGGTCATTATGCCATCTTTCAGGGGGTTCACCATTCAGCCAACTATACTGAGGCTTGCTGAGAGGTCATACAAATAGCTGATGACAGGTCCAGTTGTGAACCTGGGTATTTGATTCCTGGGTCAGTCCTCTTCTCTCTAGAGTTTTATAGGTCAAAACACATGGTAGCCCTGGTCCTTCAGAGTTAAACTTAATGGTGATGTCATATACTGTGGAGGATTTTAGTGGTCCCAACAAATGTAGAAAGAACTTTCAGGTGCAATTAGAGTAGTGTTTGTAAATCTTCAAGAATACACACAATGCACAAAGAACAAGGATTAGAAGTGATAATGATAGATTACTTATTTGGTAGAAACATGAAGAATCAAAAGCAAGCCTCAGTAGAACTTGGGGGGGCTATATAAAAGTTAGAACATGAGGCTGGGCGCCATGGCTCACGCCTATGATCTCAGCACTTTGGGAGGCTGAGGCAGATGCATCACAAGGTCAGGAGTTTAAGACCAGCCTGGCCAAGATGGTGAAACCCCAACTCTACTAAAAATACGCTCTTCAGTTTTTTTTTTTTTTTTAAATTACCGTAGGGAAATACTGAGGAACGGTCAGAGCTCCTATCCTGATCTTTTCATCAAGGTGCCTTTCCTAATAATGTGGTTCAACTGTGAATGCAGAAGTGGGAGGGGGAGGGAGAAAAAGAAAACTGGCTTTAGAGGATATGGAAAAATGAAAGTACAATTGTTGCAAATAATGCAGACTTCAAAAACAAAAAAGTCACAACCCAAACCAAAATTTAAATGATCAGAACTGGCAGCACAAAGAAAACGCCCTCTCCTGACTTGTATTGTGGCAGTCTGAACGCCCCCAGAAAACTGTGCCAAAGAGTTTAGAAAAACAAATGGACAATAAAAGTAAACATATACACACAAAACAACAAACTTCCAGTAACTATTTTGGATTGCAAACTGGATAAATTTAATGTTCAATCTGATGAAATAACCATTTGGAAAACACAAAAAATTAGCTAGGCATGGTGGTGGGTGCCTGTAATCCTAGCTACGCGGGAGGCTGAGGCAGAGAATTGCTTGAACCTGGGAGGTGGAGGTTGCAGTGAGTGGAGATCGCGCCATTGCACTCCAGCCTGGGTGACAAAGTGAGACAAAAAAAAAAAAAACAGTTGGTACATGGGCCAAAAGTCTTTTGCCCTCCCAAGCAGAAAGTCACTAGGCCTGCGCGGGACCTTCTTAGGTGGGAGAAATGGAGTGGTGATTTTACCATAATAGGATGACTCAGGAGAACTGGAAGATCCCTAGGTGTTGACTCTGGTAAATGGGGAAACAAACATCCACTGAGCCCTGCCTCTATGAGGCCCATTATTGTGCTATTTATATTTGATTTTATTTCTCATGGACAACAGCTCCACTGTAGAGACTCTGCTACTGATTTCCATCACTGATGGTCCTCAGATCATCACCTGCAAAACAACAAGGAAGTTGGCCTTGCCTGGCCTTTTGAATGATGATGGATCTGAAATTCTGTATAAATATAGAAACATGTTTTGTAAAAGAATAAGAATTTTGTTCACAATTTGGAAACTCAGTGCTATTGTATTAACCCTTCAGGGCAGTGTGGAATTTAAGAGAAATGCTCTTGAGTAGGTAGAAGGCAACCTGGGTTTTTATGTAAACCTGTCTTCCTGCATTGGCAAGCTTCTGAATAGGGTTGAGTTTCATTTTCTTCATCCCTAAAGTAGGCATTAGGGCACCCAATGACCCATCTCACAGGGCTGCTGGGATCAGCTAATGAAATGGGAACTTCTGGTAGAGCACAAATCAAGCAGGGTTCAAACACAGAGAGCTGTTATTCCTCTGTGGGGACATGGAATGGGGAAGCAGGTGGTTGGGCTTAAAGAAAATTCTAATAGAGAAACTGAAGTTAAATGCCAACATTCCTTAGCTGGGCTGGCCAAGTTTTTATGGGTGTCAGCTGCTGTACACCTCCGTCACTCCCTGTGAAGTGGCCAACTTTTCTCTGTTTACAGGGGCAGCTAAATTTTTCCAGGGATAATCTAATATTTAATTAGACTTTCAGGCATTAGAAGGGTGTGTGGAGTTTACGTTTTGAGTTGACATTTGAGATGGTTTTATCTGACATGGCTGTGCTCTCTGATTGCTATGTGATATGGTATGAATGATAGTGTAATATAAAAAGTGGGTATTTACTTGTCTTTACCTTGGGAAAAAATGGTTTAACTAGGGCTAGGGATTCTACTGAAGCTCCATTTTGACAGAGATCTCCTGAAAATTTGATAGGTATCCTGATATTTATTGTGTTATCCTTGATGAAACTATCAGGTGGATTAATTAGTGTCTGTGTTTTCTGTATCACATCCTTCTCTCATAGATGTCCCTGTACACATTTCTGCTCATCACCTTCACCAGCTATTACAGAATAATGCTGATGACTTCACATCCAGGTACCTCAATGCCAGTGACTTCACCGTGAAGGAGGATGTAAACACTTGCTACGAACACGTATGGACCTTGTTCTGGTCCACTCAGACTGGAGATCTGCCCAATTTTATCAGGGTATGTACAGTATCCATTTTAATGGTATAGATTTGCTGGCCTGGAGAAATTCTGGGGGAAAAAAAAAAGGAATCATAATTATACAAACGGAAACTGTCATGAATTATTAATTTTGTTGGAATATTCAAGTAAAGGGATTCTATAATCTTTCTTTCTGGAAGTTTTCAACCCATATTTTGTAGCTCATATCCCTGAAAAAGCAATTTAAACCCAACATCTCCCTTCCTAACTCAGTGTAGGCAGTGAAGTTGTTGGTCAGTGTCCACCATACAATGATTCTACATCTGTTATTGGATAATTTAAGCAGATGTGATTGACTTAGATGATCGCAGAAGCAGATGGCATAGCAGAAGGAAGTTTAGAAAAGAATTTGCTGTCTTTGTGTAATGACAAAACCAGATGCTCTTGCATATTTAGCGTTTTAAAAAATAATCTAATGATCATCTAGCATTTGGTTATTATAAAATGAAGCCCAAGAAAATTTTTCCTAGTTGTGTGGTATTGTGGGTTATCTGGTTTTCAAAAGTCTAGAAAGGAGATGGAGGAAGAATGGGAGACCTTGCTCCTATTTCGTGGCACTGTTTCCTCCCACTTTATTTTAATATTTTGGATTGCAAACATGTAAAATGGAAAAGCATGGGGAAGCAAGGTATCTCAAGACCTAGAAGATTGGTTTATTGTACCTCTTTTGGCAATCCACTTGCAAATAAATATTTCTCTAATCTACTGAGGCTTTCCTTAGCTCTTATTTACTGTTAGATTTCTATGTTTCAATTCTCTGTCACTCCATTTTCACTTTCTAGCTGTCTGATTATCTGAAATACAATGTGAAAAGACCCTTTATTGTCTGATTAGACAAGATTAGATTTCTGTTCCATGACAGAATTTACCAGAAATGTAACCATCTTAGGTCTCTGATGAAAACCTTACTGGAGTGAACCCTGCTGCAGCCACTCGTGTGATATATGATGGTGGAGTTTTTCTTGGACCCATATTTGGAGACATGTTGGCTACTGCCAACCAGCATTGTCAGGTGAGAGTGAGTGGGTCACCCTAAGTGCAAACTCCAGTTTTAAGTCTAAATCAGCTCTTCACTGATTTGTAACATGGACCAATTGATTTAGCTCTTAGGGGTCCTTTTGCCAATGTGTAAAACAGGGGTACTTATGGCTGTGCTTTTTCTACCCTTACAAGATATGTACAGTTCTCCAAAAATATAAATGCCTTGTAACCACAATATTCTATTATAATTATTGATACTATTGTTATGGCAAAAAATTGAGAATCTCTATAGCTAAATATGATTTATGCTTTCACCTGGTGGTATTCAAAGTAAATGCATTAAGTCATTCCTTTTGTCTTTAAAATGTCCTTTTATTTTTTCCTATCTTCCATATTCCTGTTATGTCATCTGCTTTTACTTTGAGAAAGTTTTAAAATACAAAACCAATTAAGAATAATATTGTCAACACCTGGATACCCAAACTGAAAATTGACATTGCCAACATTTTGATATATTTATTATCTTTATGGAAAAAATGAAACAGTATAGATAAAATTGAAGTGTTCTTTATTGCACATGCCATTCCAATACCTCTTCCCTCAATAAGGAAATACTGCCATAAATAAAAACTGTGCTATTAATGCATTTTTATTCATTAGAGAATCAGCGGAGTCATATCTTTTTTACTTTTCCTATTTCCAAGTAGTCTTTGAGTTCTATTAGATTAACATTAGTTCTAGTGAAAGGGAAAGATATGTAGTCTCTTCTTAGGGATCTACCATTCTATGACAAAAGAGACCCAAAATAAAGTGTACAAATACACTCTAGTCTTTAGTTATATATTCATGTAGCAATGGTGGAAGGAAGATTGCCGACTTTGTCTTTACTAGCAAATAAAGGGCTTGCCACATAAAGTGGGTGCCTGGTTGGAAATACAGAGTGGTAAGAAGTCCTTATTCAGTTTAAGTTTATGGAATTTACTTCTATATGACAGAGAGAAAATTTACTCATTATTTAGCCCATTTAATTACAGAAATGGGTTTCAGCATGTCCACCATCATTTTAAGAAATCTTCATGTTTTGAGCCATTCATTGCAATTTTTTTTTTTTTTTTTTTTTTTTTGAGACAGAGTCTCGCTCTGTTGCCAGGCACCAGGCTGGAGTGCAGTGGCACAATCTTGGCTCACTGCAACCTCCACTTCCTAGGATCAAGCAATTCTCCTGCCTCAGCCTCCCGAATAGCTGGGACTACAGGCGCACGCTACCATGCCCAGCTAATTTTTGTATTTTTAGTAGAGACGGGATTTCACCATGTTGGTCAGGATGGTCTCAATCTCTTGACCTTGTGATCTGCCCGCCTCGGCCTACCAAAGTGCTGGGATTGCAGGCATGAGCCACTGTGCCGAGACTCTTTGCCATTTAAGATTAATTACTGGAAAAATAGAAGAAAAGGAATAAGAATAAGCAAATCGTTAACACATTTCAGCTTGAGAAAGCTTCACAAATACTTCATGAATACCCTGGTAGATATGAAATACATAAAGTTGAAAAGAAATTTTGTCTTGTTTCAGGTGGTTGTGCGAGTGAATGACATACCAGCTTATTGCTCAGGTTCCTGCTCTTTCCAGTACCTCCAAGGGTCAACTCCCTGGGTCCATTCTGTGTGGTACTCCATTGGTATGATTTATGACTTGGCTCTGAGATGGGCATAAACCTGAGACTTGCAGTGATTTCGTTAGAGGCCAGGTAGCTGGTGGTGGGTGGGGGGGCGGGATAGAAGATACATGAGCTCATTAGGTGGAGGTTGAATGATGCAGCAGAAAGTGTATGTTTTGGTCCATCTAGGTATATGGTCATGATTTGAAGTGGGGACAGGTGGACTTTTGATGACTAAAAATATTTTATTGTCTTTGTCCTTTATTTTGAAATATTGTGTTCTTTTGAAAAATTGAGCAGTGATGCCTTCTCACTAGTTTGGGAAAATTTAAGATAGGAGCTGTGTATTGCAATAATAAATACAGATATCCAATTTTTAAGTCAGCATTCAGCACCTTAAATTTTGGGAGGGGAAAGGGGAAGAGAATGAACATCTGATGATAGAGAGAGGTCTCTTAAATGAAGTGCTATTACTGATAGATTGTTTTATTTTTTAAATTTCTTTCCTCCTTTAAGATGGTGACATCAACCTAATGGTTTATATTACCGGAACTGGTTTCTCTGGTGACTCCCAGTACTTGGAGGTTACAGTGAATAAAACAAATTGCAAAGTTATTTTCTCAAACCAGACCAATGTAGTCTGTCAGATAGACTTGCTACCTGTTGGAGTGCATCGGATCTTGATGTTGGTGAGACCCTCTGGTCTTGCTGTCAGTGCCACTGGAGAAGACCTCTTCCTGAATGTGGAACCTAGACTGGATGCTGTAGAGCCTTCCACAGCTGCAGAGACTGGTAATCTGGGGAGGGTCTCACAGTGCGTCTGAAGCTAGCGTTCTTGCTGATAAGAATCTAGTCCTGCTGTGTAGTAAATTCCATATTCACTATGATTGACAGTCTTCTGTTTTCTAACGTAAGAATTTAAACGAGCAACAGACATTTGAGCCCTTACATGAACTCATTTGCACAGGAAGGTTTCTCATTTGGCTGGTGATGTCAGGCATAATTGGGTCCTACATAACTTTTGTACATAGGTTGATATTTCACAAGTTTGTGAACTGATGCACACTTTGATACTTGGCTAGCATGCAAAACCAATTGCCATTTGAGCAGTGGGCAGTACAGAGGGTGGTCAGTCTTGTCAACAGAGCCTTATAGATTGGATTAATTCTATGGAAAACCAAAGATTTCTCTATGACTTTCTGCTTTCTGAGGGACACAGCCAGTTAAAAACAACCCATTGCAAGAATCTCAGGAATACTGATGCTTATGTATGCTAATGAATAAACATTAGAGCATTAAACCCTTTTCTTTAATGCTTTGGATTTTTGTCATGGTTTGTTCTGGAGGTCAGAGGATTGCAGCTTAGAACATATTTAAAAGCAGTGTGGTTTGGCCACAAACTCATTCTTCAAAAAAGCAGACCTTTTTCCTGACCCTATTTTGCCTAGAAGAGTGAATTATGAGGCCCACCCAACTTTTTTCTGCACATAAAACAGAGCAAGCATAACTTGGACTTATTTCTCCATGATTTAAGGAAGGTCAGATGATATATGAGCTCAGAGTGAAAGATCGTATTCTGTATTAACCCAGAATGATTGGTTTGAGTGTAGGGCATATTGTAGTTTTCTCTCTAGATTTATAAGGGGCTTTGATCTTTCAAAGTTACCTTTGCCGTTCAGGCCACACATGCCTTCTTTAGCTTCCTCTGCTAGGCTGTAGACACTTTAAGGCAAACAGGTGACTCAGTCATTTCCATTTACCCTAGATAAAGTGATTTGCACAGGTAGGGTGGCTAACTTTCCCAGTTTGCTTGGGACTGAGGGGGTTCCCAGGACACAGGACTCAGTTTTAGAGCTGGGATGAAGAACTCTTAGTGCTAAAACTTGGTCTTAGGGTAACCAACTCATTCCAATTTTCCTATCAGAACATGCTGTTTAGTTAAGGGATTTCTAGGAGGACTGTGCATTATTTTAGCAAAAGATGGAGAACTCTGAGAAGGGATATGCCAAACAGGTGCGAATTATCTTTTATTAAGACTATGGGGAAAGGGAGAGGGAGAGAGAGAGAGGCTCTAGCTGCTGCTTTCCTTATTATTGGATTTAAACTTTTTCTATTAATTCTTCCTTTGCCCTACCAATCTGAGTTAATCAGTACTGACTGAACACTGATTGGGCCATCCCCTACAGCCCTGTGGGAGGTGCTGAAGACCCTGGTCCTTAAAGTGTGGTCCTGGGCCGGTAGTGTCTGTAAAACCCATGAGCTTCTTAGAGATGCAGAGTTTCAGGCTCCACCCCAGACTTTCTGAATCAATCTGCATTTTTTTTCCGATTTATTTTATTGCATTTTAGGTTTGGGGGTGCATGTGAAGAACATGCAAAATTGTTGCAAAATTGGTACACACGTGGCAGTGTGATTTGCTGCCTTCCTCCCCATCACCTACATCTGGCATTTCTCCCCTTGCCATCTCTCCCCAGCTCCCCACCCCTCACCGTCCCTCCCCTATTCCCCGCAACTGACCCCAGTGTGTAGTGCTCCCCTCCCTGTGTCCATGTGTTCGCATTGTTCAACACCTGCCAATGAGTGAGAACATGCGGTGTTTGATCTTCTGCTCTTCTGTCAGTTTGCTGAGAATGATGGTTTCCAGGTTCATCCATGTCCCTACAAAGGACCCAAACTCATCGTTTTTGATGGCTGCATAATATTCCATAGTGTCTATGTGCCACATTTTCCCTATCCAGTCTATCGTCGATGGGCATTTGGGTTGGTTCCAGGTCTTTGCTATTGTAAACAGTGCTGCAATGAACATTCGTGTGCATGTGTCCTTATAGTAGAACGATTTGTAATCCTTTGGATATATAGCCAGTAATGGGATTGCTGGGTCAAATGGAATTTCTATTTCTAGGTCCTTGAGGAATTGCCACACTGTCTTCCACAATGGTTGAACTAATTTACACTCCCACCAACAGTGCAAAAGTGTTCCTATTTCTCCACATCCTCTCCAGCATCTGTTGTCTCCAGACTTTTTAATGATCGCCATTCTAACTGGCATCAGATGGTATCTCAATGTTGTTTTGATTTGCATTTCTCTGATGACCAGTGATGATGAGCATTTTTTCATATGTTTGTTCGCCTCATGTATGTCTTCTTTTGTAAAGTGTCTGTTCATATCCTTTGCCCACTTTTGAATGGGCTTGTTAGTTTTTTTCTTGTAAATCTGTTTTAGTTCTTTGTAAATTCTGGATATCAGCCCTTTGTCAGATGGGTAAACTGCAAAAATTTTTTCCCATTCTGTTGGTTGCCGATTCACTCTAATGACTGTTTCTTTTGCTGTGCAGAAGCTGTGGAGTTTGATTAGGTCCCATTTGTCTATTTTGGCTTTTGTTGTCAATGCTTTTGGTGTTTTGGTCATGAAGTCCTTACCTACACCTATGTCCTGAATGGTTTTGCCTAGATTTTCTTCTAGGGTTTTTATGGTGTTAGGTCTTATGTTTAAGCCTTTAATCCATCTGGAGTTAATTTTAGTGTAAGGTGTCAGGAAGGGGTCCAGTTTCTGCTTTCTGCACATGGCTAGCCAGCTTTCCCAGCACCATTTATTGAACAGGGAATCTTTTCCCCATTGCTTGTTTTTGTCAGGTTTGTCAAAGATTGGATGGTTGTAGATATGTTGTGTTGCCTCCGAGACCTTTGTTCTGTTCCATTGGTCTATATCTCTGTTTTGGTACCAGTACCATGCTGTTTTGATTACTGTAGCCTCGTAGTATAGTTTGAAGTCCGGTAGTGTGATGCCTCCTGCTTTGTTCTTTTTGCTTAGAATTGACTTGGCTATGCGGGCTCTCTTTTGGTTCCATATGAAGTTTAAGGTGGTTTTTTCCAGTTCTGCAAAGAAGGTCATTGGTAGCTTGATGGGGATAGCATTGAATCTGTAAATTACTTTGGGCAGTATGGCCATTTTCACGATATTGATTCTTCCTAACCATGAACATGGAATGTTTCTCCATCTGTTTGTGTCCTCTCTTATTTCATTGAGCAGTGGCTTGTAGTTCTCCTTGAAGAGGTCCTTTACATTCCTTGTTAGTTGTATTCCTAGGTATTTTATTCTCTTTGTGGCAATTGTGAATGGAAGTTTGTTCTTGATTTGGCTCTCTTTAAGTCTGTTATTGGTGTATAGGAAAGCATGTGATTTTTGCACATTGATTTTGTATCCTGAGACTTTGCTGAACTCGCTTATCAGTTTCAGGAGATTTGGGGCTGAGACGATGGGGTCTTCTAGATATACAATCATGTCGTCTGCAAATAGAGACAATTTGACTTCCTCCTTTCCTATTTGAATGCCCTTTATTTCTTTTTCTTGCCTGATTGCTCTGGCTAGAACTTCTAATACTATATTGAATAGCAGTGGTGAGAGAGAGCATCCTTGTCTGGTGCCACATTTCAAGGGGAATGCTTCCAGTTTTTGCCCATTCAGTATGATATTGGCTGTTGGTTTGTCATAAATAGCTTTTATTATTTTGAGATACGTTCCATCAATACCTAGCTTATTGAGGGTTTTTAGCATAAAGGGCTGTTGAATTTTGTCAAAGGCCTTCTCTGCATCAATTGAGATAATCATGTGGTTTTTGTCTTTGGTTCTGTTTATGTGGTTAATTATGTTTATTGACTTGTGTATGTTGAACCAGCCTTGCATCCCCGGTATGAAGCCTACTTGATCATGGTGGATAAGCTTTTTGATGTGATGTTGCCATCAGCTTGTCAGTATTTTATTGAAAATTTTTGCATCTATGTTCATCATGGATATTGGCCTGAAGTTTTCTTTTCTTGTTGAGTCTCTGCCGGGGTTTGGAATCAGGATGATGTTGGTCTCATAAAATGATTTGGGAAGAATTCCCTCTTTTTGTATTGTTTGGAATAGTTTCAGAAGGAATGGTACCAGCTCCTCTTTGTATATCTGGTAGAATTTGGCTGTGAACCCACCTGGACCTGGGCTTTTTTTGGGTGGTAAGCTCTTAATTGCTGCCTCAACTTCAGACCTTGTTATGGGTCTGTTCAGGTTTCGGCTTCTTCCTGGTTTAGGCTTGGGAGGAGGCAAGTGTCCAGGAATTTGTCAATTTCTTCCAGGTTTATTAGTTTATGTGCATAGAGTTGTTTGTAATAATCTCTGATGATGGTTTGAATTTCTGTGGAATCTGTGGTGATATCCCCTTTATTGTTTTTTATTGCATCAATTTGGTTATTCTCTCTTTTCTTTTTTATTAATCTGGCTAGTGGTCTGTCTATTTTGTTGATCTTTTCAAAAAAACAGCTCCTGGATTTATTGATTTTTTGAAGGGTTTTTTGTGTCTCTATCTCCTTCAGTTCTGCTCTGATCTTAGCTATTTCTTGTCTTCTGCTAGACTTTGAGGTTTTTTGATCTTGCTCCTCTCGCTCTTTCAGTTTTGATGATAGAGTGTCAATTTTTGATCTCTCCTTGCTTCTCATGTGGGCACTTATTGCTATATATTTTCCTCTAGAGACTGCTTTAAATGTGTCCCAGAGATTCTGGTACGTTGTGTCTTCATTCTCGTTGGTTTCGAAGAACATCTTTATTTCTGTCTTCATTTCATTGTTTATCCGGTCAACATTCAAGAGCAAGTTGTTCAGTTTCCATGAAGCTGTGCGGTTCTGGGTTAGTTTTTGACTTCTGAGTTCTATCTTGATTGCACTGTGGTCTGAGAGACTGTTTGTTACGATTTCCGTTCTTTTGCATTTGCTGAGGAGTGATTTACTCCCAATTATGTGGTCAATTTTAGAGTAGGTGTGATGTGGTGCTGAGAAGAATGTATATTCTGTGGCTTTGGGGTGGAGAGTTCTGTAAATGTCTATTAGGTTTGCTTGGTCCAGGTCTGAGTTCAAGTCCTGGATATCCTTGTTAATTTTCTGTCTGGTTGATCTGTCTAATGTTGACAATGGGGTGTTAAAGTCTCCCACTATTATTGTGTGGGAGTCTAAGTCTCTTTGTAAGTCATTAAGAACTTGGCTTATGTATCTGGGTGCTCCTGTATTGGGTGCGTATATATTTAGGATCGTTAGCTCTTCTTGTTGCATTGATCCTTTTACCATTATATAATGTCCCTCTTTGTCTCTTATGATCTTTGTTGCTTTAAAGTCTAATTTATCAGAGATGAGAATTGCAACTCCTGCTTTTTTTTGCTCTCCATTTGCTTGGTAAATCTTCCTCCATCCCTTTATTTTGAGCCTTTGTGTATCCTTGCATGTGAGATGGGTTTCCTGGATACAGCACACCGATGGGTTTTGGCTTTTTATCCAATTTGCCAGTCTGTGTCTTTTGATTGGGGCATTTAGTCCATTTACATTTGGGGTTAATATTGTTATGTGCGAATTTGATACTGCCATTTTGGTGCTAGCTGGGTGTTTTGCCCTTTAGTTGAGCTGGTCCTTCTTGTTCCTTTATATGTGTAGAGCCTCTTTCAGGAGCTCTTGTAGAGCTGGCCTAGTGGTGACGAAATCTCTGAGTACTTGCATGTTCCCAAAGGATTTTGTTTTTCCTTCACTTATGAAGCTTAGTTTGGCTGTATAGGAGATTGTGGGTTGAAAGTTCTTTCTTTAAGGATGTTGAATATGGGCCCCCATTCTCTTCTAGCTTGTAGGGTTTCCGCTGAGAGATCTGCTGTGAGTCTGATGGGTTCCCTTTGTGGGTAACCCGACCTTTCTCTCTGGCTGCCCTTAGCATTTTCTCCTTCATTTCAACCCTGGTGAATCTGACGATTATGTGCCTTGGGGTTGCTCTTCTTGAGGAATATCTTTGTGGTGTTCTCTGTATTTCCTGGACTTGAATGTTTGCCTGCCTTGCTAGGTTGGGGAAGTTTTCCTGGATAATATCCTGAAGAGTATTTTCCAGCTTGGATTCATTCTCTTTGTTGCATTCAGGTACGCCTATCAAATGTAGATTAGGTCTTTTCACATAGTCCCACGTTTCTTGGAGATTTTGTTCATTCCTTTTTACCCTTTTTTCTCCAGTCTTGCCTTCCTGTTTTATTTCATTGAGTTGATCTTCGACCTCTGATATCCTTTCTTCTGCTTGGTCAATTCGGCTGTTGATACTTGTGCATGCTTCGCGAAGTTCTCATGTTGCGTTTTTCAGCTCCATCAATTCACTTATATTCCTTTCTATTTTGTCCATTCTCGTTAGCATTTCGTCCAATCTTTTTTCAAGGTTCTTAGTTTCTTTGCAGTTGGTTAGAACATGTTCTTTAAGTTCACAGAAGTTTCTTACTACCCACCTCCTGAAGTCTGATTCTGTCATTTCATCACACTCGTTCTCCCTCCAACCTTGTTCCCTTGCTGGTGAGGAGTTGTGATCCCTTGTAGGAGGAGAGGTGTTCTGGTTTTGGGTGTTTTCATCCTTTTTGCGCTGGGCTCTTCCCATCTTTAAGGATTTATCCACCTGTCGACTTTGTAGTTGCTGGCTTTCAGATTGGGTCTCAAATCTTTCAGATTGATGTTCTGTTTGTTGATGATGAGGTTATTTCTGTTTCTTGGTTTTCCTTCTGACAGTCTGGCCCCTCTGCTGTAGGTCTGCTGAGGTTCACTCCAGGCCCTGCTTGCCTGGGGTTCACCTGCAGCAGCTGCTGAACAGTAAGGGTTGTTACCAGTTTTCTTCTTCTGCTATTTTTGTCCCAGAAGGATACCCGCCTAGTGTCAATCTGATCTCTCCTTTATGAGGTGTCTCTTTGGATATATAGGGGTCAGGGAGCTGCTTGAGGAGACGGTCTCTTCTTCATAGGAGCTCGAATGGTGAGCTGTGAGCTCTGTTGTTCATTCAGAGCTGCTGGGCAGGTATGTTTAGGTCTGCTGCAGCACAACTCATAAACTGCTTTTTGTTCCCAGGTGCTCTGTCCCAGGGATTTAGGGCTTTATTTATGAGTTTCCGTTATGCTGCTGCCTCCTTTTTTTTTTCCTTCAGACCTGCCCTGCCCAGCAAGGAGGCAGTCTAGTCACTATCGGCCTGTTGTGGCTTTGCTGAGCTGCTGTGGGCTCCGCCCAGCTGCCGAGTGAACTTCCTTGCAGTCCTGTTTATATGGGTGTAGTTAGAACTGCTTTGGCGATGGTGGCCCACCTCTGTTGAGGTGGAGTCTCTCTGCTGTGGCGGGTTGTCTTGGCAACAGCGGGCTGCCTCAGTATTGGCCGACTACCTCCGTCGTGGCGGGCTGCCTCGGTAATGGCGGACGCCCCTCCCCCACAGAGCTGGGCCGTCCCGGGTTCAGCTGCGCTTGCTGTGAAACTCTCAATCCAGAGTTTCTGATTGCTGCTCTTTTGTGGGGGTGGGACCAGCCTAGCCTGATCGCCTGGTTCCCTGCCTCAGGGCCTTTTTAAAGTTTGTGTTCCAGTGGCCTGTTGAAGAGGCGCCAGGGTCTGTTTTTTTCCCCTGCGGCCACTCACTGCCCTGGCTTAAACAGTGGCACTGAGGTTTGTGGTGCTTTTTTTTTGCCCTGGAATCTACTGTCCTGGTTCCCTGCTCAGTCCCCTTTTTAAACAGATGAATGGGCGACTTCCCGTGGCTTCAATCGCCAGCCAAAAGGGCACCCAGACCGGTGTATTTTGTACGGAGAACCACTGCTCCAGGGCGCCGACAAAGCAGCTGCGTGGGGCAAAGCAGTGGCACCGGCCGGCACAGCCGCGCTGGCCAAAACAGCCGCGCCGGTGACCTGTGGAGCTCCTCCGCCTGGGAATTTCCTAGTCTGTGGGCAATAAAAATGCGGTGTCCACTCACCCTCTGTGCTTTGACTGGGAGCTGCAATCCTGAGCTGTTCCTAAACGGCCATCTTGGATCCTCCCCCAATCTGCATTTTAACAGGTCTTCAGTTCATCTCTATGAAGGGTATAGTTTGAGAAATGATGCTCTAGGAGATTTAAAGAGAACCAGGCTGGAGCCTACCGACAGGAAATTTACAGAATATTTGCATATATAATGAATGAGGACAATAATGTAATAAATCCCCATCTACTCATTTGCAGAAGCAAAACCCTTGAAAGGATTTTTCTGAGGAAAATCTTGGCTTTGCTTTGCATACTTTCTTCATGCATTTTTGTGCTGAGATAGCATTGTCTTCTTTTAAGGTATAGACCCTTGTGTGGCCATAGTCTAAACTTTCAAGTGAGAGTGGCCAGATATTATCACCTCTTCAACTTTTAATTGTACCATAAACAATAATCATAATGACAATTTAGCTCATATTGATATGCCAGGCATTATTAATGCTGGGGATACAGTAAATAAAAACAAAGGCTCTGTTCTTGGGGTGGTGATGGTAAATGTGTAGGATGAAAATCAAGAAGGGAAGGGGATGAAGAGAGACGGAGTGAATGGTTGTGATGGGATGGTCATTGACATTGGAGAAATGACATGAGAAGCCTTAAAGAAGGGAGATATGGGTGAAGTGAAGGAATGAATTCTGGGAAAATCTTGGAGAAGACAGTTCAAGTCAGAAGGAACATCAAATGACAAAGTATCTTGAGTCAAAGTGAGCCTGGCTTGTTCTAAAAATGCCATGGAGGTTGCCATGGCTGGAATAGATTGAGTGAGGCGAGAGTGGTAGAAGACCCAGAGCAGGTTATATGACCTTGGGGGATTTGAATGGCCCTCAGCTTGCTTAGCTTTTATTCTGAGTGAGATGGTGGCCATTGAGGATTTCAAGTGAAGTGACATGACCTGACTTAGGCTACTGTGTGAGAACTTACTGTAGGGAGGCAAACATGAAACCAGCAAGACCAGTTAGGAGGGTATGACAGATATCCAAGGGAGAGAGAATGTTGGCTTGGCCTAGGGTAGTATAGATATATATTAGAAGTAGGTAGAGATACTTTATTTTCTGTGCCTCTAGGATCTCTTTTTTAACTTAAAAAATTGAGATATAATTCCCATGTCATAAAACTCATTTTTAAAAAGTGTAAACTCAGCAGTCTTCAATATATTCACAAAGTTGTATACCTTGCCACCATCTGATTCAACAACATTTTTATCACTCTGGAGAGGAACCTATATACATTAGTAGTAACTCACTGTTCCTCCCTCTTCCCAGTCCCTGGTAACCACAGATTTATTTTCTTTCTAAATGAATTTGCCTATTTTAGACATTTAATATAAACAAAATAATGCAATATGTGACCTTTTGCATCCGGCTTCTCTACTTAGGATGATATTTTTAAGGTTCATGTTTGTTGTAACATGTATCAGTACTTTATTCAGTTTTATGACTAAACAATATTACATGGTATGGATATACCATATTTTGTTTTTCATTCATCTCCTCATGTACATTTGAATTGTTTCCACTTTTTGGTTATTATGAATAAGGCTGCTATGAATATTTGTATACAAGGATTTGTGTGAATATATGCTTTCAGTTCTTTTGGGTACATATCTAAAAATGGAATTCCTGGGTCAAACATAAACTCCATGTTTAAGTTCTTGAAGAATTGCCAAACTGTTTCCAAAATGGCTGCATAATTTTACATTCCTACTAGCAATATAAGAGGGTTCCAATATGTATTAGTTCATTCTTTCGCTGCAAGAAAGAACTACTTAAGACTGGAAAGCTTATAAAGAAAAGAGGTGTAATTGACTCACAGTTCAGCCTGCTATACAGGAGGCATGGCTGGGGAGGCCTCAGGAAACTTACAATCATGGCAGAAGATGAAAGGGAAGCAAGCACATCTTCACATGGCGACAGGAGAGAGAGAGCAAAGGGGGATGTGCTCTGCACTTTTAAACAACCAGATTTTGTGAGAACTCACTATCACAAGAATAGCAAGAGGGAAATCTGCCCCCATGATCCAATCACCTCCCACCAGGACCCTCCCCCAAAACATTGGGAATTACAATTTGATATGAGATTTGGGTGAGGACACAGAGCCAGACCATATCACAATATTTCCACACCCTCATCAGTGCTTGTTATTATTATTTTTCATAGTAGCCATCTTAATGGGCATGAGGTGTTACCTCATTGTGGTTTTGATTTTTCTAATGACTAATGACTAAAGATGCTGAGTATCTTTTCATGTGCTTATTGGCAATTTATACATCTTTGTAGAAATGCTTATTCAAATCTTTCCAATTTGTAAATTGGGTTGTCATTTTATTGTTGAGGTGTAAGAGTTCTTAAAGTATTTTGGATACTAATCACTTATCAGACAAATAATTTGGAAATATTTTCTTTCCTTTTGTGAGTTGCCTTTTCATTTTTTTCAAATAGTGTTATTTGAAGCACACAATTTTTTAATTTTGGTGAAGTTCAGTTTATATTTGTTGTTATTGCTTGTACTTTTGGTGTTAATATCTAAGAAACTATTGCCTAATCCAATGTTACAAAGATTTATGCCCATGTTTTCTTCTGAGTGTTTTATAGTTTTGGCTCTTATATGGGTACCTGATTCATTTTCAGTTAATTTTTATACATGGTATGAGGTAGGGGTCTGCATTAGTTTGCTAGGGCTGCTTTAATGAGGTACCACAAACTGGCTGTCTTAAACAACAAAAATTTATTGTCCCATAGTTCTGGGGGCCAGAAGTCTCAGATTAAGGTGTCAGGACGGTTGGTTCCTTCTGAACCAAACTTTGAGGAAGACTCTGTTCCATGTCTCTCTGTTAACGTCTTGTGTCTTACAGGCAATCTTTGGTGTTCCTTAGCTTATAGAACACCACCCCAATCTCTGCCTTCATCTTCACACAGTATTCTCTCTGTCTTGTTTGTGTCTAAATTTCCACCTCCTCCCCTTTTTTTTTGAGACCGAGTCTCACTCTCACCCAGGCTGGAGTGCAATGGCACGATCTGGGCTCACTGCAACCTTTGCCTACTGGGTTCAAGCAATTCTCCTGCCTCAGCCTCCAAAGTACCTGGGACTACAGGCAGGGACCACCATGCCTGGCTAATTTTTTGCATTTTTAGTAGAGATGGGGTTTCACCATGCTGGCCAGGCTGGTCTTGAACTTCTGACCTCATGATCTGCCTGCTTCACCCTCCCAAAGTGCTGAGATTACAGGTGTGACCCACTGCGCCTGGCCCATATCTTCCTTTTTTATAAAGACACCAGTCATATTGGATTAGGGTTTTATAGTTTTTTAGTATGACCTCATCTTAATTTAACTAATTGTGTCTGCTAAAATCCCATTTCTGAATAAGGTCACATTTGGAGTTATTGGGAGCTAGGGCAATAACATAAATTTTGATAGGGATGTGGGAGACAGGGCCCAACTTTATTATTTTGTATGTATGTAGTTGTACAAAAATTATGCTACTAATATTTTCACACATGTACCTGTTTTGTACATATGTTGAAAATATTAGTAGCATAATTTCTTAGAAGTTGAATTGCTGGGTCAAGAGGTTATATGCATTAAACATTTTGATAAATATCAAAATGTTCTCTTTAGAGATTGCATAATTTATTACCTATGCATCAATGCATATGAGTGTTTATTTACCACATTTTACTAACATGGCGTGTTCCCAACCCTTTCAATATTTACTCATTTTATAGGAGAAAAAGAATATTTCATTGTAGTTTTAATTTGCATTGATTTTATTGAGAAATTGAATATCTTTTCATGTGTTTAAGGACACTGTGTTTATTTTTCAATGAAGTGTCTATTTCCTTAGCCCGTTTTTCCCAATGGGGTTACTGTTCTTTCTTATTGATTTTTAAGAACATTTTATGTATTAAGAATATTTGCTCTTTATTATCATTTTTCTCTGTTTTCTATTTTGGCAATTCATAAATATTTTTAAATTTTACATAATAAAATATATCTTCCTTTTATGGCTTTAGGACTTGTATAATAGTATAGACTTTGCAACTCTGAAATTATGTGAAAATAAAAATTCTGCCACGTTTCCTTCTAGTTAAAAAATTTCTCTTTTTTATGTTTAAATATTTGATAAATTGGGAATTTATTTTGGTGAAGCATATGAGGTAGAAATTCAGATTTAGTTTTTTTTGGTGACATTTACTCATTGTATTTACTGAATAAATAATTTATTTTGCACTTATGCGAAATGTCACTTGTATCATACCCTATAGCCTCATATTGATCTGCATTTCTTTCTGAATTATATTTTACCACGTAGTTGATACCATAGGTATTGTATAAGATATTTTAATATCTGGCAGAAGACCTCTTTACACTTAATTTTGAAATTTTGTTTTCTGGCTATTCTTGTTTATTTTTCATTAAACTTAAGAATCAGCTTGTCTAATTACAAATTCTGTTTATGTGTTTATTGAAATTGCATTGATGCTTTAATTTACAAAGATATGCCACTTATGGTGTTCACTCTTTTGATCCATTTATTTTCATTTTCTTATGTAAGTTTTAATCCATCCATTCAGTTCTTCAATAGCATTTCAAAGATTATTTTTCAATTATTTTTTATCTTCTTAAGTTAAAAAATATCTTCTTGAGCATTGCCTTTGTTTTGACTGAGGAGTTTTATATTTTAATTTCACTTTATCCATCTTGTGCATAATTAATTTTTGTCTGCCTGTATGATTGGTGGTTTCATATGAATATGCTGTTTTTGTTACAGGAGGGCTCTGGGCCACCATCCGAGGCTCTAGTTTGGAAGGCGTTAGCCTGGTATTATTTGGATCTTACTCATGTGCCATCAATGTCACTATAAGCAATTCAAGCAGAATTCAGTGCAAAGTTCCACCCAGGGTAAGTGGATTCCTTTGATATATCTTTCTCTCTGGGTGGGTGACTGCTATTAATATAACATTTTCAGTGAATCACTTCTTAGAACCAAATTAACTGATGTAAACTTCTCGTCACGATAATATGCTTGTAGTAGTTATATTGTCTGTTTTGCTATGAAGTGGGAAACGAGCACTAATGGAGCTTGTAATTAACATCAATTAATTTATTTAAAAAGAAGGCAACCAGGCAGTTCTGGTCCATACTCTCAGTGAGTATTAGTGACACATAACAAATAAATTTATCTAGTGCACATTCTGGGTGTTGCCTTGCAAGGCTTATATATCTTGATATCTCTCTTCCCTGTTAAGCAAACAACAAAGTTTTCACTGGCAATTTTGTTTTCTAGCATGGATATAAATTGTAGAACTTAGAAACTTCTAGAATGTGTGATTCCTAAGAAATATCTTCCTAGTTATTCTCCATGGCTTCCTTTTCCCCTTAAAAACAAGTTCCTGAGGGCTTCCTTTCCTTTCAATTAGTGCTATATCATGGCCTATTAAGGGATTTGAGTCTGGGCCTTGCTCTGGTGCTGTTGGGGAAGAGTCACACTCACAACTGCTGTTGAACTTTCTATTCAGAGTTGACTTAAGCAGTATCAACATTCTTAGCATACTCATGACCCCACAATAAAGATCCCCTGGGAGATAAAGTTCAAAATATTCTTTGATCACTAGTCCTATGTTTTAATCTCATCTGGTTCCTTAAATATTATGAAAAGCTAGATTTTATGTGTAAACTGCATTCAATTCCAATATGTGATTGTACTTTAATTTGTTTAACTATTTCCTATTACTGGACATTTAGATAATTTTTAAATATTCCTTACTGTAAACAACAGGACTTTAATCCTAATAACTATGTTTTGGGGTCACATTTATTTTCTCAGGATAAATTAATCTAAATTCTAAAGCTTTTGATATGTAGTATCCAGTTGTCTGAAGTTCCCTTTCAAATTATACTCCCACCATCATTGTGCAAGTGTCTGATTTTTGGCATGTTGGCCAATACTGGGTTATCACTTTATTATTTTAATATATATTTACCATTTTAATGGGTACGACATGTACTGCTTAATTTTTTTTTTACCAGAGAAAATAAACATTAATAAAAAGCAAATTTTACTTTTGATCCAAGTGATAGATGCATAGGTTAAAAGGAAAATAGTAAGTTATGTCCTCCTGCCCGTCTTCTACATTCTTCAAGTCCCCTTTCCTAAATCAACCACTTTAATTCCTTTGAATATAGTTATAATACCATATTTATATTAAATCAAACATGTTTACATTATTATAACTATTTAAGTGATGCTGACAGAACCAGGCAATATATTTTTTCTTTTATAGTTCTTTTTTTCTTCCCAGAGATCATGTTTTATTTTCTAAACATGTCGTTCTCGTAAGTAAAATCCACCATTTTTTAAAAAAAAGTTCCATTATATCAGTTATTCATTTTCCTTGAAGCCATCTCTGTTCTCCTGTTTCAATCTAGCCTAGTTGTTTTCTACATTTATTCTACATATTTCATCCTAATACTTACTTTAATTGCATTATTGGGTAGAGTCACTGTTTCTTGGATTTCGTGTGTGTGTCTGTGTGTGTGTGTGTATCTTTAAATTATTATTTATTTCATAAGATAATAACCATAAGAAACATCCTATTAAAGAGTGTGTTGTAGGGAAATTTTCTGATTTGTCACATGCCTGAAGTACTCTTATACTTAATGAGTATAAGGTAGGTATAGACATTTATTTGAAATTGCCATATTTTTGCAGGAACAATTGGTGTGTTAATTGCAAATCATTATTATTTACCCCTCAGAGCATGTCCTTATGCATCTAACACTGCACTTGCTTACTAGTCCAAGCACTTAGCACTTTGCATGGGGGGCAGCATGGGGAGGGTATGCAGGATTGGGAGGAAGGGAGAGACTTGGAAGTAGCAAATATACTCTTTAAAAACAACTATCTTAAAATCAACTTTTTAAACTAATTCTGTATGGACTTCTCTTCCCTCACTCAGTCCTACGTTAAAATAACACTGAGGTTTAATTTTTAAAATTGATTTTTCAGGGGAAAGATGGACACATTGTGAATGTGACTGTGATCAGAGGGGATTATTCTGCAGTTCTTCCCAGAGCATTTACATATGTCTCTTCCTTAAATCCAGTTATTGTGACTCTGAGCAGAAACACAAGCAACATAGCAGGTAAAATATGTGGTACTGCAAGATGTTTTTCTTCTTAGAGCATTGATCCTATAAAAAGGGCAATCAGTGTCCTGTGAAATTTATTGTATTTTGAATTGAAGTTTTTTCCTGAAAACGAGGAGATTGTTGTTTTCATCATAGCCATCATCAAATAAATCTCCTGATACTGCTTTTCCATCTGTAAAGTAGAACCATTGTACAGATGGGACCGTTTCCATCATGAAAAGAATGTGGGAATTCAAAAGTTGCAATTCAAAATATATTTCTCAAGCATTTAGTATGTGTGAATAATGATAGCATAAACATATAATGGACTTAATCCTTGCCACTAATTTATAGGATTATTAATTTCAATTTACAGATAAGAAAATTAAGAAATAGAATAAGTAATTTGTCTAAGGTTTGAACACAGGTCATCTGTTTATATATACCAAGTACTTATCTACTTGTAGTTAACTGGAAAATACTGTTTTGTGACAGCAAGTTCCATTGTAGCAGTTATTTAATATGATTAGAGAATAGGATGTTCTGATTATCTAAGAATTCTTGTTTCTTTAGATGTCCTATGTATAAAGAATGGATTAGTTAGCACCAACTACTTGAAATAATTTTTCTTTGATGAATCAGAGGATATTACAGGTTAGAATTATAATAATTTATTATTGTGTAATACCATATAGATTTGGAAGAATAGCAAGTAACTTCCCTTTCTGGTGAACTGAATGCCAGATAACAGGGTTTGGAGTAGCCATATCTAAGGGTTTATTATAAAAAGACCATCATATTTCCCAAAGAAAAAGTCTGAACTCAATTTTTCTAGTACTATTTTCATTTTCCATAGCTCAAGAGTACATAAATAAAGAGAAGTGTCTTTAGCTTCCAATATTATTCAGCTCAGATAGCGCAGAAGAAGAATTTGCTGCCTCAGGCAACTGAAGTGTGTAAAATTCCTCAGTGGTATAGTTTCTTCCCAACAAGGTAGGAAAGCGAGGGGAGAGCTCAATGTTATATTCAGATTTCAGTGATTTTGGCTTTTAATAAAATTCCTTACCTGTAATGAAAAGAATAAATATGTTGCATCAGTACCTCAGAGGCATCTAGGATGAGCTTGACAATGGACCAAGAGCTCCGGAAGTTATGTTGGTGATATACACAATGCAATGCATTCTTTTCAAAATTTATACTTGCATTTAAATCTTTCTACAAGCGGAATAAAGAAGAACATGTTACAAAGTCCACAAAGTGTAGTAGCCTTATGGGAATGCCTCTTTTAAGTTGGAGCGTTACACATTTCCATCCAAGAGATGATGCTGATGATGACCGTGAGGATGAGATGAAATGAAAATAAAAGCATAAGAGGGACCAAGGATCGGGGTGGTGATGAATTTGACGTGCACGACCATTAGTGTTGGTTTTGCAGTCAGGAAAAAGGGGATCTGCATGAATCCAAGCTCAACCACTTGTTATAAAGAATAACTTTCAAGAAATTAAATTTAACAGAATTTGAACAAAGAATAATGGTAACCCTTAGAACCAGAAGAGATTCAGAGAGCTGCACTATGCCACGTGGGCAGGCAGCATTTATAGACAGAAAATGGAAGTGAGGCCAGAAACTTACAGCTTTCTGTGTGGAGCATGGTCTGATCATTTGGCAGCCTGTGATTCACTGAGGTTCAGCTAATTTGAGGCTTTTGGTTTATCACAAAGTTGAGTTGCAGTTCTGCGTGTAGAGACTCAAGGTACAGAGATAGCCTTAGGCCACATTTAGTTTAATTTACCATACTCCTTGGGCAAGATATTTAACTTCCTTTATCTTCAGTTTCTTCATTTCGTAGGTGAAAATAATTCTTTCAAGGTAATCATGAAAATAGGAGAAAAAGCAGGTAAAAGTACTCAGCCCAGGAATTGGCATAGGGTAAGCACCCAATAAATCTTGGTTGCAGTGAAGACCATCATTCTTCCGGATATCAAATGCTTTATAAATGAGCTAAAGGTGGGCCCTGCCTGTTGGCCTTATGTTGTTTTACTTCTGCATAGCATCACAGGATCCATTAGCTCGAAAGTCCCCCAGTACTAAATTCAAACTTTTACAAATCCAGTTGTTTTCGATGCAGCCAAAATAAGCATATTTTCAGCCATTTAAATTCCTCTTGCTTTGCATGCCCCGTAAAACTGCGTGCATCAGTCAGCCATAGGTAAGAAAACCCGGGGCTATAAAATACCCTAAGACACTGATGCCTTTGGAGCTCTCTGTCCCAGAGGTTACCCACCAGGCTGCTGAGTGACATCATCTGGACACAGAACCCCCGTCTCTCATCTTCCCACCCTCTCCCAGTTCCTTTGCCTTCCTCCCTTTCTGGATGGCGGCCCTATACTGTTGCCTCCGGAAGGTCTCATGCTGGGAGACTTCCTCCTCCTCTGTGAACCTGTCAAAATATCACCCAAATAATGCTTGTTTTCTGCTACTGCCACTTCACAGTCATGTCTTTTTCCTTGGTCGGCACTGAAATTCCTTGTACTCACTGCACTGAAGCTTCAGACTTCCCAGTAGAGATTGGGAAGACATGCAGCCAAGAGAATGTGGATTGAGGAAGAAAATGAAGTTAATTGAGGACCTTTTGTGTTCTGTATCATGCCAGATGCTTTCTCAGGATATCTAACCTAATCCTTACAACAAACCACATGGGATGGGCTTTGTTAACCATGTTATTGATGAAAATTCCAAGGCTTTGGGAGCTGTAAGTAACTCACCCAAAGTCACAGAGGTAGTAAAATGGCACATCAAGGATTTGAATGCAGATTCATAGTCTTCCCACCAAACTATGTTGCTGTTTTTGACTTTCCTCTTTTAAGCAACCTCTTTCTCCTCCTCATCTAATTGGCCGTGGCATCCCATAGACAACGACTCTGCAGGGGTCCTCAAATGATGCAGGCTAAAGGAGCTAGAGATGCTCTAGCCCAAGCCATGTCTCAGTGGCCACACTGGGTGGGACAAAGGAAAGGTAAAGACATTTGTTTCTTGTTATGCTGTTACACACTTGATTTGGTCCACTTCATTAAGACTAAAAATGTCTGCAGACTGGATTTCTCCCTCCCTATTTTTTCAATTTATCTTATAGACTGGAAGAATACTTTCAGTTGCATCTTTTCTTTGCTTCGAACTCTTTGTGGTCACCACTGTCCACTGAGTTAAGCAGACATCCCTCTGGCTTGGCTTTCTTGGTCTTCGGCCCTAGAGCTACCATCAACTTGACCTATCCCTACAACAAACCCCTGCCTGTACCTTCCAGAAAGTCACCCAATTCTCTTTTTTCTTTCCAAGCCACCGGGTGATTAAGTGAGAAAGTTCTATGAAAGGCTTTGGATAAAAGCGTGAAATTTCTAGAAATAAATGATAAGCCCCCTCTTCTCTAAGGGGGGCTTATCATTTACCTAAAGATAAATTTATCTAAAGATTAATCGAAACTTTCTTTTTGGATGTATCTTTCAAACTCCAATTCAACTATCATCTTGCCCATTCAACCTTTCCTGATATGTTGATGTGATTTGAGCAATCCCAGTGCTTAATTTTTACCACTCTTATAGTATATATATTTACTGAAGCGATTATGTCACCTATTTTACTACCATTGAGGCTTCTTTGAGGGCAGGGTCTTTGTTTAACTTATTTTGTGCTCCTTGCAGCATCTTCCTTATAGTACTCAATAAATATTTGAGTTCAAAGAAATTGAATTAAAGTGTTCATAGTGTACACATTTTAATAGAGTTGCTAATTAAACTAAAAAGCCATTGAAATGTAAGCCGGAAGACTGGGCTCAGGCCTTGACTTTTTAAATGATTAATTATTAGTAGTTATGAGGCTGTGGCTGCTGAGCTTAGTTTCTTCAAATGCAAAATGCCAGTCATGTTAATTGGCCCATATAAATCGTCAGGATAGTATGTGGACCAAGTGGGATAACATGTATGAGAGTACTCTGTCAGTTGTGAATGACTAAACTCACGTGTGGCATTACCGTATGGTTCAGTGCACACTCATGATATAGCTTCAGATTTCTACCAGTAGAAAAGTGGAGGTTAAGAAACCAATATGTGATGCTATTTGCTGGTTATGAAGACCGGTAACTCTGCAAACTACTTGATTTGCCATTGCATGTAAATAAGTTAATGTCTCTTTAATACGATTGTCCTGCCAATTTTTGTTTTTATACCATTGAGGTTATAGGCCATATCTCTGATAAAAGAGTTGTTAGGCCAGGCAAGATAGATTACCCCTGTAATCCCAGCAGTTTGGGAGGTCGAGGTGGGCAGATTATTTGAGCCTAAGAGGTTGAGACCAGCTTGGGCAACATGACAAAACCCTGTCTCTACAAAAAAAAAAAATACAAAAATTAGCTGGGTGTAGTGGCACATGCCTGTAATCCTAGCTACTTGGGAGGCTGAGGTGGGAGGATTGCTTGAGCCCAGGAGGTTGAGGCTGCAGTGAGCCAAGACTGCACCACAGCACTCCAGCCTGGGTAACAGAATGAGGCCTGTCTTAAAAAACAGTTGTCGGCTGGTCGCGGTGGCTCAAGCCTGTAATCCCAGCACTTTGGGAGGCCAAGGCGGGTGGATCACGAGGTCAAGAGATCGAGACCATCCTGGTCAACACGGTGAAACCCCGTCTCTACTAAAAATACAAAACATTAGCTGGGCATGGTGGCGCGTGCCTGTAAACCCAGCTACTCAGGAGGCTGAGGCAGGAGAATTGCCTGAACCCAGGAGGCGGAGGTTGCGGTGAGCCGAGATCGCACCATTGCACTCCAGCCTGGGTAACAAGAGCGAAACTCTGTCTAAAAAAAAAAAAAAAAAGTTGTCAGAAGTTTCTCAAAAAATTTAGGTTTGTATCAAAACGCTTGGAGTATTACGTATAAGGCTGACTGTGTATTTAATCCAAAAAGATAGTTTTAGAATTGAATAGGCGGTGGAGCCCACACACTCACATCTCAGAGGCTAATGGACTTTTCTCAACACAGGCGGTGAAACTCTGGTCATTGGAGTGGCGTTGCTGGTGAACTACACGGATTTGGATGTGGAAGTCCACATCCAGGATGCCTTGGCTCCGGTTCACATGCAGGCAGCTTGGGGTCTGGAGGTGGCACTGCCACCACTGCCAGCTGGCCTCCACAGAATTTCCGTCTCTATCAATGGGGTCAGCATTCGCTCACAAGGGTGAGGTGGCCACTTGCATTAATTTTAGGTTTGTTCGATGGTCTAGCATTCAGCTAGGTAATTCTAGTTTTGAGTTAGGTCTTTTCTTTTTTCCTCTGAAGTTAAGGGTTAAAGACATGAATATTGTAACATTTGAACAAATCCTAGAGACCTTATACACAGTTTTCTCTTCTCTCCAAAATACATATGGCTCTTCTGGCTCACTCTTTCTTATCTCCATCAGCTATTTCCTAATCATCTCCCTGTCTTCTATGTAGGGTTGATCTCCACATCCAGTACATCACAGAAGTTTTCAGCATTGAGCCTTGCTGTGGGTCCCTCTTGGGTGAGTGGCCCTTATGTATGTGACTGTTATCAAGTATCCAGAAATTCTATTCACTGGATATTCAGATTTTGTTTCAGGATTAATTTGCCGGTGATGTCGTAGAGAGGGGAAACAGGAGAGAGACTTTCCTCAGGCTCCAGGAACTGAGGGGTGTTTTTAAAAGGGTGTCAAAACTTGATGATTCCTTTGCTCAGGAAATTAGGGAATTTTTTTACGACAAGGAGACGTGCCTCCTTTTTCTTTTTCTTCTTCTTCTTTTTTATTTTATTTTATTTTATTTGAGATTGAGTTTCACTCTTGTTGTCCAATCTGGAGTGTAATAGTGCCAACTTGGTTCACTGCAATTTCTGCTTCCCGGGTTAAAGTGATTCTCCAGCTTCAGCCTCCCAAGTAACTGGGATTACAGGTATCTGCCATCACACCTGGCTAATTTTTGTATTTTTAGTAGAGATGGTGTTTCACCATGTTGGCCAGGCTGGTCTTGAACTCCTGACCTTAGGCGGTCTGCCCCCCCTTGGACTCCCAAAGTGCTAGGATTACAGGCATGAGCCACTGTGCCTGGCTGAGATGTGCCTGTTTTTCTAATGAAAAGAGGATAAAGCATCTGATGGGTGAGACTCTAGAGCAGATATGAGGAAAACAAGGGAGGCATGTCTTACGTTCACCGTTTAGATGCTGTGTGTGCAAGGTGGGAAGGAATGAGTCTGTGGGTCTTCACTTTCCATGAGGGATACAGATGAAGGACTCAGAAATAGAAATACACATGCTGATATGGGAGATGGAAGGACAAGACAAATAGAGCAATCTCTAAACTATTTTCAGAAAAATGGAACGCGATCTAGTGGCATGTGAATGATCACTGTGATCGTGTGTAAGATAGCACATTATCCTTTTTGAGTATAGTAAAATCCTCTTAAAAGCTGCATTGCACAGTTTGGTTGTGCTGTGGGTCATCTTGCTCCAATCCTATCCTGAAGATGGGGTTTGATCTTTGGTGGCCTCTCTACTGGAGAGTAAGGCAGATTCTATGAAGGTAGCAGCACATTCTCCAGCATGATTCAATGACTTTTAATATGTCTCTGATATACATGGAATATAGAATATATGGTACAATAAAAAGAATATATTAGAATGTATAATATATGAAATATTGGAACATTATATAGAATAACATAGAAGATAGAAGATTTCAATGAATTTGACTTTTCATTAGTATATAAGTTGAATGTATCCAGAATAATGTATAAATAGTCTATATATGGCATATGGGATAATATGTCTAATAATGTATCACTTAAGAAGACTAAGAAACTTGATTTTTCATTAGTTTGTAAGTTGATCGAAGCGGTGGCTTCTAGGATATCCAAAGGTACTGGAAAAGTTTGTATTAACGATGTCCTTCCTATATAACCATTTATATTATTTTACTGTTATGTGAATTTGCCACATCTGACTCCTGTCCAAATAATCACAAATTAAACATTGGTGGGGATGGGAAAAAATAATTGAGGTTTCACTAACACATACCCTACCTTCCGCTTAATTACCCTGGGACTTTCATGGGTGCTTTGAGGTCTTAATTCAGAATATCAGCTGTAATGTTTTGTTTTCTATATTCATACCTTAGGAGGGACCATCCTCAGCATCTCAGGAATAGGCTTCAGCAGGGACCCAGCTTTGGTTTGGGTACTTGTAGGCAATCGGTCCTGTGATATTGTGAACTTAATGGAGGCGAGCATCTGGTGTGAAACCCCGCCAGCCCCCCAGATGCCCCATGCAGGCACTCCCACAGTCCCAGCTGCCGTGGAGGTCTGGGTCGGTAACAGGTCCTTCACCAGTGGTCCTTCACCAAGCTTGGTGGGAAACAGTTTCACCTTCATGTACGAAGCAGCGGCAACACCGCTCGTCACTGCCCTGCAAGCAGAAATCACAAATAGCAGCGTGCGCCTGTGTGTGGGAGGAAGTAACCTCTCCAACTCAGTCATCCTCCTGGGGAGGCTGAACTGCGATGTCAATACACAGTCCTTCCAGAGCAACGCGAGCCTGTCTGGATGCTCCATCCCTCTTCACAGTCTGGAGGCGGACATCTATCCTCTCCAAGTACGTCACAAGCAGATGGGATTTGCTAATATGTCTGCGGTGCCCCAGCAATTTGCAGTGACGCCTCGGATAATGGCCATCGTCCCATCGCAGGGCTCGGCATGTGGTGGGACCATACTTACTGTGAGGGGGTTGCTTTTTAACTCTAGAAGGAGGTCAGTTCGGGTTGACCTGTCGGGTCCTTTTACTTGTGTGATTTTGCGTTTGGGAGACCGTACCATTCTCTGCCAGGTTACTCTGGCGGGTGACCCCTTGCCTGGAGCTTCCTTCACCCTGAATGTCACAGTCCTGGTCAATGGGCTAACCAGTGAGTGTCAGGGCAATTGCACTTTCTTCATGCAGGAAGAGGCAAGTCCTGTTATGGACGCCTTGACCACAAACACCAGTGGGTCACTGACTACTGTGCTGATGAGGGGTCAGAGGTTAGGCACCACAGCTGATGAGCTGATGGTGTTTGTGGATGATCAACTTCCTTGCAATGTAACTTTTTTAAATGCAAGCCACGTGGCATGCCAGATGAGAGACTTGGCCCCAGGACTCCACTACCTGTCAGTTTTTTATGCAAGAAATGGATATGCTTGTACTGGTAATGTTTCCAGACACTTCTACATTATGCCTCAAGTGTTTCATTATTTTCCTAAGAATTTCAGCATACATGGTGGAGGCCTCTTGACCATAGAGGGCACAGGCCTGAGAGGACAGAACACCACGTCTGTCCACATTGACCAGCAGACCTGCCTGATGGTGAACATCAGTGCTGAGCTCATCCAGTGCATTGTTCCCACAGGGAATGGCTCTGTTGCTCTGGAAATAGAGGTGGATGGACTTTTGTATCACGTAGGAGTCGTTGGTTACAGCAATGCCTTTACCCCAGAACTGCTCTCTATTTCTCAGAGGGATAACATCTTAACTTTTGCAGTGGCCCAGATCTCAGGAGCTGCAAACATTGACATTTTTGTAGGGATGTCACCCTGCGTGGGTGTCTCTGGTAACCACACCGTTCTCCAATGTGTGGTCCCTTCCCTTCCGGCCGGGGAGTACCGTGTCAGAGCCTATGACTACATCAGAGGGTGGGCCTCATCTGTCCAGGTGTTCACCTCAAGAGTTATTATCACAGCTGTGACCGAGAACTTTGGTAAGTCAAGCAAGGTAGTACACTTTCTTATGTAAATCAATTGGTAGCTCCTTTCACTTCTGGGAAGTAGAAAATTAACCTGAATCTGCCTGATGGAAGGAAAGAGAAGCCCTCAGGCTTCTTACAATCCCAATTCTTTCCTGAGGCTTGTCTTGGTTATACTCTGTTTATGAAGCTTTTTTTTTTTTAATCAATGAAATTGCGCATATTCTCTAAATGTTTGATTGTATTTTAATTTGATGCATTAACTGGATTTGTATTTTAAATTAAATAACACCATTTGTAAAGCTCATAATTTGATCATTTAAGAACATAAATGCCTTCACCTAGTTTTTAGACCCTATCTGCCAATTTGCATTGTTTAAAATTTATTAAATGTGATTAATTTTTAATCATTTTATAATATTTCACAGGTGAAACTCATATTTCACCAATAATAAGCCAAATGCATAGAACAATTAAATGGGTTGAATTTTTTTTCTCCCATTAGATATACCAAAATTTGCCTAGCCTTTTCTTCCAGTGAAGAATAGGTTTCAATTTCTGTTGACTTAAAGCCTTATTGCACTTGAGATAGCTCAGATTTGGTTGTGATTTATAAAGTATAGGAAAAATTATAGAAACAGAATCTTAGACTGATGGAGTACTAACCAAGTCATTTCCTAGAACAAATTTGGTCTCCGTTTGGTGGAACACTGTGGGAACTGGGATTTGGTCCTAGCCTGTCACTAATTTAGCTAATTTACACTTGACTTTTCTAAGACTCAGCTTCCTTATTTGATAAAGGAGTTTGGGCTGGATGACCCCCAAATTCCCCTTTCTACTCCCTAAGATTCCATGTGTTTTTATGATGGAAGAGCAGGGAAATAGGAAATGCGTCTTAAACAAAAAGCATTATTCTTGAGTTAGTCAGGTGGCTAAGTACCACCTAGACTGTGTCTCGGTATGAACTAGAAACGTGGACTAGTTTCACTCATACAAATCTCCCAAAACATGTACAGTTATTGCATCACTATTAACCATAGCAGAAGGGGAAAAATCATCGAAATTTCTATCAATAGAAAAATTGTTAAATGAATTGTAGCAAGGCCCTGTAATGGAATTCTAGGAAGCTCTTGAAATGAACTGGATCCAGAGAGGTTTGAAAACATATCTGTGCTATACTTTTAAGCAGAAAAGCAAGTTCCAGAATAATATGGATACAATAATCCTTTGAATCAGAAACATAGATGCTTAAAACTTCTGGAAGAAGCTATAAGAAACTCCATACCTGGATACCTCTGGGGAGGGAGACAGGTGGTTGGGGGAATATTTACTTTCATTTCATGGCTCTTTGAACAAAAGTTTAAAAACCATAAAGAAGCATTAATTTTCTATATAAAAATTGTTACATTAAAAAAACACCTCTTTAACACAATAGGGTGTTGAATGCGATTGGGATTGGACAGAAACGAGGGCAGAGCCTAAGTGGAGAGGAAACTGAGGCCAGCAGGCACCTGAAGCCAGTTGTGTGGATTCTGAGGACGTGAAAAGAAGGATGGGTAGTGAGGAAGCAAAGGTTTGAATTTTGAGTTACCAAAAGAAGGGAGATTTGCCTGTATGATCATGAACTTGTACATTTGTCTTTAAAGGCTGCCTGGGTGGAAGGCTGGTGCATGTGTTTGGAGCAGGATTTTCTCCAGGGAATGTCTCAGCTGCTGTGTGTGGTGCTCCCTGCCGAGTCCTGGCTAATGCTACAGTGTCTGCCTTCAGCTGCTTGGTTCTGCCCCTGGATGGTAAGTAAAGATGTTACACACATACCTTTTAAAGCATGTGTATGGAAATGATATTCTTTGGTTAATTCTGCTTTTGTGATTGATGCTCTACTGACTACTAATTTCTCTATGTGTTCCTAGGAATGTAATTTCTCCCCATCTAAAATGACAGAATCTGGGGCCACCTGTTACAATGATTCATAATAACTTTTGATTCATATTAATAGGTCAGTGTTGAATGAATATTGAAAAACTTATCACCTGTGTTCTTAGCTGCAGTCTTAGGATGATGGAGGAAGTCATTCTGAATTCAGAATATTAGTTTCAATGACAGCTATAGGAGTCATGGAGGAAACAAGCTCTTGGCTTTGTTCTGAGGTAAGGTTGCTGAAGACATCTGCTTTTAGAGGTGCCAGTAAAGGGATGGAGGTTGTCAAGCTGGATATCACTTGAAAATTACCTTTGTGTATAAAGTTTTCAATTTCTTATTATAGGCCAAAAAGCCAGCACTCATATTGTCTTCTCGTTCTGCAATAGTAACATAATTACTTCTTAGTAAAACACCACAATTGCTTACTACTTTAAGCTGCGTAGCCATTATATAAATTGTGGTATAAGAATCCATGTCTTTGCGGGGAAAGGGATGAGAGAGGAAGTTGCAAAGCTTGGGGTTTTACAATACGTGGTAATACCCCACTGAGCTTCAGGCAAAAAAAAAAGTCAAAGGGAAGAAACTACTATTATTATCACAGGACCTTACTGCATTTGAGATAGCTCACATGTAGCCAGCCAGGTGATTATCTTATTTGCATAGCCATAGATCTTGTACCTGTGCACTTAACCATTTACATTTACACACCTCCTTTCTATGTCATGTTTTAAGTTTTTATTCCTAATTTATTTGTCTGCAACTTGAATGTGGGCTAAAGATTTACGAAGTGATAAAAGCGCCACATCATCTGAGCTTGGACAAGAATTTTATGATGGATAATGCTATTGTGATGGAAGTTTGTACTGTGTTGTCTTATACAAAGAGGAGGGGGAGAGGGAGGAAGCAGAAAGGCTAAGAGGAGGAAGAAGGAAAGGAGATAAAATTTTTGTTTAAAGTACTAGAAAGTGAATTTCCTATTATCATCATGTATATAAGCACAACACTATGGAGGAGAGAGAGATTCCACAGTGGGAAATTTAAGATACAATAGAAGATTGAAGTTCAAGACATTGTCTTGATTTGTTTGATTTGTTTGATTCACGGCTCTACCTCCTCTGCTTGGAACAGTGTTGTACAGGGTATATGCAAAATGAATGTTTGATGAGGAATAAATGAAAGATTGGGAAACAGTGGAAACAGAAAGCTAAGACTGCACATTTCTAGGTTCTAATTTTTAACTAATACTGCCACATTTTTTAAAAAAAGCTTTCACATATACACTGCTCAAATTAATACACTTTAAAAAGCCCTGTGTTATTATTTCAAAACACTTAATTTCAACTAGCATAAGATAAAAACCAATGAGGTTTTAGGGTCAGGTAAATTGCGATATTTTAAGTTTTATAACTTCTAAGGGAAGAATAATAAAAAAATATGGTATTTAGAAAGATGTGATTAATTTTTAGAAAATAACATTGCTTGATTTTTTAAAGAGGAAAATGAGTTGGAAGCTGTAACTATTTATATGACCACTAGGTGTCACCAAACACTCATTGATTGTGCAAGGCACACATTTACTATAGAGAAATGCATAATTTGGCTAATTTTCCTTTCATTAAAAAGTGTTTTAAAAGACTTTTAATCACAATGTCTAAAGATTGAGAGGAACTTGTGAGAGCCAGCTCCACAGGTTTCTTACTTAAGATCCAAGATGGAGATTTGGGGATTCTGTTGAACCCGCTGAAACTGGATGAAGCCTTTTTAGTATATGATGGTGTATTTTTTTTCCCCTAGGAAGTAGATATATAATGGACATCAAATTGCCAAAGGGGATATGTCTTGGACATCGTTAGAAACGACTATGAATTTCTTCATTTTCAGACAGGATTGAATACAACCAAGTTAGCTAAGAATCAGTCGTATTTTTAAGGATTTTTCAGAGGAGAATTTCCCAGCAGCAACCCTTACAAGTGTTTCACAGTTGCTCTTCTCCGAGAAATCCATCCTCTGCCTAATGGATGCTTCCCTACTCTACTTTTTTCAACCTTAATCAGCGGGTGGTTCTTTGGAAAGCTGAGTAATCTCAGTTCCTTTAAGGCAGAGGTTCTGGAAGTGTGCTTCCCGGCACAGTAGCTGCAGGGCCCTCACCTGGGAGCTTGTTAGACATGTGAATTCTTCGGACCTGCTGAATCAGAGACTTTCCGAGTAAACATTTTAGTGTCCCACTTCTCAGCCCTCTCTGAAATCCTACATTCTTTCCTAATTTGAAGCCCCAAACAAGGAAGCTCTTCTATATAAGCAAGTTCTGGCCAAATTGGGTAGCATCATAAGATGCCTGTGTATTGTCTGATCCCACATTTGTTTGTAAAATTATACTGCGGTCTTGCTGGTTAATAAGCCTGTTGTTACCTACTGTTATCTCAAGGGGTGTGTGTGTGTGCGTGTGTGTGTGCGCGCGTTTCTGCCATGGCTGTGCACAGCTGGACTTTCCTCAAATTTATATGATTTCTTTTTTCTTTTGTAGTTTACTACCTTACTCTTTTCATTTGTTCTTTTGTTTATATCTGTTAACTTCTCTTATTTAGCAAGGTCACTTTGAATTCTGACCCGTGCTTTGAGTTTTTTCTTCAGTTTGACTTTGCACAATAGAGTGATGTTTCACATTCCAGGTTACAGATAATGACCCAGAACTCAAACTTTCCTAATTATTGTTTTGTTTGTGCCTGTGCCACAGGACTAATAGGTTTCCGTTACGTGAGTGGGGCAGGGGGATTTAAAGCAGGGGACTCTACAAATGCGCTTTTGCTATTTTGGAGGTCACCCATTGTTACCATCCCCACAAACTGTACTTCTAACAATAGGAGAAATTTACTTTTTCTTATAATGAGTTGCCAAAACATCCTGTTAGGTGAAACTAATACTTTGTGTTTGTTTACAATGAGCAAAATCTTTGATCTTTGGCTTTCTTGCATTTATACCTTGAATTATACCACATGACATTTTCATGGAAACTTTAGCTTTTCCATAAGGCATGGAAAGCTAAAGTGATTAAGGTCATACAGCTATTTAGTGGCAGAACTTTGAGTAAAACCCATGGATTTTGATCCCCAGCCCTGGGTGATTTTCATAATCCAGCCTGTCAATTTGCATCTACTTAATCACCTTTAACGAATTCATTATTTTATAGGTGTGGAGCTTGTTTTTATTTGCCTTAGGGCTTACTAACTGGAAAGTTCTTACATTTTGTCTGTTCATACAAGAGTCCTACTGTCAGTCATTTTTATTGCTCTGATTCATTCAAAACACATTCATAGCCAACCTCCTAGGTGCCAGGTGCTTTAGACTATAACAGCAACAATAATACTATTTGGGCATGATTGCATAACTACAAACCCTCTTCCCCATACTTATCTCACTCAGCCCTTGCTGCAGCATGGTAAAGAATCACAGGTCTAAGCCCATACGGTAATGAGGTAGGGAAGCACAGGTCTAAGCTCATGGCCCTTGATAACCTTTGTTGCATACCAACATGGGTAGGCTTGCTGCAGAGCAAGAATGCTAGAGAGATTTTTTTCTTTTTCCCTCTTTATTAAGGTTTTCAGACAGAGCTGCTCCTAAACCATCTCATGTAGCTCTTTGTTCATCTTCTAGTTAAAGATCATTCCCAGTCTGCCTCATGATGCTTTTCGTATGTCTCATGACCCAGAAAAAAACAGCCTGAGAGTCAGTGTGCTTCCAATACTTTCTTTTTATCTCTATAACATGTTAATTGTTATAATTATAGAAAATCAAGAAATCTCTAAACTTATCCAAGTCAATAAGACAAATAGCCCAGTAGAAAAATGGGCAAATCACAGAAACGGGAATTTCATAGAAGAGAAAACATAAGTTAAAAAATTGGTCAACTTGGCCAGGCATCGTGGCTCACTCCTGTAATCCTAGCACTTTGGGAGGCTGAGGCAGGCTGATTGCCTGAGCTTGGGAATTCAAGATCAGCCTGGGCAACATGATAAAACCCTGTGTCTACTAAAACACAAAAAATCAGCCAGGAGTTGGTGGTGTGCAACTGTAGTCCCAGTTACTCATGAGGCTGAGTCAGGAGAATTGCTTAAATCAGGAAGGCAGAAGTTTCAGTGAGGCAAGATTGTGCCGCTGCACTCCAGCCAGGGCAATAAAGTGAAACTGTCTCAAGAAAAAAAAAATTGGTCAACCTAAAAGTAATGATTGAAATGCAAATTAAGACCACAATAAAATGCCATTTTATACACCTGATTGGCAAAAATTAAGAGTCTGATAATTTCAAGTGTTTATATGGAACACTGGGAACTTATAAATATGGCTGGTAGGAATCTAAAATGGCACAACTACTTTGGAAAACAGTATGGCACTATCTTGTAAAGTTGAATGTGTACCTACTCTTTGAATAAGAAATTTTCCTTATAGGCATGCACCCTAGACAAAATTTTGTACATGCTTTTAGTAGCAAAAACTGGGAAATATCAAAAAGTTCATTGATAATAGATAAATATAACTTGGTACTTTCATGCAATACAATATTGAACAACAGTGAAAATGTATTAACCATAGTTATATGTAGTAATATGGATAAATCTTGGAAATATACTATGGAATGAAAAAAGCAGGTCCAAGAATACTTTATCATGTATCATATTTTATAAAGTTCAAAAAACAGGTGAAACTCAATCTTTTGTTTAGGAATACAAACATGTGTGATAAAACTATTTAAAAAATGCCAAGTGGTTATTTCTGAGAATGAGGAGGAAAAGGACAGACGGGGAGGAACACGCAGATTTAAGGGTATTAAAGGTATTTTAGATCTTACATTGGCTGGGATATTCACATGAGATTTTTTATGAAGATTTATATTTTACAAAATGATACTTGTATTTTTCTGTGTACATTACATGTAATATATTTTTAAAAAAGTAAACTGATACTTTCATTTTCCTATTGGTCAAGGGAGGACACAGGAACTTCATTTGTGAAACTGACTGGAGGCCTTCAGTTCTTCCGTGGTTCTTTCCTAACGGTGACTGTTTCCTGCAGTGTCCTTGACTTTCCTGTGTGACGTGAAGCATGAGGAGGACAGCTGTGAGGCCGCCAGACACACCTATGTGCAGTGTGATTTTACAGTTGCCGTGGGGACAGAGCAACTGCTCAAATCGTGGCCTTACCTCTACATTTGCGAGGAAAGTTCCCAATGCCTCTTTGTGCCAGATCATTGGGCAGAGTCAATGTTTCCATCGTTCTCGGGCCTCTTTATCAGGTAACCCTACCTTTTCCCTCCTTGAACTTCCCCACAAATGCTTGGCCAATGGACCAATGGAGTCATCAGAGAGTGGAGGCTGGGTGGATGGGGGGACTACAACTCTCTTGGAGGGCCCGTTGCATTGTGGATTCCAGCCAGCCTGCATATCAAAGCATCTCCTGTCTTTTTCAACTGTTGAAGAGAACATCTGAAAAATCTGCCCAGTAAACAGCTCGCTTTGTTCTTGCTTAGATTTTAATATTTATCTTCCGATCCAAAGCAACATCTGGTGAATGCCAATGGGGAAAAAGATTAGACGTTATGAAAAACAGAAGGCTTTCCCCCCCCTTTCCTTTTTCTTTTCTTTCCAAACAGATTCACAAGTATGAAAAAATGTCATAGAGAAATCCAGCAGATTGTACAATGTTTATTCAAAAGAAGGGGGGTTGCATAGGCAGAATTACTGTAGATCTAGGATTTAGAAGCCATAAGCTTATAAGGATTTTTTTTTAACTTAAAAAAAGAGCCTGACAAATAAATACCCAACTTTCCAAGTTAACCCCCCTTTTCTAAACAAATAAAAAAGAAGTGTGACCATGTTTGTAATTCTGGATTGCTTTCATCTCAACAAGGAGTTCTTTTCCTGTGCAGGGTGATGTCTCACGGCTGAACATTGTCCTGTAAACTTCTTTATTTCTTACCTAGATAGAGTGGCTACCTTTGATTATCTAATGAAGCCCTCTTTTATCTTTTCTTCTTCTTCTTCTTCTTTTTTTTTTTTTTTTTGAGACAGAGCCTTGTTCTGTTGCCAAGGCTAGAGTGCAATGGCACGATCTCGGTTCATTGCAACTTCTGCCTCCCAGGTTCAAGCTACTCTCATGCCTCAGCCTCCCAAGTAGCTGAGATTGCAGGTGTGTGCCACCATGCCTGGTTAATTTTTATATTTTTAGTAGAGACAGGGTTTTGCCATGTTGGCCAAGCGGGTCTCAAACTCCTGAGCTCAAGCAATCTACCCACCTTGGCCTCCCAAAGTGCTGGGATTATAGACATCAGCCACTGCACCTGGCCTCTTTTCTTATTAAAATATGAAACTAAACAAGACCACTTCCCCACTATGAAAGAGATAACCAGATCTTTTTATGGCAGTCTGACTTTGTGATATCCTGAGAAGGTTTGTGTTTTAGTGTGAATATAGCACCAGAAGCTTAGGTTTAGCTGCAGTAGAAGAGGAACCTCCTTGGCTGGTTGCTTTCTAAAAGGGCAAGAAGAACTCTGTTTAGGTCACACAGGAAATGGAATACTGGGTATTGTACTCAGGTGAGACTGGATTTCAGAACTTACTGATGCTGGACACCAGGAAGTACATGTCAGTAGTTCCTGCCTCCATTGAATTCAGAGACTTCATCTCAATCCCCAAAACTCTTCCTTTGGAGTTCTTCCATGTTCTTCCTCTTCATTCTATGGGGCGGCTGAGGTAACTGAGCCTCAAACCCCATGAACGATTATACTTTTACCTATGAATATCATTTCAGTAGTGCTGGTGAATGTTCTGGCTATTGAAGTAGGGAAAAATGGGTATGTTTTCCAGAGTAAGAATTACAATAAGTACCCTATGATTTAAACAAACAAAGCTTAGTGAGGATGAGAGTCAGGGGAACTGGCAGTGGTCTTTGCTGCCAGTGGGAAGGTAAGGTAGTGCAATCTTCAGAGGACAATTTGCCAATTCATGAATAACCTTAAATTTTTTATACTCTGTAACCCAGCAATTTCTCTTCTAGGATTTTATTTTAAGAAAGCAGATAGAAATGTGTAATATTTACAAATAATCTTTAAAGTTTCAGATATCAAAAAATATTTGAAATGAAACAAGCTTTAGTAATAAAGAATGTATCCAAATGATATGATACTAAGTCACCTTTGAAAATCAGGATGCAGAATATTTAACCAGACAGGAAAATGTTTATAACATACAGAGAAGTGATAATCACAGGTCTCAAAATAGCATATCAGTTTGATCCTACTGTTGTACAAAACCTATGTTTGTACACACATAGGTTACTAGAGAAAAGACTGGAAAGATATGTCCAAGAATGTTAATGGTGCCTGTCTCTACGTGGCTGGAGTACTGATCCTATTTTTTTCTTCATTGAGTTTGTATGTGTTTTTCCAGGGAACGCAATGCTGTGTCTCCCTGCCATCCACAATGACTATGGGGTTGGATGTCATTTGTCAAAGGGAGAAGTGTATCTGTGGCAAAAATTATACCCTGTATGTTCATCCATCTATCTATCCATCCGTCCATCCGTCCATCTGTCCATCCATCCATCCATCCATCCATCCATCCATCCATCCATGATCCATCCATCTATCCAGTATTGATCACATCCCTACTCTGTTCTAGGTGTTGTGACAGGTGCTGTTGGCTCAGTGGTGGATGTCATGAAAGTCCCTGCCCTTGCGGGTGGAGAAGAAAGATAATAAACAAGATGATCATGTATTGTGTTAAGTGCTCTAAAGTGATGGGAAAATAAAAGGGGGCTACTTTAGAGAGTGTACTCAGTGGAGGCTTCTCTGAAGAAGTCTTTTATGTTAAGAAGAGAAGCAGGTGTCATTATGGAGGGTCAGGCGGTGGCAGCAGCAAATGCAAAAGAACTGTCGAGTTTGATGAGTGTTCAGAGGCCAGGAGGGTGGGAGTCGAGTGAGGAGGAGGAAAAGTGGCCCCTAATGAGCACGTGAGGAGAGATATGTGAGGCATCGAAGGCCAAAGTCGACTTTGGATTCTCTTCTAAGTGAAGATTAAGTAACTTTCCAAAGTCACACACTCAAGCCATGGCAATGTCGGGACTGGAACGCAAGGCTTCTGACGCGGTGTGCTTAGTGCAATGCCGTGCTGGCCGCCTCAGCGTGAGAGTCCTGGTGAGAGCTCTGGCTGAGCTGTTTGGGTTCCATGAGGTTTCAGAGCCACAGGAAGCAATTTCAGGGTAAGTAAGGGGGAGAGAATGCTGCAAAGTGTTTTCCCTCCCTATCCTAAGGAGCACAGCCAAGATTACTTGCTTGCTTTAGGATCTGATCAGATCAACTAAAGAACAATAGTTTGGGAGTCAGGAGTCTTAGATTCTAGAACAATCTTTGCCACCATTTTACCCAATTTTTTTAAACCACATCCCCCAAAATATTTGTGTGCAGTGTCTATGCATCTATATCTATATCTATATACATATCAATCTCTTTATGCTTATATTGCATATATATAGAACCTTATATTGCAGATATATATGCTTACATTTATATTTAAATATGGCCAACTGTGCTTCTTAACTCATAGGATTATTGTGGAAGAAACCATGGAAGGGTAGCTAGCTATTTAGAAGCTTTGAAATTTTGTAAATGTTAATCTATTTTGGATATCCTAGTGTCTCAGCTTATTTTGGTGATGGCTTTTTAATGAAAAAAATTTCTAGCAAGGTAGTTACAAATATGGAAAGAAGTGTGAGCTGAAGCTGGTAAACAAAATGTCCAAGCTAACAGAAAAAGGATTAATTCTCTTCAGAGCAAGAATAACATGCTTAGCAAAGACAGTGTGTTTCTAACAGGCAAACAGAGGGCAGAGTGATTCAGCCCATTTTACTTGTACCTTTGCCAGTGAAGAGTCAGGAAAGGGCATAAGAAGGTTTATGAGGAGAGTGGAAGCCTGAGGCCAAGAAAGGCTGTAAAGGAAGTTGGTCACTACTTCCCTTGAGTTCAAGTCTGTAGTCTCAGATCATTCATAAACTGGGTACAAAAAACTTGCTCTTATGGTTGAAGACCTACTGCTGACAATGAACCATGAGAAGGGGTCACATAATAGAAGTGATGAGCAGATATTCTATGAACCTAACAAAAAAGGAGGAATTCTGGAAATTTAGACAACTATTCTTGATGTTATTCCTGACAAAATTCTAGAATGAACCATTCATCAGATGGTTTGTGAGCCTTCAGAATTGAAAGTAGCAATCTGGAAACCGATTCATGCAGAGTGTGATGGTGTGGGAAACCAACTTAATTTCCTTTCTGATAGCTTTAAAAGTGACTTTTGCTATAAATATAGAGGGAGAGCTTCACAAACGTTTCCAACAACTTCTCCACCCCCAGCAGCAAAAAAAGGTTTTAGGTGCAAAGCTCAAAGTGGCTTGACGCAAGCCTCAAGTTGCTCTGAAGTGAAGTGTTTTAAAAGTCCACGTGAATTTTGCATTTGATTCCATCACATTTCCATATTGATCTAAATATTACATTAAATTTTAATTTAAAAGTTAAATTACTTTGTTTTTCCTTTCTGAATCCTGGAATATGACCGACGTTCCAGGAGCAAAGGCTAGATTCATCCTGTGGCTTTGTCTACCCCGTGGATGATGGATCAGCTAATGGATTTATAGCTAGATCACTGGCTACAGATTCAAAACATATTCGAGCAATGGGTCTAAACCAGTGGAAGAAATGTAACAATGATAAATGTAAATTGTCACATTTACATTTTTAATAATAATGATACACGCTACTACCTCCAACAGCTATAACGTGAGCTGCCTTTATTGGATTCTTATTGTGTTCCAGATTCCATGCTAAGTGATTTATATGCTTCATCTCGCTCAATTTCTTCAACACCTCCACAAAATAGGTACTCAATTATTGGCAACTCAATTTTATAAATGTGGAAACCAAAGCTTAGCGAAGTAACGTCTTCAGTGTCACATAGACGGTAACCATCTGCCCTGGGATTCAGATCCAGCTAATCTGCTTCTGAGCCTAAGACTTACATGCCAGTGCTTCTCAGAAAATCATCTGAACAAACACAGCATGGTGAAATCCTCAGAAAACTGCATCTCGGAGACTTTGAGTTGACCGCTATCTAAGTATGAACCCAGTGGCCTTCAAAATGAACACGGTATTAGGTGCTGCGAGAAAGAGGCTCAGATAAAGGTGGACCAGAACCTCAGTGGTCAGCCCAAACAATCTGCCTTCAAATCTAGGTGGCCTGATGTTAACATATTGACAGTCTATATTAGTAGGTCTAGAGGACTCTGGGTTTAGAAGTCATGTCTTAGGTAGATGCAGAGTAGAGAATATTTTAGCATGAAGAAGAGAATACTAAATGGTGAGATGTACTAGTTATCCTGCTCATTATTTCTAGCAAATTGTGGGGAAAAAACATTTTAAAATGGATTTGAAAAACGATGCTAGGCTTTGACATGGTTCACAGTTTTTGCCCTTGTCTTCACCCTTCCTAGTCTTCTAATGGGATCTGCCATCTTCCTGGCTGATGTTCAATCAGCATTTCAAACCTTGAGAGCACTGCTCTAGGAAACAGGACCATCTGGTTTCGACCTCAGAGCTACAGTAGTTCTGTGTTTGACTTTCTGAGACTCTCTTGGTCTCTTTGGGTTACATTTTTTACACCTCTTCCTAATTTATAGGCTGAAATGAGATCATACATATGGAATTGTTGACAAATATAAAACATCATGCATTATTACTGATAATTTTTGAGTTAGTTGCAAAAAATGTCTCAAGCCAGGATTATTCTTGAATAAATATCACACCTGTTGGGGACGACACCCTTCCTTATCCCTGCCCTCACCTTCTCTAGATGGCATATTTTTTAGACTTTCTGTAATGCTACACTGCTGTTTTTTATTTTAAATCCAGTCTGGCTTCTCCCCTTAAAGCAAGAGGACTTTTAAAGCAAGTGGCTGGTAGTATAACTGGCACATATATCGAATCTCCTTAGTCTGGGCTGTTAAGTAAGTTTAATTAATTTACTAAGTTAATGTTCCACTGCTAGCAACAGAGCCTCATTGCCATCAGCTGGGGAGAGGGAATTGAAAGCCTAAATGAGCTCATTTTTTCACAGTTGGAATTAGGGACCAGTTAGCCAGTTGCGTGGGTTTTCCAATTTCTCCATCTGCCCTAGGGGGATTCAGGCAATTACTCCCCCAACACTAAGTATGAGTAAGAGCAGGAAGAGGGAAGGGGAAAAGAAAAAAAGAACAACAACAAAAGCTCTCCCCAACATTTGTTTCCCTTTTTGGAACTGGAAGTATTGTCCATGCATTGCTTGTTAAGCTGGGCTATGAGTTGCTTTTGCTAATGTTTTTAATAGATTCGGAAAAGAGAAAGGCCTCACTGAAAGATATTTACCACTTGCATTTTCATTGCAGGGTGTGCAGATAAAAGGAAAAACAAACAATAAAAGAATGGAAACAAAATTACGGAAATTTGCAAAATTTGACAAATGGTGGCCTGTAGTTGCCACAAGCTAATGGCTTGCAATGATTAATAAGAGTAAAAATAATTGCATTTCATTAAGATTGATGACACCCCATTTAACCTCCCCTCTCGTTTCAGCCCTAAAGTGGAAAGAGATGAAGTTCTCATCTATAATAGCTCCTGTAACATTACCATGGAAACTGAGGCAGAGATGGAGTGTGAGACGCCCAATCAGCCAATTACCGTCAAGATTACTGAGATACGGAAACGCTGGGGCCAGAACACTCAGGTATAATCAAATCTTTTTTACAGACTGATTCAAACAGCTCAAATTAAATTTGTAATATTGTGTACATTAAAAAAACAATTTAGTCCAAATGGCAGCGATATATAATATTAAATGCGCTCAAACTTTGAGGAGCTGGTCTAATGCACAATATCTGAATTCATAGTTAACTCTGGTTAATCATATATTTTCTCAAAAATAAATGAGTGCTGCCCAGGCTCTTTTAAAGCAAATTCTGAGCAGATAATCTCCTCGGCATTTTGTCCTGATTTCTGCGTGCATGTTTGAAAGGGGCTCTCTGTGGTTTATTTCTTCACAAAATAAATGGCCTGTGATTTAACCAGACCCTACTGGAAGGCTTCCAAATCACTCAGCCGTCCTCAGGTTGGTGGGACAATAATGTCTGTGGGTCCCCCATTTGGTTCATCTCTGTGCCATGGGGGAGCAGAGTGGAAACTTCAGCTTCTCAGGGGATTACATGGACATCAGAAATGAAGAGGACCACAGGGTCATTCGGTCTAGCCTCTCTGCCTCAATTCATCCATTTGGAAATGGTCTAAACCACTCCCTCCAAGTGGCTCCTCTGAAAGTGTGTTTGTAAGTCCCCAGAGAGGAATTACACAGCCTTCCCTGGGAATTTGTGAGAATTGCAATCAGAGGCTCAGGGCTCTTTGGAAATGGATCAGATAATCTTTTACAGCTCCCCAGGCTTCTCACCACACACAGATAAAAAAATAATATTTATTGAGCATCTACTCCCTTAGGTGCCTTTCTCTTTATGAAAGCAATTCTCAGATTTTTCTCTTTTTGTCTCTTTTATTTGGAACAAACATTTATTGAGTGCCTATTATGTGGCACTCGCCATACCAGATTCTCTTGTGAATGCTGCTTCGGTTAAACCGTCCCAATCCAAGAGTCAACTTCCTGGCTTCAAAATGTATGTTTTTCTGTAACGTTGTATTGGTGCTAAAAATGTATGCGATGGCAAACAACATTTTTTTTCTGTCCTTCCTAAACTGTTCCGTGCCTACCTTCCCATCCTCCGGGTCCTCACTGTGCGCGCTGTGGCCTCTGCAGGCTTCTTCCTCGCCTTGACCATCCCTTCAGGTGATAGCCCAGGGTTGTCACTTCTTGCTTCATTGTGTCCCCCCACAAACACCCCTTCCTGTCAATTTACTGTTGGTTTTTATTCTCTCCAGAGCCACTGTCCCCCAATGGCACTTCCACTTTATTCTGTGCCTTTTCTCAGCAGTCGGCTGTCAATGGCATTTCAAAAGTGTGTTGTAGTGCGCTGAGGCTCCTGTGGGACACTGGGTGATCTTTAAGCCTCTCTGGGCCTCAGTTTCTGCTGGGTGCATAATAACCTGGTGTTAGGATGCTCAGGTGAGCAAATGCTTGTGAAAGAGAGAGAGAGGCAGGCTGACCTAGTGTTTAAATGCATGGACTTTGGAGCTAGACTTCTGGGGTCTTTTTTTTTTTTTCTTTTTGAGTCAGAGTCTCGCTCTGTTACCAGGCGCCAGGCTGGAGTGCAGTGGTGCAATCTTGGCTCACTGCAACCTCCACCTCCTGGGTTCAAGCAATTCTCCTGCCTCAGCTTCCCGAGTAGCTGGGACTACAGGCGCATGCCACCACACCCAGCTAATTTTTTGTATTTTTAGTAGAGATAGGGTTTCACCATGTTGGCCAGGATGGTCTTGATCTCTTGACCTCATGATCCACCCACCTCAGCCTCCCAAAGACTACTGGGGTCTTAATACATCACTTGCTTCCTGGGGGACTTCAGGCAAGTTCTTTAACCCCTTTGTACTTCAGTTTTCTCACTATAAAGTAGAGACAATAACAGTTCCCACTTCATAGGGTTGGTGTGAGCTACTGAGAGCTGCCTCTCACACATGGTAAATGTCTAACGTTAGCTATTATTGGCAACGCTAGTTCACTAGTCATAGTGCTAGAAAATGATGTGAATTTATTTCTCTATAGTGCTTGCTGCTTTGACCAGATCATTTCACTCCTTAGATTTATTTAATTTCCCATCATCTCAAAGTCTAATTTTGAATTTTTTTAGGCTTAAATGCCTCACTGATTCAAAAATCTTATGTAACATACATTTGAGTTCCAACCATGTTCAAGGTTCTCTATCATGTTCTGAAGGAGATTAAAAAAATAATACGGAAAAAGACCCCACATTTAAGAGATATTTGGGAAGTGAGGCCTCATCATCCAGACCAGCCACTTGTTTCAGAGATGAGTTAACTGAGATTCATAATGAGAGGTGATTGATAAAGGTCACACAAGTAGTTATCTGGCCTCATAACCCATGTGGCTATAGTCATTGTGGGAGAAGTGAATCATTTAATCTTCAGGAACCAGGTATGTGTGGTGAGGCTACTGCCAGTGTGTAGGGAACTCCAGGCCTGAGGGGATAGAGGGGAGAAAGGTACCACCGTTGGAGGTTTCAGATGTGATGCATTACACTCAAGTGTTGGTGATAATGTCATAGTTTTGAACAATCTAGCAGGGCCCTGTCAAGTAGCCAGGAGTACATGGGGGAACAATGACAGGGATTTATGGCAAACTCATCTGAACTTATGACTGAGTTTAGCTCCAATGGGACCCTAAAGAATAGAACAAGAGTCTCGGGCACACGTGCTGTCACATGGACTGGATCAATATGGTGGAAGTTAGGAAACAACTATGGCTGGCACAAAGTGGCCTGGAGTCCAGAAAAACAAAATTCTATGTAATGGGAAAATTGTTAATTGTAGGTTCTTTTTTTTTTTTTTTTTTTTTTTTTTTTGAGGTGGAGTCTCACCATGTTGCCCAGAGTGGAGTGGAGTGGTGGAGTGCAGTTGCATGATCTTGGCTCACTGCAACCTCTGCCTCCCGGTTTAAAGCAATTCTCCTGCCTCAGCCTCCCAAGTAGCTGGGACTACAGGCGCGCACACCACTGCACCCGGATAATTTTTGTATTTTTAGTAAAGACGGGGTTTCACCATGTTGGCCAGGCTGGTCTCAAACTCCTGACCTCGTGATCTGCATGCCTTGGCCTCCCAAAGTGCTGGGATTACAGGCATGAGCCACTGAGCCTGGCCTAATTCTAGGTTCTACTCTTGTTCGGGTGGTTTGGTTTGATTTAGAAATTGGACACAATGAAGTTTATAGGTGGAGTACTTATATCTAAGTGACTATATAATTTATACCCAAACTAGGATGCTTTTGAGTGCAAGGCTGATGATGAATAATTATGCTGGGATAGTATGTCACCCTTATTGGGGTATGTGATTACCTACCTGGGCTTGGGAACAGAACAACTTGTCATGTATATGTGATGCATGGTTACACTACCCATGTTGGGATGTACAATTTCCCTATCTTGGCTGGGAAAAACATGCCACCAGTATTATGATGCATAGTTATCTGGGCCTGGGCCTGGGGAAGACCAGCACCAACAGGTGCTTCATCAGGACTACAATCCAGGTACCCAATTCAAAATTCAAGAATTCCTTGTGTGAGAACCTTGGGACACTAGAAAAAAGAAACACTTGTACACGTCTGGTGGGAATGCAAACTAGTACAACCACTATGGATAACAGTGTGGAGATTCCTTAAAGAACTAAAAGTAGAACTACCATTTTACCAGCAATCCCATTATTGGGTATCTATCCAGAGGAAAAGAAGTTATATGAAAAAGATATACTTGCACATGCATGTTTATAGCAGTAAAATTTGCAATTGTAAAAACATGAAACCAGCCCAAATTCCCATCAGTAAACAAATGGATAAAGAAATTGTGGTATATATGTATACATACAGTGGAATACTATTCAGTCATAGAAAGAAACTAATGGCATTTGCAGCAATCTGAATGTAACTGGAGATTATTATTCTAAGAGAAGTAACTCAGGAATGGAAAACCAAACATTGTATGTTCTCACTCATAAGTGGGAGCTAAGTTATGAGGATGCAAAGGCATAAGAATGATATAATGGACTTTGGGAACTCAGGGGAAAGGGTGAGAGGGGGTTGAGGGACAAAAGGCTACAAACTGGGTTCAGTGTATACTGCTCCAGTGATGGGTGCACCCAAATCTCACAAATCATCACTGAAGAACTTACTCATGTAACCAAATATCATCTGTTTCCCCAAAACCTAAGGAAATAAAAAATTAAAAGAATATTGTTTGGTCAGGCGCAGTGGCTCATGCCTATAGTTTCAGCACTTTGGGAGGCTGAGGTAGGTGGATCACCTGAGGTCAGGAGTTCAGGACCAGCCTGGTCAACATGATGAAACCCCTTCTCTACTAAAAACACACAAAAATTAGGCATGGTGCCAGGTGCCTATAATCCCAGCAACTTGGGAGGCTGAGGCAGGAGAACCACTTGAACCCGGGAGGCGGAGGTTGCAGTGAGCCAGTATTTCGCCATCACACTCCAGCCTGGGCAACAAGAGCAAAACTCTGTCTCTCATATATATATATACACACACACACACACACACACACACACATAAATATATATATATATGTAAATATATATATATACACATAAATATATACATAAATATATATATGTGTATATATGTGTGTGTATATATATGTGTGTTTATATATGTGTGTATATATGTGTGTATATATATATATATAATTTTTAAAAATTATTGCATTTTAGGTTTTGGGGTACATGTAAAGAACATGCAAGATTGTTGCATAGGTACACACGTTGCTGCTTCCTCCCCATCACCTATATCTGGCATTTCTCCCCGTGCTATCCCTCCCCAACTCCCCACCCCCTGCTGTCCCTCCCCTCTTTCCCCCCAACAGGTCCCAGTGTGTAGTGCTCCCCTCCCTGTGTCCATGTGTTCTCATTATTCAACACCCGCCTATGAGTGAGAACATGTGGTGTTTGATTTACTGCCCTTGTGTCAGTTTGCTGAGAATGATGGTTTCCAGGTTCATCCATGTCCCTACAAAGGACCCAAACTCATCATTTTTGATGGCTGCATAATATTCCATGGTGTATATGTGCCACATTTTCCCTGTCCAGTCTATCATCGATGGGCATTGGGTTGGTTCCAGGTCTTTGCTATTGTAAACAGTGCTGCAATGAACATTCGTGTGCATGTGTCCTTACAGTAGAACGATTTGTAATCCTTTGGATATATACCCAGTAATGGGATTGCTGGGTCAAATGGAATTTCTATTTCTAGGTCCTTGAGGAATCGCCACACTGTCTTCCACAATGGTTGAACTAACTTACACTCCCACCAACAGTGTAAAAGTGTTCCTATTTCTCCACATCCTCTCCAGCATCTGTTGTCTCCAGATTTTTAAATGACCGCCATTCTAACTGGCGTGAGATGGTATCTCAATGTGGTTTTGATTTGCATTTCTCTGATGACCCGTGATGATGTGCATTTTTTCATGTTTGTTGGCCTCATGTATGTCTTCTTTTGTAAAGTATCTGTTCATATCCTTTGCCCACTTTTGAATGGGCTTGTTCATTTTTTTCTTGTAAATTTGTTTTAGTTCTTTGTAAATTCTGGATATCAGCCCTTTTTCAGACGGGTAAACTGCAAAAATTTTTTCCTATTCTATTGGTTGCCGATTCATTCTAATGAATGTTTCTTTTGCCGTGCAGAAACTGTGTAGTTTGACTAGGTCCCATTTGTCTATTTTGGCTTTTGTTAATGCTTTTGGTGTTTTGGTCATGAAGTCCTTGCCTACGCCTATGTCCTGAATGGTTTTGCCTAGATTTTCTTCTAGGGTTTTGATGGTGTTAGGTCTTATGTTTAAGTCTTTAATCCATCTGGAGTTAATTTTAGTGTAAGGTGTCAGGAAGGGGTCCAGTTTCTGCTTTCTGCACATGGCTAGCCAGTTTTCCCAACACCATTTATTAAACAGGGAATCCTTTCCCCATTGCTTGTTTTTGTCAGGTTTGTCAAAGATTGGATGGTTGTAGATATGTTGTGTTGCCTCCGAGGCCTCTGTTCTGTTCCATTGGTCTATATCTCTGTTTTGGTACCAGTACCATGCTGTTTTGATTACTGTAGCCTTGTAGTGTAGTTTGAAGTCTGGTAGTATGAGGCCTCCGGCTTTGTTATTTCTGCTTAGAATTTACTTGGTTATGAGGGCTCTCTTGGTTCCATATGAAGTTTAAGGTGTTTATTTCCAGTTCTGTGAAGAAGGTCATTGGTAGCTTGATGGGAATAGTGTTGAATCTTTAAATCACTTTGGGCAGTATGGCCATTTTCACGATATTGATTCTTCCTAACCATGAACATGGAATGTTTCTCCATCTGTTTGTGTCCTCTCTTATTTCGTTGAGCAGTGGCTTGTAGTGCTCCTTGAAGAGGTCCTTTACGTACCTTGTTAGTTGTATTCCTAGGTATTTTATTCTCTTTGTGGCAATCGTGAATGGCAGTTCATTCTGGATTTGGCTCTCTTTAAGTCTGTTATTTTTGTATAGGAATGCTTGTGGTTTTTGCACATTGATTTTGTATCCTGAGACTTTGTTGAAGTTCCTTATCAGTTTCAGGAGATTTTGGCCTGAGATGGTGGGGTCTTCTAGATATACAATCATGTTGTTTGCAAATAGAGACAATTTGACCTCCTCCTTTCCTATTTGAATACCCTTTATTTCTTTTTCTTGCCTGATTGCTCTGGCTAGAACTTCCAGTACTATATTGAATAGGAGTGGTGATAGAGGGCATCCTTGCCTAGTGCCAGATTTCAAAGGGAATGCTTCCAGTTTTTGCCCATTCAGGATGATATTGGCTGTTGGTTTGTCATAAATAGCTTTTATTATTTTGAGATACGTTCCATCAATACCTAGCTTATTGAGGGTTTTTAGCATAAAGGGCTGTTGAATTTTGTCAAAGGCCTTCTCTGCATCCATTGAGATAATCATGTGGTTTTTGTCTTTGGTTCTGTTTATGTGGTGAATTACATTTATAGACTTGCGTATGTTGAACCAGCCTTACATCCCTGGGATGAAGCCTACTTGATCATGGTGGATAAGCTTTTTGATGTGCTGTTGCAATCGGCTTGCCAGTATTTTATTGAAGATTGTTGCATCTATGTTCATCATGGATATTGGCCTGAAGTTTTCTTTTCTTGTTGAGTCTCTGTCGGGTTTTGGTATCAGGATGATGTTGGTCTCATAAAATGATTTTGGAAGGATTCCCTCTTTTTGGATTATTTGGAATAGTTTTAGAAGGATTGGTACCAGTTCCTCTTTGTATGTTTGGTAAAATTCGGCTGTGACCCCATCTGGACCTGGGCTTTTTTTGGGTGGTAGGCTCTTAATTGTTGCCTCAACTTCAGACCTTGTTATGGGTCTGTTCAGGGTTTCAGCTTCTTCCTGGTTTAGGCTTGGGAGGAGGCAAGTGTCCAGGAATTTATTCATTTCTTCCAGGTTTACTAGTTTATGTGCATAGAGTAGTTTGTAATAATCTCTGATGATGGTTTGAATTTCTGTGGAATCTGTGGTGATATCCCCTTTATTGTTTTTTATTGCATCAATTTGGTTATTCTCTCTTTTCTTTTTTATTCTTGCTAGCGGTATATTTTGTTGATCTTTTCAAAAAACCACCTCCTGCATTTATTGATTTTTTGAAGGGTTTTTTGTGTCTCTGTCTCCTTCAGTTCTGCTCTGATCTTAGCTATTTCTTGTCTTCTGCTAGGTTTTGAGTTTTTTTGATCTTGCTCCTATAACTCTTTCAATTTTGATGATAGGGTGTCAATTTTAGATCTCTCCTTGCTTCTCTGTGGGCACTTATTGCTATATATTTTCCTCTAGAGACTGCTTTAAATGTGTCCCAGAGATTCTGGTACGTTGTGTCTTCATTCTCGTTGGATTTGAAGAACATCTTTATTTCTGCCTTCATTTCATTGTTTATCCAGTCTACATTCAAGAGCAAGTTGTTCCATTTCTGTGAAGCTGTGCGGTTCTGAGTTAGCTTTTGACTTCTGAGTTCTAACTTGATTGCACTGTGGTCTGAGAGACTGTTTGTTATGATTTCCGTTCTTTTGCATTTGGTGACAAGTGATTTCCTCCCAATTACATGGTCAATTTTAGAGTAGGTGTGATGTGGTGCTGAGAAGGATGCATATTCTGTGGATTTGGGGTGGAGAGTTCTGTAAATGTCCATTAGGTTTGCTTGGTCCAGGTCTGAGTTCAAGTCCTGGATATTGTTGTTAATTTTCTGTATAGTTGATCTGTCTAATGTTGACAATGGGGTGTTAAAGTCTCCCACTATAATTGTGTGGGAGTCTAAGTCTCTGTAAGTCATTAAGAACTTGCCTTATATATCTGGGTGCTCTTGTATTGGGTGCATATGTATTCAGGATCGTTAGCTCTTCTTGTTGCATTGATCCTTTTACCATTATGTAATGTCCTTCTTTGTCTCTTTTGATCTTTGTTGCTTTGAAGTCTATTTTATCAGAGATGAGAATTGCAACTCCTGCTTTTTTTTGCTCTCCATTTGCTTGGTAAATCTTCCTCCATCCCTTTATTTTGAGCCTTTGTGTAGCCTTGCATGTGAGATGGGTTTCCTGGATACAGCACACCAATGGGTTTTGGCTTTTTATCCAATTTGCCAGTCTGTGTCTTTTGATTGGGGCATTTAGTCCATTTACATTTAGGGTTAATATTGTTATGTGTGAATTTGTTACTGCCATTTTGGTGCTAGCTGGCTGTTTTGCCCATTAGTTGATGCCAATTCTTCATGGTGTTGTTGGTCTTTACCATTTGCCATGTTTTTGAAGTGGCTGGTACTGGTTGGTCTTTCTATGTTTAGTACTTCTTTCAGGAGCTCTTGTAAAGCAGGCCTGGTGGTGATGAAATCTCTGAGTACTTGCTTGTTCGCTAAGGATTTTATTTTTCCTTCACTTATGAAGCTTAGTTTGGCTGGATAAGAGATTCTGGGTTGAAAGTTCTTTTCTTTAAGGATGTTGAATATTGGCCCCCACTCTCTTCTGGCTTGTAGGTTTTCTGCTGAGAGATTTGCTGTGAGTCTGATGGGCTTCATTTTGTGGGTAACCCACCCTTTCTCTCTGGCTGCCCTTAGCATTTTCTCCTTCATTTCAACCCTGGTGAATCTGACGATTATGTGCCTTGGGGTTGCTCTTCTTGAGGAATATCTTTGTGGTGTTCTCTGTATTTCCTGGACTTGAATATTGGCCTGCCTTGCTAGGCTGGGGAAGTTTTCCTGGATAATATCCTGAAGAGTATTTTCCAGCTTGGATTCATTCTCTTTGTCGCATTCAGGTACAGCTATCAAACGTAGATTAGGTCTTTACACATAGTCCCACATTTCTTAGAGACTTTGTTCATTCCTTTTTACCCTTTTTTCTCTAATCATGCCTTCTCATTATATTTCATTGAGTTGATCTTCAACCTCTGATATCCTTTCTTCTGATTGGTCAATTCGGCTATTGAAACTTGTGTATGCTTCTCGAAGTTCTTGTGCTTTGTTTTTCAGCTCCATCAATTCACTTATATTCCTTTCTAAGTTGTCCATTCTCAGCATTTCGTCAAATCTTTTTTCAAGTTCTTAGTTTCTTTGCATTGGGTTAGAACATGTTGTTTTAGTTCACAGAAGTTTCTTACTACCCACCTTTTGAAGTCTGATTCTGTCATTTCATCATACTCACTCTCCATCCAACCTTGTTCCCTTGCTGGTGAGGAGTTGTGATCCCTTGTAGGAGGAGAGGTCTTCTCATTTTGGGTGTTTTCTTCATTTTTGCACTGTTTCTGCCCATCTTTATGGATTTATCTACCTGTTGTCTTTGTAGTTGCTGAATTTCAGATTGGGTCTCTGCATGGACATTCTGTTTGTTGATGATGAAGCTATTTCTGTCTTGTTAGTTTTCCTTCTAACAGTCTGGCCCCTCTGCTGTAGGACTGCTGAGGTCTACTCCAGGCCCTGCTTGCCTGGGGATCACCTGCAGCAGCTGCAGAACAGTAAAGGTTGCTACCAGTTTCTTCTTTGGCTATTTTTATCCCAGCAGGATACCTGACAAATGTCAGTCTGATCTCTCCTTTATGAGGTGACTCTTTGGATATACAGGGGTCAGGGAGCTGCTTGAGGAGATAGTCTGTCCTTTATAGGAGCTCAAGTGCTGAGCTGTGAGCTCCGTTGTTCATTCAGAGCTCCTGGGCAGTTACGTTTAGGTCTGCTGCAGCAGAACTCATAAACCGCTTTTTGTTCCCAGGTGCTCTGTCCCAGGGAGTTAGGGCTTTATTTATGCATTTCTGTTGTGCTGCTGCCTTTTTCTTTTCTGGGCTGCCCTGCCCAGCAAGGAGGCAGCCTAGTCACTGTCTGCCTGCAGAGGCTTTGCTGAGCTTCTGTGGGCTCCACCCAGCTGCTTTGTGAACTTCTCTGCAGTCTTGTTTATATGGGTGTAGTTAGAACAGCCTCGGCAATGGTGGCCCGCCTCTGTATTGGCAGACTCTCTCTGTAATGGCAGGTTGCCTTGGGAACGGCAGATTGCCTTGGCAATGGTAGGCACCCTCAGCAATGGCGGGTTGCCTTGGCAATGGCAGGCTGCTTCAGCAATGGCGTACTACCTCTGTAGTGGTGGAGTGCCTCAGTAATGTTGGACGTCCCTCCCCCACAGAGCTGGACTGTCCCAGGTTCAGCTGCACTTGCTGTGAAACTCTCAATCCAGAGAGTTTCTGATTGCTGTTCTTTTGTGGGGTGGGACCAGCTGAACCTGATCAGCTGGCTCCCTGCCTCAGAGCCTTTTTTTTCTTTTTTATCCCAGGTGTTCCAGTCACCTGTTGAAATGGCGCTGGGATCTGTATGGTTTCCCATGCGGCGACTCACTGCACTGTCTTAAACAGCGCCGCTGAGATTCGTGGTGCATTTTTTGCCCAGGAATCTCCTGGCCTGGCTTCCTGTTCAGTCCCCTCTTTAATCAGATGAATGGGCGACTTCCCGGCGCTCCAATCGCCAGCCAAAAGGGCAATCAGACCAGTGTATTTTGTATGGAGAACTGCCGGCTGGGGCTCCAACAAAGCAGCCATGTGGGGCAAAGCAGCCACGCCGACCAAAAGAACCATGCCAGCCAAAACAGCCGCGCTGGTGACCTGTGGGGCTCCTCCACCTGGGAATCTCCTGGTCCGTGGGCAATAAAGATGCGATGTCCACTCACCCTCTGCACTTTCACTGGGAGCTGCAACTCCGAGCTGTTCCTAAACGGCCATCTTGGATCTTCCCCCCATATATATATAATTTTTTTTTTCATAGTGACCTAGACGGGAGGGTGTGAGGCAGTATGGGAAGATTGATAAGATAAGTACTTTGTTAAAGGCTATCAAAGTGGTTCAACAACTTAATTTGAGATCTCCATGTGTTTACAAGCTAGATGTTCCTTTCCATTGCTCCTTCCCATTGAAAGAGGTATTGTAAAGTTAGCAAAAAGCCACTCCCACTTGCTTTAGGGCCACTGGACTGCCTACTACATTCGAAGAAAAATGGCAAGTTGCCCTCTTATCACAAGATAACTGGTTAATATGTTCCCTTTCAAGGTTGACAATAAAAGTTTAAACCAAAAAAAAAAAAATAGGTTATGTATGTTTTCCTACCAAAGGATTTTTGCGATCCTTCAATTTGTGAATACATAATATGGATTTCTAAGGAGTGCCGTGGTATGAACATTTTACCTAAACTTCTTTGCCTGTGGACCTCTTCATTCCTGGAATTTCTTTTGGGGCTGGCATCTGTCCTGCTGCCTTCACTCTGGGAAGTGTCATGTATTCCATGCTCTTCCCCTCTCACAGAATGGGGCTCTGAGGTGGGAAAGGTCATCTTCAGATGGGGCAGCCAACTAAACTCTATTAACGTCAGTGGTGTTTGTGCTATGCCATGAAGGACAGGGTTTAGGTATCCTGGATGCAGAGGAAAGGCATTTCTGGTTGGGGAACCAGCATGCACAAGGCACTGAGAACTCACAGGAATAGCAAGGAGCGTGGTGTGTGAAGGAATGGTGAATTTTAGGTTTGTAAAGGTGGACTGGGATTGGATTGTGATCTAGAGGTAAGCATTTGATTTAGCAGGTGAGAAGTAATCCCCAAGCAGCAGGACTTGATCAAAGGTGAGCTGTAGTCACATTAATCTGGCAGTGAGCTACGGATGACCTGATGAGTAAACCCATAAGAGCTAGAAGCATCTCGGCTAGGTGAGAGATAACTGGAGCAGGGAGATGGCAGAGGGTATGGAGAGGTGACACACTCAATAGTCAATACTTGATAACTTGTGTTGGACAAAGTGTTCAAATTTAGGGGAGATTAAATGGGGTAGGTAAGAAAAATTGTGTGCCGGCTTTTCAAAAATCTTTCCAAAATTTTCAGTGCTAAATATTTGTGCTCATGACTTCCCGGTTGGAATCTCTGATCCAGAATTCTCTCCTGCACTTTGTTTTTTATTTTATTGACTTATTTTTTTTGAGACAGGATCTTGCTCTTGTCACCCAGGCTGGAGTGCAATGACATGATCATGGCTCACTGCAGCCTCAAACTCCTGGACTCAAATAATTAATTCCCCTGCCTCATCCTCTGCAGTAGCTTGGACCACAGGTGCGTTCCACCACACCCAGCTGATTTTTAATTTTTTTGTGTGGAGGCAAGGGTCTCACTATGTTCCACAGGTTGGTCTTGAATTCCCAGCCTCAAGCAATCCTCCCACCTTGGCCTAGCAAAGCACTGGGATTATAGACCTGAGCCACGGCACCCGACCTCTTCTGAGTGTTAGGTTCTTGTACTGCACTGCCTACTGCTATTGTCACTTTGATACCAAAATGATACCTCAAGTTTAGCAGGTTCTAAATTGAATTCCTGATCTCTATTACTTTCTTCCCCATAATCCTGAACTGAGTTGGTGGCAGCTGTCCTTTTAGTGCCCAGGACATGGAGGCATCCTTGACTTTCCAAAACTCACATCCAATCTATTAGGAAATTCTGTTGACTCTACCTTCATTTGTCCGCCTTGCAGCAGTTCTACCTCTGCTATCATCAGCAGCATCATCTCTTACTCTTTACTGCTAGGCCTCTCAGCCCTCCTCTCTGCTTCCACCCCTGCTTCCATTTGGTCTCTTCTACTTATTAATAGAGCCACAATCATCCTTTCAAAATATGTCAGACTATTTCCCTCTTCTCTTCAAAAACCTTTCAGTGGCTCCCAGACTCTCATAAGAACATCCAGTCTTTATGCTGACCTCAGGGGCCATTCCCTGCACCCCTCACCTCCTGCCCTAACATCCTCTCGGTTTCATCTCTCACTTCTCTCAGCTTTGCCAGCTCTGTTCGGGGCACATTGACTTCTTGCTGTTCCTGCAACATGGCAGGGATGCTCCCACACTGAAGCCTTTGCATTTGCTGTTTACTCTGCTTGTAATTCTTTCCCCCACCTTTTTCAAGTACAATCTCCCGCTTGAACTTTTTGCTGAAATGTTACTTCCTCTATGAAGTCTGCCCTTGCCACTCTATTGAAAATGGCAACCCGTTGTCACTGACCACATATATCATGCTTTTACAGAGTTCGTATCACCTGCTAACATACTACTTAAGATACTAATTTGCTATGTTCATTATTTGGTGTCTGACTCTTCTTGCTAGAATACAATCTCTAAGAAGACAGAAGATTTTCCTGCTCTGTTCCCTGGTGTGTCCCAAGAGCCTGAACCAACTATACTAACAAACAGAAATACATGGAGAAATACAAATACAGAAAGTTTAAAAAGTCTTCCCATATGTCACTTCTTCAGTCTTTTCTCCTGAAAATTATATCTGAAAGGAAATACACACGTACACATACTTGTATATATACCTATTTGCACACAAAGATGTTTACGTTATTTATATTGTTTTTCAACTCATAATTAAAAAAAAATATAGTAGAACACTATAATGTGAGTTCCTTGAAAAGAGGGTCTTTCTTTTGTCACTGCTGTTTTCCCAAGACTTAGAACTAGGCCTAGTACATAGCATAGTAAAATAAAGTTTTTATAGGTTTCAATTAAAATTATTAAGTGAATGAATGGACTTGTGATATGAATGAATACAACATGGTCATCATTTTAGCTTAGCACATGTAATGTTTTCTTTTCCTTCAAAAGACATTGATTATACCTACTAGGTATCACACACTGTGATTCAGTGAAACAAGAGAAAATGTATTAGAAAACAAAGAAGAAAATCCTAAAGAGTGCTGGAAAACACAACAGGGTGCCCAAGACAATCGGAGGTTTTGAGGGATTTCTGAAGCACAAATAGCAGTTTGGGTTAGATGGGTAGAGAAACCACAGCAGAATAAACACAACCCAAAGCAAGTTTAGAGGAAATTGGAAAGAGTACAGCTACTCTTTTCAATGGAGCTCTGGGAGAAATTCCACAGGTAGGAGGGGACAGACATCAGGGAAATTAATGAGAACTGCCATATAGACATTTCCCTTCCGTCTCTCTCTCCATTTCTTTTTCTCTGTTCCTGTGTAAATGCTTGGATCTGTGGGTCTCAGGAGGAAGTGTTAAGAGTGGCTTATAAAACAAAGAGGGAATATTTGGAGACAGGAGATGGATTCAGTCCATTGTGGATGTTAGGGCCGATGTTAATCCAAGACAAGCCTGGAAACTCCATGGCAGACTCAGAGAAAGGAAGAAAGGCAGCAGAAAGAAGCTTCTCTTCATTTCTGCCTCCAAAAAATTTTTTCTACTTTGATTTTGCTCATCCAGATGTCTTACCTAGAAATTTCAGTTGTGATAAGTTGAAGAGGTTTCTCTGAACATCTAATCTGTCTTATCAGTGGAAAAGAAAGTCTGAAATTATGCTACTAAAGTTCTCTGGGAAATGATTTGGACCTTAGAATTCTATATCCAGTAAAATACTGTTTGAAATAATAAATAAAGACATATAAGCTATACAATATTTAGGAAGTTTCTCTTTTGTACACTCTCTAAAAAATAATGCACTTTGGTGAACTGTAAATGGATCCAAGAAAAAAGATGATATGGGATTCAAGAAAGAGATGAAAAAAGAATTTGGAAAACAGCAAGAATAAGATAAAAATTGTTGATAATGTCGTCGTGAAGCTTAGTATAGTTGTTAAGAATAGATTCTTAACCAGACAGAAGCAGGAGCCTCCTGTTTCAAGTAAGCATAATAAAAAAACAAGAAACAGAGGCATAAGCTCCTTCTTTGATAAAATGAAAATACATTTGTAGCACAAACCTCATTGTATGAAGATGAAAAGTAAATGGGAGAATGGCAGATGACTTAACAGAGTGAAGGAAGGTCAAAATTAATTGCCCGAAAAGGGAAATTTAGATAAAAGGAAGACAATTTGCCCCATAGTACTCTAGAAAAACTTTAGATTTAGAGAATTTTAGGTACCAGAAAATGAGCATGGGGAAGAATGCTAAAACGAGGTGATGGTTTAATGTCTATGTAAAGTAGCTCTATCCACAGGATAGTATTCCTTGCTGGCCAAGTCAGACATCTATTTCTACACCACCACCCAGGAAGCAGATGCTTAATTTCTGGGCAAATTTAAGTGAAGCATTAATAATTAGGCACAGGGGCAAGTAGGTATGGGAAATGCAACTGAAATCTGGAGGATAAATGAAAGATCTGCTTTCTCTTTAAAGAGAATCAGCCCATCCATTCCCCACTAAATTCTTTCTTCTGCACAGCTCCAGAATCCTGACAAACCAAATTCTACTCCTCCCAGGAAGAGGACTACATGATACTTCTCTGGAGAGATTAAACCAAAGTAAAAGTCCGTAGCTATTGGCATTTGGAAGCCTTGTGTAATCCCACTTACACTGATTACCTACTTGGATTTTATTGCAGTGCTATTAAATATAGATGGAAAGACTTCTGGTTCTGGCGTGAGAGAGCGATGAGCTTCAGCCTTGTCCTTTTGCCGTATACCACCATGTAAATATAAAAACTAGTCAAAGTATATTTCAGGCGTTGGATAACAGATAGCACAAGGCTGTGATCCTTGAGCAAATGGAAACACACAAGGAATGTAGCTTTCTGTCTGAGATTAGAGTTCAGGGGGACGCAAAAAACTCTTCTTGGGTTCTATTTCTCTGTGCTCTCAGTTTCCAATCAGAGATTAGAGTTCAGGGCTGCTAATATTGGTAGAATTTGCAGGGCACGATACCAGAGAGGAGAGAGCTGTGCAGAGAAGGAACTCTAGAAATTTGCTGGGGTCCCTTGAGTCTTTTGCCAAATAGTTAACCAATCATGTAGTGTGTACATTTCTGTGAGGTCTAGCAGACTAGAGCCACTGGGAGGCTTGAAGTGAATATAGCCTCTAAGATACTGAGAGTACTTTGGAACAGCACAGTACTAGGTGATTTCAAATGCTGACTGGTTAGAGTGGAGAAACCCCACTCAATACCAGGGTATTGAGTTGAGACCTCAGAAAGGCCACATTTTAGGAATAAAGTATTCTATTCCTGGAGTAGAGCTATTCTAGATTCATTGAATGGATCCTGAAAACAGGACTTAACAAAATTAAACTGCTATTTCAGTAAATTTTTTTTTTTTTTTTTTGAGATGGAGTCTTGCTGTCACCCAGGCTAGAATGCAGTGGCATGATCTTGGCTCACCACAACCTTCGCCTCCCGAGTTTAAGCAATTTTCCTGCCTCACTCTCTTGAGTAGCTGGGATTACAGGTACCTGCCACAACGCTCAGCTAATTTTTGTATTTTTTTTTTTTTTTTAAGCGGAGATGGGTTTTCACCATCTAGGCCAGGCTGGTCTTGAACTCCTGACCTCAGGTGATCCACCCGCCTTGGCCTCCCAAATTGCTGGGATTACAGACGTGAGCCACCTAGAGCAAAGCCTAACATCCTTTACAGGAAGGAAGATAACAAAAGTTACTCCTTTAAAAACATGACTTCCACAATATCCAGCATACAATGAAGAACCTGAGAAAAAAAGTGAAATATGCAATCAATTGAAACAGACCTATGGATGATAGAGATGTTGAAACTTAGTAGATAGGGAGTTTAAAACAACTGTCATAAGCATATTAAAGGTTTTAAGGGAAAAGACAGTTGCAACAAGAGAAGCTATAGGAAATCCCAGCAAAAAAATGAAAACGATTTCAAAAATATCAATAAAAATCATAGAATTAAAAGAAATAATATCTCTACTGAAAATTTCACTAGATAATATTAGATTGGACCTTGCAGAAGATAAAATCAGTGAACTTGTAGACAAAACAATCAAAGCTATCCAAACTGAAGAACAGAAAGAAAAGGGAAAACATGGATAGATAGGGAACTCTGGGTCAATAACAAGCAGTGTAATGTTTGTGTCATTGAAGTAGCAGAAGGAAAAGAGAGGTAGAAGGGATAGAAAAATATCTAAATAAATAATGGCAAAGATTTTCTAAATTTGACGAAAACTACAAATTCACTCTTCTAAGAAGCTGAATGAATCCAAATCAGAAGCAACATAAAGAGAACCATTATTGGAGTTCTCAATAATGTTAAAATGTCAGTTCTTCCATATTAACATTTAAGCCAATGCAATTTCAATAAAACATCTCAATAGGTTTTTTTGGGTAGAAATTTCCAGTCTGATTCAAAAATTATGGAAATGCAATAAACTAAAACTATCTTGAAAAGAAAATTGGAGGACTTACACTGTCTGATTTCAAATCTTACTATAAAGCTATGGTAATCAGTTGAGGTTCTAGGCAAGATCTTATGTGAAAGATTTTCCTGATAACTGTATGCTTGAAAATTCTTGCTGTAGTGTCATGGAACCCAGGTGAAGGGAGAGTTTGAAGAAATGTCTGTTGAGAGTTATCAAAATGTACTGTGATGAAGAGGTCCTTAGTGACATTTGAGGCCACAGCACAATATTGGTAGCAGAACCTTCTCCTGTTCACAACTCACTGTCATTGGTGCTAGAGATCATTTTCTTAAAGATACTTTGATTGAAGCTGTGGTCTTTAAGTATGTCACTTGATTTGACAAGATCAAGACTCCACAGGTTTCTCATCTGTTTTTCTAGTGACTACAAAATAACTCTCAGACAACCCTAATGTTTGGTTAAGTAACCACCATTTTTTCCCCCAGATATTTATATTTTTAAGTTCATTTAGGGTCTTCAATGCATGTCTCCCATAGGAAGAGTTTCCTTTTCTTGAAGAATTTTTTTTTCTTTTGGGAAGTCCCATAGTTATTAATTATACTTGTTTTAAGAAATTTATCTTTTTTACGTTTAAATTACATGTTTTACTGAAATATTCTTTCAAATAGACATTACATTCTCTGAGTGTGAGCTTCATGCTGGATCCCTCTTTGATGAACCAATGGATGAAGGCATATATGTCCATACTGGCTTATTGTTTAAACGGCAAACCACACTGTTTATTTTCATCTCCACTTTTTTGTTCAAGTAGATTCTTCTAGGAAATTCATGCACTCCAGTGATGTGACAAATTTTATATTTTCTTTATAATATGCATAGCTATTTAGAGGCTAATTTGAAAATTGTTTTTATTCCCAAATTGATTTTGTTTCTCCTATTACAGAAATCCAAAAACAATTTTTCCCTTTTGTTTTCCCTCCCCTTCCCTCCCCTCCCCTCTTCTCCTTCTCTCCATTCCTTCTTTTTTTCTCCTTTTAGACCCACTTAGTGCGCATCCTCAGGGCCGTGTGCCTGCAGAGAGAGGTGCTGGGGAAAGCAGGGTTGAGCTAGTTATTAGATTAGGAAAAGGGGGTATAGAAACTTGACCATTGACCCCTGACCTGGCTGTCCTAGAGGAAACTTACTGAGTCCCCTGTGCCTGTATTTTCTCTGTGAAATGAGGCTCTAAATGTATGAGAATTACCTACTGCAGTGGAAGGGAGGAACTGGAGGGGCAGTTTCACATCTGAAAGGGCTTTGCATTCTTAGGATAATTAGGCAGAATAGGATGCACAGTGAACAGGACTCCTGGGACCTCCCTGCTAATTATAGCAATGTCCCTGTCTGACTACAAATGTTTAACAACTCACTTAACCTTTCAGTTGATCAGTACTAGCTGAGTTCCAGCTTTTGGAGGGAGAAAAACAGTACCTATAAATGCACAGTAGTAGGAGAAACCTCAAAGTTCAACAATGGCATTGTGATATAGTAGTTATGAGCTTGGACTCTAAAATCAAACTGGATTTGAGACTGATCCTTCTACTTACTTGTGATATAACTTTGGGCAAATTTTCTTAACTTCACTGAGTCTGTTAATTCCTACCTCGTAGGGTTGTAAGAATTAAATGATGCATATAGAGCACTTGCCTCAGTGTCTCATTCATAGAAAGCTCTTGAAATGTGCTGGGGATTATTATTTTTGGCTAAATGCATAACAAGACTGTACAATTACAAAAGATAATCAATCTGTGAGTACTCTGCAAATTGTTATGCAAAGTTAAGGTGGCACAATTTATATCATTGTTTGTGGTGGTGAAGTCATAACCAGAACTTGCTATGTGAAAGAGGCTTTGTCAATTATTTGAACTTAAGACTTTGTATACCTCTGTTTCTCACTGTTTTTTTTTCTTTTTTTAAAAAAAAGAAGGAATTTTTTTCCTTTTTCTCTCAATTGCTCTGAAAATAGTTTTGAGAAAGCTTTTTGCTATTGTGACTTTGTTCTTGCCATCTTTTGAGAGCATGACAAAAGATTTGAAAGAAAATCTAGCTCTTCAGTTTGTACAATCTTGTTGCCTTAGGACATTATTACCAATGATTTTAGGTAACATGTTGTTACTGCTACTAATGTTTTGTTATTATTACAAATCGGTGCAAATATTACAATGCATTTTTATCTCTTAGATATGGAATGGCAGGTCTGCTATATCTAATAATATGAAATAAACTGTTACCTTTAACTATTCAGCAATGACACAGTTATAGTTCATGCCAAAATTGTTTAGAATCATATGAATGGGTTTCTATATTCAATGTTAAAATAATTCAACTTTGAATTTCCCTTTAAATATAATATTATAAAAAAGATTTAGGTACAGTCTCCTGGTGTGTTTGAAGCTCTGCACTCTGCAAACACATAAATAAAAATACATCCAATTGGGAAGAAAAAGGGGGAATTCAGGAAGTTAGCCTGAATGCAGCTTACATTCACCTGAACAAGTTAATTGTGCCTCTCTTGTTTCTCAGGGACTCTGTGTCAAATGAGTTCATGATATTAGCCTGCTCCTCTCATATCAAGGTATGTTACCAGTAAATGAGGCTGTGGTTTTGATGAGTCTTTGTCATATTTTGGCCCTCAAAACTCCTTTTTTTTTCCTTTACAATGTGTTTAAAGTTATTATAATATCACTGAGTAATTATTACATCATCATATAGGAGTTTGAATTATATCAGGCTAACTGCTCTTAACTTTTATCTTAAAATAACAGTTACTGTGCTCAGTGGAAAACAGTGAGCTTTATAAGCCCTGGGAAAATGTCCCTATTAATGATAGGCAGAGGGTAGTCCCGTTGGGACATGACATGATTATTTCTTTCTTTCTAAAGTATAACTTTATAAATTGAAATTATTTTTATCTACATAAATACTGTGTAGAATTTTCTCAGTAAAACCATATGTCATGGGCTTATTTGGTTTTGACTGTAGGAGTATAATGCTTACATTTTTTTTTTTTCTGAGTCTTTTCAAATATGAAACTTTAGCTATCCTGCAGAGAGGCTTGCTTGCTACGAAATTGCTATGGATGGTACAATGGCCTCATATGGGGATTCTTTGGATTCTACAGGGGAGGTGAGGCTTGGTAATTGAAGAACCAGAAGTGTTCAAATTAGTTTGCTTTCTGACTCATTGGGTGATATTGGATAACTCAGTTTTATAATCTCAAGTCTCTATTTCCTGACCTGTGACATGGAAAGATTTTTATGGAAGTCTTTAGTAACAGAATGTGAAAACTGTGATATGTGAATATATTATTTTATCATATATTTAATTCTTCATGTGCGAAAAAAGCTTGGTTTTCCACAGGTCCATTTCTAGAAGGAATAGTAGTAAACCACCATCTCCCTGAAGCCTGATGAAGAATTAAGGGCACCCAACTATGAGTATATTCTCTTCCCAGGAATGAGGGGTCTCAGATTGTAGTTGAATGGGTTTCAGTGGTGTATATGATGTGGTGTGGTAATGGTGGTGGTTGTGGTATGTGTTGTGTATTTGTGTTAAGTAAGGAGTAATAGGAGTTTCATCATTTGGATATGTGGTTCTATACTAGACATATTAAACATTTTTTATTTTGCTGAAAGCTCTAAGATGTTATCAGTTTTGAGTCTAATGTACATAGCATTTCTATTTGCAAGAATAAATAATCATCTCAGCCTTGAGATACAAAAGGCAATTCAGTCAATTTGGAGAACTTGGGTTTTCTCCTCAGGGTTGTCCTCTTTTTAACTCTCATTGATTCAGCCATAAATCTTCCCCTCCAAAGACATTGCTTTTAGCCCCACTGCACTGAAGCCTGCTCTTACTTTAAAGAGCCACAGTAACTGCTCCTAACATGCACATCTTTATTGGGAAATGTGGGGAACCTTGACCAGATAGCTGCAGAACAGCTGGAGCCTGAAGGGTGAAAAAATTTGGGTAAAGATGAATGGGCTATTCACATATTAAAAGTGTTATGGTAACTGACTTCATCAAATTGAAAATCAGCTCAGAAAAAAAGAAACTCCCGTGTCTCAGGGAGTTAGAGGAGAAGAGAAGGGGAACAAGAGGGGAGAAGCAGGAGCATTGGGTGGAATGAAGAATATTGAACTGGGTATAGATAAAGGCTGTTACTTGGAGATAGAAATGACCTTTATGGTATTACCGTATGTATGAACGGATGTTAACTTGCGTTGATTCTATAAAATGGTAGTTTCGGGGTAGGCTTTTTCCACTTTCTATTCTTTTTCCACTGGTGCAGTCCAGCTTTGAGGGGACTTCACCCTTAGACCTCAGGCAGGTCTAAAAAGGGTATGTAGGTACAGCTCCTCTAAGAGCTTATTTTAGTTACCATCTTCCTGAATTTCTTTGCTGGTAGGAGGGTTAGGCAAGACCTCTTCTGGTTCCTTGGTTGAAGTTAGCTGACGGTAGGCTAGCGGCAGGGTTGTCGATACCCCAACAGTGCCACAAGGCCCCTTTCTGGTTGTATCTCTCCATGGAGCCAACGTAAATGTAAATCAGCAGGAGTGTGCAGATGAGATGATATTGTCCATAAAATATACATCAAGGGATCATTTCAGCTGCCTCAGAAGAAAAGAAATTGTCTTTTCTAGGGGAGAAAGGAGAAAAGTGCGTAGAAGTAGCCATTTAATGAGGGAATAAACTGCCCTGAAGAGTATATACATTAAAAACAGGAACAAAACCAAACAAAATAAATAATAAAACAAACAACAGGAAAGGTGTACCTTGATTGTATATGTTTTACAAAGAAACCTCTGACCTTTCTAGAATATGATAATCACTAAACTAGTTTACTCAGGTTTTCCCTTTGATGGGAGATGCAGAATAACTCAGAAGGAATATTTTGAAGTTTCCTTACTTCCAGTTAAGTGCTAGTAACCTCTTCAAATTAACAGATACTTATTTGATTTTTTAGACTCCTTTTCTCCTTTACCTAAGAGAACTCATAGCAGCTCTGCAGTTATTCCCTCTCCAATATCCAGTTCTTTATTTTGAGTTCGAGGAAGCACTTCCCTTCCTGAGCCTTTTAAAGTTAGATAGGGCCTTATGACTTCTGTAGAATGTGGGTAGAAACACTGAATTTCTGGAGCTGGAATCTCTAGCCCTCTTTTCCTTTGCCATGTTGACTAAATAGCCTAGAGTGTGGGCTGAACATACGTCCTCAACACATGGTAGATGGTTGTTCTGTCCAAGAGATTTGCCAACATCTGTAGAGGACATTGTGTGAACAAGACATAAGCTTTTGTTGTATTGCTCCACTGAAAACTTGGGATTATTTATTGCTACATGCAATCTAGTTGTGACTGATGACACTATTTTTAACAAGTGGCTCTGCAGCCTTGGCAGACCCACTCTATTCCACATGGTATCTTTAAGTGGTTTTTCTGTGAGTCTACAGGGAATCATAACATTCTTAATGGGAAGTATGACAAGTTTAATTATGAGGTGGAATGATTAGGCAGAAACTATGGACTGAGGGGACTTAGTGAAGAAAGGTGGCTGGACATTTGATATCATTCAGCCTCTTTCCATCCTCTGTACTCCGACTTTCCTCCTGTGTCATTGGTGATGTGTTTCCACCTCACCTGCAGTCCTCATGCCTTGAAGATCCTCTATGGGATTTTTCTAGTGCTGAGAAATTAATTACCTTCTTTGCAATGTTGTTGCAAACAATAGGAGTTTCTGGGGAGATGTGATTATTCTTGGCATTTCTGCCTGTGCTAAGTATTTATTTCCTTCTAAGAAACACACTGGAATGTTATGCATCAAGAAACTTTCTCCAAATAAAGCATATATCTATATTCTACATCCATTTTCATAGCTCTCTATGATCTATTTATAGATATTTTCCATACTTATGCTCTCTCATTTTTTTCTCTTTAAAATTTACTTAAAATTTTTGTTACAAAGACTTAAATCCCAAGGAAAAATGACTCAAATCATTTGATAAAGAGACTATGTTGGCTCACAGAAGTGATGGTAAAGATGGTATATTGGCTCACAGCACAGGAAAACTAAGGAGTCATAGGAATGGCTTGATCCAGTAGCTCAGGGCTCACTAATGAGACGGCTCTTTCCATGTCTCTGCCTGCCTTGCAGAGTGTTAGATTCAACCTAAGGCTGATTTCTCTGTGGCCACAAGGTGGTTGTCAGTAGCTTCTAGGGCCACTTACTTTCCTATTCATATCACATTAGAATGAAAGGGTCTTTCATGGGCACAGTTCAGAAGAAGGAACTTTCTTCCCCAGGATCTCCCAACAAATGTGTCTTCATGACTCATTGATCCAACTTGAGTTAATTGACCAAACTTCCCTCTGCTCAGGGTGATGGACTTTGTTGATTGGTTTTGGCCAATTAATGATCACTGTGTGCTTATAGAATAGAGCTAATCCCATCCCAAACACCTGGGTAAGAATATGGTAGCAGTGATGCCTGCAAGGTCAGTCTTGGATGCTGTTGATAAGTAGAAAGCTGGAGAATAGACACTGGGTAGTCAGCAAACACTTGGCCACAATGACCTTGCTTTTCTCTTTATAGTTACACTAAAGCCGCTTTCTCTGATCCTCTTCGCTTCTCCTTTTGCTAAATTAAATCCTTGCTATTTCATGAGATTTTGAGAGGGTGAAAACAAGTCACCTTTTCTGTGTAAGAGAGTCAGGGAAGTGAAAAGGAAACAAGAGTTTGGTAAGTCTCCCTTAGAATTCAGTAGGAATGTCTGCTTTTAACAAACAACCAAATGAGATTGCATAATGACTGCATAAAACACACATAACTTCAGTGGCCTGCAGGACCTTAAAATCAGTTAGGTGTTTCTTTGTTGATGTGCGTCTTCCTGTTTCAAAATGACAGCAGCTGCTTTTATGATGTACCAGCTCCCAATAGGGATGGCTCATCACTCAGTTCTGTGCAAGACAACCCTCCTCTAATAACAAAGAAAAGAGCAATCTAGGGAAATAAATGGCCTGTTATCGTGTTTGCTTCTCATAATGGATCTTCCCAAATACTATACAAACATTAGTTAAACTTCCCAGCTTCCCCATGTGATGAATACCTGTTTATACAGAGGGGAGTAGAGAGAGTCAACTGACCGCGGCCCCTCCATGAATTAAAAAGACAGGGTCTCCACTGTTGGGGCTCACAGTCACCTGAAAACATTACCATTTAACTTTTTTTTCCTTCCCAGAGGGGAAAGTATGCACAGCCAAGCAAAAGCAAATGTATTTTGTTCTGTGTCTTCTTGGCACTGATTAATATGAGTTGGAAGGATACTGCCTGATAACTTTATTATGACGTGGAATGAATGGAACAATATGACCAGCAGAGCGGGTATGGTACTCCTGTGACAGGAAGAGAAAGTCACCATTCTTTACTCCTTCCTAAACATTGTTTACGGATTACTCAGAGGGTTCCAGGCATTGTCTGAGTCCCTCCCAGTGGTTTTCAGATGTTTGTTTTGAGAAATAACTAGAAACTAGGAAATTATGAAGGGCTTAGATAAACTTATGCATTAAATATCTAGAATGTTAGACCTAGTCCACCCCTTTGGACTTTGAAAAGGTTACTTTAAGTCTACAGATGAGTAAAATACAACTGCTACCTTGTAGAATGTACTATTCAATAGGGGAGATACAAAAGCCCAATAACTATGCTATAAACAATATATAATAATGTGATAATAAAGGTATATGTATTTTGATATGGAAAATCAGTGAAGGAAAAGAAATCTTCTGGGTGGAAAAATTACCTGGAAACTCCTTGGAGAGTGTGGGATTTCATCAGGGCCTAAAAGGATGGCCAGGATGTGGATAAGAGAAGATAAGGAACAAAGGTATACTAGCTATGAGACTAGTCGTACAGAGTCCCAGAGATGGAAAAACATAGTTTATGTGATTTTATTTGGATGGAGTGTAAAGTTTGAAAGAAAGTAATCAGGAAGGCAGTAACCAAAAACAAAGGCTGGAAAACATCATGCACAATCTTGAGTGCCAAACTAAGGGGTGTAGATTGAATTCAGGAGGAAAATAAAGTTGTTAGAGGCTTTATAAGTTTTGTAGCCACCACTGTATCTCATAAAATGTTCCTCAGATCCCATATCAGAGTCAGAACTCTAGTCTTGCTGAGCTGTGGCCTGATGATAAGTGAGGTGAGTTCTAAAACATGTAGCTGCTGTTTTCTTGGAGCTCAGATGCAATTACATGAAGGGCAGTGCTTCCAATGCAAGTGAGAACATAAGGAAATGAGGTGTCTTAAGGCTGCAGATGAAAGGATGAAGGATGTGTATTCTGAAGGTAATACAGGGAAACACATGGAGTGAACTTCTGAGTGACCGGAGAGCATAAGTGATTCTCATAGGATGTTTTAGATTCCTGGTAAATTACAGAGAGAGGCAGTATGGTATAGTCATCTGAAAGTGGGTGATCTACATCCTAATTCCAAGGATTGGGTGTTACCTACCTGTATAACTGGAGGCAAGTCTCTGGGAAAACCTCATGGCTGGGGGAGGTGGCTCATGCCTATAATTCCAGTACCTTGGGAGGCTGAGGCAGGCAGATCACTTGTGCCCACGAGTTTGAGACCAGCCTGAGCAACATAGGGAGATCTTATCTCTACAAATAATGCAAAAAATTAGCTGGGCATGGTAGTGTGTGCCTGTGTTCCTAGCTACTTGGGAATCTGAGGTGGGAGGATTGCCTCAGCCTGGGAGGTCGAGGCTGCAGTGAGCTGTGATTGCGCCACTGCACTGCACTTCAGCCTGGGTGACAGGGTAAGACTGTCTCAAGAAAACAAACAACAACAACAACAAACAACCCAAAAAACAAAACCAAAAACCCCTCTGTTTCCCCATTTGTAATTGGAAAATTACATTTTCCAAATTATGATTTCCAAATCGGCATTTTCCAATGTGAGTTCTATAGGCAACCAGTAAGGAAGCATGTCTCATTAGGAAAAAAAGTGTGCTGTAGTCAAGTAAGTTTGGGAAATGCTGCAGATTCGATTCTATGTCCAGTCATGCATCAAAAGCTTGGAGAGAAAGGAAGGCAAGTTTACTCTGTTGAAACCAGTCTTTCCTAAATGTATTTGGTCATAAGAATCTTATGTTTTTTTTCTTCCAGACAAACCTATTGGTTTTTGGTGGAACACTTCAGGCAATTTTGGGCTAGGTCATTTTTAGCTTCCTTTTCGCTTTCATATTCTCTGATTCTGTCTTACCTCTGAAGGTTTCTTTTCAGTCTAACATCTTATACATCCAAGGAGTTTTCTTCTCCAGTCAGGCTGAGTAAATTTTCCTCCCTAAATTATAGGATTGACTATCATTCTTCAATTAACTTTCTATCAGAGTTGAGGCAGAAAGTTCTTTAAAAGTGTTTATAAAAGTGCTTTGAGATCCTTTCAGGAAGAAGATCCCTGGTGGATTTGTCACATGACTTCATTAGACACCTTGCATGCTAAGGAGCGATCAGCTTCAGCTTCTAGTTTGGCATCCTCATATTTCTAACTTACTCTATGAACTAGGAAAGAGCTGAGGGATTACTTTTTTTTCTTCTCCTTTTTGCATCTGTATATAATGTAATTTAACCTAGCAAAAAAGACACTGATTGCCTGTCCCACAGGACTTAATTAACTCCCAGCTTCATGGTGCTCCGTGGAAATAATAAGAAAAGTAAAAGTTCAAGTGTTCTGTACCTGTCCACTTCCACCTCTGGTGCATAATGAGACGTCAGGAACAGTGACACTGATGAGATGTGTAAAAGATGCTGATTATAGAAGGCGGCAAGCAGCCTGCTCGGCTCCTGGGAGCTCTGGCCAGGCTGGAAGAATCGCCAACCCAGCAGGCAGCCTTTGCCTTCAGATTACAATTTCCAACATTCTCCCCACTCACCTCCCTGCTACCTGAGCAGTGGTTTTGTTAACCTTTAGCTCTGCCTTCTGCACCCTGGTCAGATGTTATGACAATTGTCATGGGGAAGATACCATGTTTATTAAGCTGCCTGTAGCAAATCCAGGCTGGTAGTGCAAAATTCTACCAGCCAGCCCTCAGGGGAGCCCATTAAGAAATTGCAAGGCTAATAAAAATCATGCTGGATGAAATTGCAATCCTCTGGTGCCACTCCGTGATGGGTTGAATCTGGTTTTACATTTTAATGGGGGCAGGGACTGAAGGTTTGAACCAGGACCCTTGTACTAGCAATACTGAAGGTTGTACCTTCTTAACCCAGAGCTGGAATGGGGCATCAGAAGGACAAGCTTGCTTCTCTCTTTGTGTGAATTTTCTGCACATTTGAGATAAGAATTTATTAACGTGCCTGATAAGTTAACACTGCACTGCTCCTGGAAAAAGCCTCGCTCTGCCATGTGGCATGAAATTTGGGCCACAGTTAGTCTTCCAGCCTCTCATTGAAGCCTTCAGTGCCCATGCCTGAGGGGAGACTGAGAAAGCAGGGGTCTGGGTTCTTTTCTCTTGGTAAAATTGTTCTAAAATTTCCCTGTACTGGTGGCTTTTCCACAAGGAAATTGTGTGGGAATTGGGAGAGCCGTGCCAGCATTTAAACTCGTCTTCATACTGCACCCTTTCAAATCCAGGCACCACTGATTCTGGGAGTGATTCTTGATTTCTTTGCTGCATCCCTTCTGCTCACAGAATTCATAACTTCACTTGGATAAATTGATAATTTTCAAATATTAAAATGAAACCACCAAGTATGTAGTTGGTGTTTTGTGAAGATTGAGAAAAATGGGAAAAAAAAAACGTATTAGGGTATTCAGTACTCACTGTGATGCCATCTAGAGAAGCATATTCTGTATTTTATTGTAAAGAAATACTTCTACTACTAATAATGGAAAGAGGTCATGTTAATTGAATGCTTACTTCTTGTCGGGAACTGTGTGAAGCCCTTTATTTGAACTGCCCATTTAATCCTCAGAATGAAACTTTAAAGTGATGAGTATTATCATCTCCATTTTACAGGTTGATAACTGTTCAGAAATGCATAGCAGCTCGGCTCAGGACCCACAGCTGGAAAGTGTCAGAGCAGGGACTCAGATTGAGACATAATAATTCTGGAGCCTATGTTCTTTGGCACTCCTGCCCCATCATCTTCAAGCTGGAGAGTTTAGAGATAGTAACTCCTGATTTCAGTGTCTGCAGGCATTGGTTGTAGAAGTAGAATAATATGATGAAATAATTTAAAAAATGCTCTCTTAGAGGTAGGGTTAGGGTAAAAAGAAAAAAATAAAAAAAGAGAAAAAGAATGCCCTCTGTATGTTGAATGAATAAATCCAGAAGGTTCATAAGATTAATATTGGCAATGCTTGGAGTGATATATTTATTTCTATGTCTATGACTATATATTTAGCCATAAAGTCCATCATTAAGGTACAGTTTAAGATTTCTTTGTGAAATCTTAAGAAACCATCCCTTTCAACATCAGGGGAAATTGACTCTATTCGTTACTGACCTTTGGCACAACTGGAAGTACATCACAATTAGCCTATTTAAGGCAATGTATTTATTGGGACCTATTTTTATTTAACTTTCAAAATAACCAATTTTAAATATGTGACAGTAGAGAGAATAGCATAATGAGCCCCATGTACCCATCATCCACCTTCAACAGAGATCAACTTATTTACTTTCATTTTTTAAACTTGTAAGTGGAGACTATGTTATGTAGATTATCCTTTAAATAGAGGAATCTGCTAATGGGGATTTTAAGGGTGAAGGTTAGTTTTAACCTGGGGATCTCTCATAGCTTAGTGTGAAAAGAGTGACTATATTTTACATTTATGTGAGTTTCTAGAAGCATGAGGCATAGGGTTGATTTAAAAAATTAGAGCACAATACACATAAACAAAATTTTCCTTTGAGTCCCTTTTATTTTCTCTTTCTTTTGTTTCTGTCTTCCATTCCACTCTTACTTTAAGGTTTAGGTTCATAAGGCCTAAAACTTCCCAAGTGTATTTCCATTTTTAAACAGATTTCTCGGAGATCCAAATAAGTGAAGTTATAGTGGTAGAAAAAGTGGCAATGAAGGTGAGTTTTGTGTATGGAGTTGTCCGTGCTTGGTACTAAATTCCGTTGTCTGAGCAACTAACTCTTCATTAACTCTAAGACAGTAAGTGGTAACTCAAATACATTGAACATTTATAAGTGGCAGACACATGGTATTTAAGTATTTTTTCTACCTTATTTTCATAGCACTCTGAGTAGATAGCATTAGCTCTGTTTTGCAGATGAGGAAAGGGGTACTTCAGAATGTTAGGAGACTTGCCCTAGGCCCTGTGGCTAGTAATGTTGGAGCCCTGAGTTTGAAATGCAGTCTAACTTTAAACTTTCTCTTAACCTTGATGCTGCCTGCCGAATAAGTTACAAAAAACACTAGTGAATGGTATGTTGGGGGTGGAGAGAGCGAGAGATGGGGAAAATGTGGGATAGAATGGAAAATAAATGAGTTCATAAAAAAACTTCTGATAAAATCTCATATCCAGTGAAATAAGAGCAATGCTACATGAGTTCACTTTAACTTCAAGGATATGACTATTTACTAAGAAACAAAAGTGTTTTGATTATTGCTAATTGATTTTATTTTGATAATATTGGTACAAAGAGCAGGATTCTTTTTATAGCCCATAGTTACTTCCCTGGCCCTGAGATATGGAAGGGCTCTGAAACATGGGCGGGGCTTCATCCATTCCTGCCCTGGTTTAGTATGAAAAGGTGTCCACAGGAATAAAACAAAGAAATATGCCAAACAAGGAAAGCAAAAGGACTCGGAGAGCAGGTATTATCAGTGTTGGGAGAGGCAACATCTGCACAAGGTTGTTAAGATGTAGCAAGTCAAGATGGCCACTGCAGTAACCACAGGCTATGTGAAGAGATAAATGGTTGACCCCAGCCCGTGTCAGGCTACGATTGATGCCACTATCAGCTCTAGTGCCTTCCCAATGATTTTTTTTAAAAAAAATCTTTGATAGAGTATGTTATCTAGTTACTGGCATGAGGGCAATAGCCTGGAGGGGTGAAGGAAAAGGGAAGAATAAAAGGTCACTCCAGGAGGACAATCTCTGTCGGACTAAATGAGAAGAAAAGGATCTAGCTTAAAAGGGAGGAAATAAATAAATAACAATAAAAGCAGCTGCTAGGTGCATGGATGGAATAGTGAAATTGTCGTTTCCCTCCCTTCCTTCCTCCCTTCCTCCCTCCCTTCTTCCCTCCTTCCCTCCCTCCTTCCTTCCTTCCCTCCCTCCTTCCTTCTTTCCCTTCCTTCCTTCCCCCCTTCCTCCCTTCCTCCTCTCCCTTGTTTCCTCCTTCCCTCTCTCCTTTCATTTTCTCTGATTTAAAAAAAATTAAGATAAACCTTGAGTTATTACTGAGAGTTCAGCAGATACAGCTATATATTCTTTGTTTTTCTCTTGAGGTATTTTAATGGTCTAATTGGGATTGTTAAGTCTTTTTGTTTAAATCTCTAGAAGTGGTGAAATCAAAGGCCTTTATTAGCCCTCCTCTCTGTAGGATATTGATGACTCAAGAGTGACAAATGATTTAAAACAGGCAAAACAAAATTTCTCTAGATAATGGGAAAATATGTCTTTATAATATGCCATTATTAACTTATTTGTAGTGGATGTGCAGGTTCAATACTATGCTAACTCTCTGGTCTTCCTTTCTACACATATCCATGTGCACAGAGACACCCCTGCATGTGTGCCTGCATGCGTAGTTTTTTCACACGTACGTATACATATTTTTGGAAGGGCAGGAATAAAATTGCTTTTGCTCAGTATCACTGCACCAAAAGAATTGTATTTCATGATAATAGAAACTTTAATTGGCTCCTTTTTAGCCTTGAAAAATGTTTTGCAGCAGAAAAAGCAAGAAAGGACTGAAACAGTATTTTTGTCTAAAAGAGTATGGCTTTAATTAGACTGAGTTTTTTCTTTTTATTTAACCTGGAAAAATCTGTTTTTTTTTCTTTCTCTCGTGAAGTTTTTGCAGAAGGTAAAATGTCAGTGCCAGGGCAAGCCCCGGAGACTGGAGTGGATTTGTAGCATGAATACGTACCTTTGAGAAGGACCATATGGGATATAAAAATATCACTCCAAAAAGCAACCCTGGGAAGACCAGAGAAATATTTTTTAGGCAGATTTCAACCTTTTCTAAAGCAACAGACTTTAACAATGTGAAAAAAAGCTAGTGAATGGTATGTTGTTGGTTTTCTCTAGCTAGTGCTGTGCAGGGTCATTATTAGTTGGCACAAGTTAGAGGCACAAGTCTTGCCACCCCTTCTTCTGTCAAAGGTATCAGAGTCATGGAAAAACTGAGTCTTGATGCTGAAAGACTTGGGTCCTAGTCCCTAATAACACCAAGGTCCTGGGTCCTTGACTTAATTTCTCAGAGCCATCATTTCCCCTCAATGATGGCAATAGTGCTTAGCCATATTTTCCTGCAAGGTTTTTGAGTTTTAAATGGATCTACAGGTGTGAAGCCCTCTGTAAGTATGAAAGTGCATTCAACTCTTAGTTCTTTTGTCAACGTGGTCTCCAGTGGCATATGGTGGTGGTAGTTGGGTGTAACGTGGCCAAAGTGCTTGCATAGAAAGCTGGAACGTGCTACTTGCAGAGCATAGCAGTAAAACAGTGGCTCTTGGAAATTTCCTTAGGGTTGTTTAAAGTGGGAGCAAGGTGAGGGAGTGAAATATTAGGGCTAGATGAAAAATATGCAGTATGTATTTTTTATACTTTTAACAGTTTCTAATTGGCAATACAAAATATATGCTGGATAACTTGATTTGCCAATAGAATTAATTAATATGGTTTGAGATATTACATTTAAAATAAAAATTTATTTTGTCAAGAATTTGTCTTATGTATTGAGGCATAAATTTCCTATAACAGAACATGCAAATCTTGAGTGTATAACTTATTAACATATGTATATACTGCGAAGACTAGACTCAAAGTGAAGACATAAGGCGTTTTCATCACCAAAGAAAGTTGGTTTTGTTTTCATTTCTCTTGTTTTTTCCATAAATGGCGATGCAACGACTAGATCTTAAGAAATATGTCTTTTCCTTGTTTTAGTTTAAGGAAAAGATGAGGAAGGCATGAAGCGAGCAATGATACTTACTAAACACCTGTTATATATCAGACACTGAGTTAGTCTTCAGGTACACTGTTTAACTCATTAAGAATTCTCGAAAAATCTCTATTTTACAGATAAGAGATTGAGCTTCAGAGAAATTAGGTGGCTATACCAAAGGTCACATAGTGACTATTCGGTAGAGTTAGGATTTGAATTTGTGTTGCTGCCTCCAGAGCCCATTTTATTCAACTAGTAAAATAAAACAATTGCTAGGACTTAGAGACTTGAGGGCTTCTGGAGAATCAGGAATACTGAAAGTTCACAGTTTCAGTTTCAGGAAAAAAACAAAGTCTTATAAAAAGAACTTTTTCCCTGTGAAGGGAAAAAGCTGATTGGGCTCTCCTTTTGACTGAAGATTCAGTCTGATTTAATCTTTCTGTTTCTGAGGCTGTATTTTTCTCATCTCAGATTTATGAAACTTTTGCTATTATTGAGACAAGTTTTAAATATTGCTTAAGGGCACATGCTGCTAAAGTCTGAAAACAGATAGTCAAAGCCTTGGTTCCACTACTTTCCAGCATTTTGTTTTTGGGCATGTTACTTTGCCTCTGCAGGTCTCAGTTTTCTCATCTGTAAATAGAGCTAAGAAGGTAGACTCTTGGAAGGTCATTGTGAAGTTTAAACAGGTTATAGAAGTGAAGGTTTTTATGCAGTGCCTGACATCTAATAAATGCTCACTCAGTTGTTTATCATTATTATTCTTATTATTATCATTTTTCCCAGCCTCATATCTTCATCTTTGAGTATTTTCATTATTGTTCTCATTTTCATTTTGATATTTACCAAATCCAGATCAATTTATTTAATGTGCTACCAAAACGGGGGTATTGGAGTGAATGAAAAAACAACTGGCCTCTGAGACTGTGCCCTGCATGTGCCATGCCCCCAACCCTGGAGGGCTCTCTCAGCCTTGCTGGCTGGAGCTCTATCTTGATGCCCTCAATCCTGTGTACTTATTGCTATACCTAGCGTCGGCTATTATACTTGTTTCCTTCTAGACTATGTACATGTCGGAGGTAGTCTGAGCACCTACAACTGTGCCTGGAGTTCCGTAGATGCTGCCACACTAGTTGTTGGATGAAGGGCATTTCCAAATTTCATTTCTGGATAAAACTCCTGATGGTGTCATTTTGCCAGTTTTAAAGTTTCTTAACATCTCTCTTTTCTATTTTCCTTAGGGAATGAGAAATACCACAGAAGTTAATTCTCTAGGCAACTGAAAAATTTCCATCAAAATACCCAGCCATGTTTATTTTTGATATTGTCTTCTAAAACATAGCAAAGGCTTTTCTGTCCTTTTACCTGAACATAGGTGGTAGTATCAAATATTTTCTTGATGCTTCTGGATCATCAGCACAAACTTCAGTTGTTTCACTTTTTAAAAATAACTCTATCCCAGGTGGTGCTATTGAAATTACTAAATGGCCCATGACATTATTGATGTGTTTTGTCCCTTCCTTTGCTGTCAGACTGCGACTCACCTCTGGATGCTGTCAGTAGCCCCTACTTCCTTCTAATTGATCCTTCTGTTTTCTTCACTAACTGACAAGATAACAAAATTTTAACAGATATATTCAATTCCGAGTGTAGCCTTGAAAGAGACATATTGAAGAAATATGTGAGGTTTGGTGTGTGGACACTGTGATCTATTTCCCACCTCTCTCCTTCATTTCTCATTAGTCATCTTCATGACTGAGATTGTGAGAGATCAGATATGTACCTCTCCACAACAGTACTGCATATGGTGTTTCTATAATATTAGAGACAAATGCTATATATTACCTACATTTCTGTTTTTTTTTTAACTTGTGATCATAACTACACAGATCCCCATAGCAAAATTATTTCTATTAATCCCATTCATTTTTTACCTTACATTCTCACTTTGCTACCTGGAAACATGCTGATTATAAATAAATTATTAATATGACCTCTACCATTTATGAATTAATAACCATCACAAATATATTCTTATTCACAAAAGGTTACATAAATTATTTTAAAAAATACTGTCCATTGTATAACTTCTAGAAATAAATAACTCATATAGCATGTGAGAATACAGTATCAAAATATCACATGTATTCCATAAATACGTATAATTATTTTATGTCAGTAAAAAAGAAGCCCTTCTAGTGTAGACAGTATTCCTGTGTTTGATCATTTAGGGTAGCATATGCTTTATTTTATTTTATTTTATTTTTTGAGATGGAGTCTTGCTCTGTCGCTCAGGCTGGAGTGCAGTGGCATGATCTCAGTTTACTGCAACCTCTGCCTCCCGGGTTCAAGTGATTCTCCTGCCTCAGCCTCCTGGGTAGCTGGGATTATAGGCACCTGCCACCATGCCCGGCTAATTTTTACATTTTTTAGTAGAGACAGGGTTTCGCCACGTTGGCCAGGCTGGTTTTGAACTCCTGACCTCAAGTGATCCCCCTGCTGCGGACTCCCAAAGTGCTGGGATTACATGCATGAGTGACCTCGCCTCGCCTGCTTTCTTTTTATATGTTCGTTCATCTTAATTTTTTGGTTGTTATATATTTCTTAAACCATGATCCATAAGCCCAGAAATGATGGTTTATTCACTATTGTATTTTTTATGCAAAATAGGTCAAAATAAAGATTCAACAAATATGTGTTGTTTTGCAATGAATATTTCAGGAAATCAGTTTCTACAAATAGTACTGTAGCAATCTTCTACATTTATCTTTCCAAATATTTTGAGAAAGTATATGAAACTCAGAGATAACCTTCAATTTGTATGTAGTTTTTTTCTAATTTTCACAGATCATGCATGTTGCAAAATAATATAGTTTGCCAGTTTATACATTTCCATTAAAAAAGGAACATATGAAGATGTCACTTGTAATTTTAACATCAATGATAATCTAATAATTTTTGTTTTCTCTATGGAAAAATGTAATTACAAAAATATCTTTGGCAAAGAATCCAACTTTCTTGCTTTTGCCTTATTTTTTCCTCTAGTTGTAACGACTGAATTGTCTTCGTTGATTTAGCATCATCCTTGGGCATTTTCTCCTTTGTATTGTAGGGGTAACCCAATCTTGATTTGGTGAATAAAAACCTTGAAATTATATGTTATTTCTAGTTCACAGATTCTGAACTTCCTTTTCTTTGTAACTGAGATTTCCTGTTCATTCCTTAGAGGCATTCCAGATTAGGTTATAATTTCTGCTTTTACTTTTACTTGGTCCAGGAATGCCTCGGGCAAAGGATACTCCTACATTCTCCAGCATTAACACTGGCTTCAGGGAAAAGGGAGCAGTTCTGAATTTCATACTGATACTGGCATCCAGGCATGTTCAAGGTCAAGAATCTGTGCAGGATCACTGAACACAGACCATTGTTCATAGGACTGTGTCATGAGATTCAGAATAATGCTCCCTCTTTGTTTTAATAAATTATGGAGGTAGAAACTGACAACATGTAAATTTTGTGCAAGAGCAGGGTATGTGTGAGTATCCTTTTATTTCAAACTCAATCCCTCTTTTTCATTTTGCTTCTTAAACAAGTCAGGATGCCTAAAGCCTTCTTTGTTGAGTAAAGCGAATAGCTTCCTTTCTAGGCCTTTCTCGTGGGGAAACTACTTGGTTAATAATGGATTCACTTTCATTCAATGAACCAAGATTTTAGCTAAGAAGAATCTGTGCAGTCTTCCCAGGTTTATTGATCTACTCACTGTGTTCTCTTTTGGGAAAGGATAATTTTAATGGCATTGCCAATAAAGAATATATGTTTTTATCTTGTCTTTCTAATGAGCGAATGCTAGAGCTGAAGTCTCTCTATGGGCTTGTTTCCTTTTGCCTTGTGGCCTGCCCCTGTGCCATAACTCAGAGTTTTCAAATCTGTCCTTATAATCCAGGTTGCTGTAAAGTAAAGAACTTCATTAGCATTTTCCTGCTAGACTTGAAAACAATTAGAACAGTGTGACTAGAAAGAGTTAAAGAGGACCCCCCAGACCCTAAAACCAAACAGACATCACAGAACAGGGATAGCAGGTAAAGTGCTTGCTATAAACACTTTCTCTTGAAAGCTGTGCCTTTTCAATAAACACACTGTTAGGCCTTAGCAAAATATTTCCAGTTGCCTTCATGGGTGGTGCAGTGCTGGAAGCTGTTAGCTTGTGCTCAGTTAAATTTCAAACGTCAAAGCTCATTAATAGTGATTTTAGCCAAAGACAGCTTGTAAGGAGCTGTGCAAACTTAACTTCCTCAAATAAAATGAGAAGAAAGATGACCATTTAACATTGCTTTTCCTCCCCTGCTTTCTTCACCTCCGCTTCGAGTTTGTTTTGGGTTTTATTGACAGTAGGTTTCAAGTTTATATTCCGCATTTCCCTTAATTTGCCTTGTCCTTTTATCTGCCCCCCGCCCTTGGGAAATAGGCCTATTACAAAGGTGTTGCGATGTTTCTTTGAGTTTTAGGAGGAGTGTTTTGTCTGTGTGAAGCAGGCCTGGAGGAGTCTGTGAAAGTGTTAAGGCAGAAGGTTCGGCTTTTGAGAGAGAAACACACTGTGACATGATTATGTGCTCAGATGCTTTTCCAGCCTTGTCTCTGAATACAAATGTAAAAGGAGATTCCGTTTACACAATAATGATGTTTCAAATTAAAGTATCAATACAAGCAAGCTCCCTTATGTTTTGTCGTCTGGGCAGTTCTCTGTAGGTACATAGAAAATTAAATTTTAAAAATATTTTGTTTAACTTAGTCTCATATTTGTGCAGTTATAAGTGTGGATTGGCCTGCTGTGTTAAATTCTCTGACAAATTAATTAATAATGGGGCTACCAATTACAAATTTGACATCGACTTGGCCTTGCTGTTGACTTTGGGTTTTGTTAACAGCAGACTTCACTGCTCTTCCTTCCTGCATCTTGCAAAGGCTTCCTGGGCCCGGTGTAAGCAATGTCTGGGATTTCAGAATGTGTTGTGGGAGGCTCAGGGAGCCAGTGCAAAGGCATCAGATGTGGTTAAGATGTGGATATTTTGGAGCCTCTCTAAAGGGCTCTGTACCACAGTGCCTTTGAAGAATTTGAGCTTGGGCTGAACAGAGGTTTTTGCAAGACTCAAATCAGAGTAGAGGTAGAGTGTAGTGGGAAAAGCATGCAGGTTGAGTGTTTATCAGGGGATCTTGTATCAGAGGTTTCTTCTGAGGGTTTATAGTGAGTCCTTTTTAGAGGCAGGCATGGGTTCCCAATAGGTTATAAGTGCTGTAGCTTTTTCCCATTTTTGATCAAAATATAGGAACTTAACTTTTTTTTTCCTCCAACAGTTTGTTTAGGCATCTCAAGAAGCTGACTAACATTGCTATGCTACTAAAGGCTGTTAATTATAAACATTCTACCATCTTGCTACTTAAAGGAATCTACTTTTTTAAAGTGGACTGTATTCAGTTATTGTTCATAGATTTCAATGATATTTGGGTCACAGATAAAGGGTTTAGTAATAGGGATCATATTGAGTAGGCTGTGCTGTTCAGAGTATCAAAGTTTGCATGATTTCTTTTAAAAGCCAAGTAATGAGATATTTCTCCAAGTAAGATCATAGTCTGAGAAGTATTTCTACAACTACTACCTTCTAGCTTTCATTTTTTCTACCTTTTCTTGTAAACATCTAGATTTTGCCCTCCTAAGAAAATATACAAGCCTGTCTCATTGTAATGCTTTGCTTGTGTGTTGGTTTCTTTTCAACAGTGAGCTTCCTCAGAGCAGGGAATTATGTTATTTATCATTTTATCCTCAGGGTCTAGCACAGTACCTGGCTCAATAAATGTTTATTGGTTGAATATAGTAAAACTTTATTAATTGATACATGAACAACATTGTAGGTAGAATATTTAACTTAAGAGAAAAATCAATTTTATGGACTCTAGCACATTATTTGCATGCAAATGGGGGCTGCAAATTATAAATAAGTGCTATCAATTTATTAAAGCAGGTCTACAGGCATTCTGCTGGCAGATATGGTGCCAGGAGTTTGAGTTATACCTCGATGAATATTTTCTATAATAACACTAAATAGTTTTAACAGAGAACAAAGAAATTATAAAATTTCAGGCAAGGGAACGCATTTTGGTATCACCGAAACGCCCTGTTTGCTGATTGCTTATTACATACTGGCAATAAATGGATCTAATTCATTAGTTTGATCTAATTAATTTGGCAAGTGCCCACTATGTATCAGGCAAGGTGCTAGTGACTTGTAATACACATGTGATTACCAGATAGTCCTTGTCCTTAAAACTCACATTCTAGCAAGGTGAAACATTGATGTAAGTATGGAGCACAAAAGCAGGAGCACTGAGTGCAGGGCAGGCCTGAGGGAAGATAGCTTCTCCATGGTCCAAGAAAATCATTCTGGGAAGATTTAAAATGGAGCCAGGCCTTGGAAAACAACTGGAGTGCTCAGGAGAGAAAAATCATATACATACAAGTCATGATATATTAGGGGACACTATGGCTTTTGGTATAGCTTGAAGATGGCACATGATCCAGCAGAATTATGGGGAGAAGCCAGGGAGGGTGCTGGGAGACCACTTGTAGGGTAGAGAATTAGATGCTTATTTGAATTTGGACTTTGGTTTCTAGGCACTGGAGTCAGCTCTTTTCTAAGCTCTATGATCTGTGTATTCTAAGTGTGTGTGTGTGGGAGGCAAGTCAGGTGGGTGACTGTATGTGTGGGTGACTGTGTGCCATGGGGAAAGGAGGAAGAGAGAGATAAGGAGAAGGACAGAGAGAATGAATGAGTGAGGTTAATTTTCCTGGGTAGAGAATATTAGGATGCAGAAGAGAATGAAAGGATGTGGGAGATTGGAAACAGAGAGATTAGAATGGCTGTTGCAATCAAAGGTCATCCATTTAACATTCATTCATTCATATAATAAGTACTTATTAAAAACCTACTGTGTACCAAGTCCTGTGATAAACCCTAGATGCATAATCGATGTGATCTCTGTCCTCATGGAGCCTACAGTCAAGAAGATCTGGGTGAGAGATGAGCAACTCTTAAACTAAGGCCTACGTGAGAAGGTACAGAAGTCACCTGTCATCTTCAGACACACTCTGTATGTTCTGTATGTTCTTTTCTTCTCTATGTAGCTACATACATAGCTGCATACATAGAGAAGAAAAGAATGAATGAAGAGGCATTTATAACGTCATGGAAACAACTTGATTACCTATTGGACGTTGGAGATTAAGGACAGGACAAGTCAGGTGATTATAGTTTTGGTGTTTGGTAACTCTTTAAACTTGATATTGATGGCTAAGTGAGTAAGTTTGTGGGAAGAGGAAAATAATGAATGTCATTATACACATGTTATGGCTGAGTGCTTCATGTAACATACAAATGGAGATGCCCATTTGGAGTTTAGGAGAGAGCTGAGACACTCTCTCCTTTAGTTCAAACCTTTCAGTTAAGTTTGAGATACAGATTTGAAAGTTGTTATGAGGTGGGTGATAACAGAAGCCACAGGAGGTGACAATGTCCAGGGAGAATGTGCAGATGAGGAGGAAGTGGATGGATGCCTGGGACTGCCAGTGTTTGTGAGAGGAGCAGAGAAGGGGGCTGATCCCTACTCGTGTTCTAGACTGCCTCCTTTTCTCCTTTGTAGCACTTGAAGTCAAAATGGCCCAATCTCTTTTCTGCATTGCTCTCAGCACATACACTTTTTAATCTTAAATAAAGAACCCCAAACTTCCCCTAACGCTTCTTTGACTTTATGGCCCCTTTTATCACACGATTGAGTCTCTTCTTCCCTCACAGCCCATGTTTGTTGAAAGCCTAGTGACATTGGCTGTTTTCTTTTCCTTACCTCTAGTCCAGCCCCTGCCAGCTCCTTGGCTTTGACATCCCCTCAACACTGAAATGTCCCTGGCTGGGGTAGTCTTCAAAGATGATTCTGAAGTCTTTATCTCATGACCTGTTTTGAACATATTAATCTTGATGGGTTCTAATAATCTCTAAACTCCAATTCAGTCCAATATAATTTTGAAACCCCCACATTTATCCAATTTGTAAAGGCTTCTTCACCCCTAGATGGCTTGGAAACCTTGGTGTGGGGTGGGGAATAACGATTCCCCTCTTCTCCCCATCTCTTTCCATCCTTCCTTTAGGAGTTGGCCCAAGGGGAGAGATGAGTAGGGCCAAAGGAGACACCATGTGTGTCTTTGGTGCAGCTTCTATTTGAGGCGCTATCTGGGTGGGAAATGCACAGGTTCTCATCTTATGGGCTTTTATGTGGCTTCATCAGAGATCCTCCTGCTGGGGTCCTAAGCCTGCAACTCTCTCTGAATGGCTGGCCCACTTTTTTTGGAGGGGAGATGATAGTGAAGAGCTTTGCTTCTCCCTCACCACTCCAGTCTGCTTCTTGGGAAAGATCTCCTTAAATCCTATCAGCCTGTTCCCTTTAGTGGGATCTACATTTGCCTGTCTCTCCAGAGGTGACATGCAACTTGTCCTCAAACCAGTGCCCCCTCTTCCCTCTGCCACTTGGCAAGAATAGCTCCAGCCAGTCTCTTGTCTTTAGACTTCCCAGGTGGGAATCAAATACTAGTGTCTCCATTAAGCTCTCCCATAGGTTCTCTTGCAGCTTCACTCATCTGGCTTAGGTAGAGTGAGAGTGGAAATAGAAAATACTACAACATACTAAACTTTGTAAGGTAGTTTAGGGAAAGGACTACAGTGGTATGTGCAAAGCCTGTGGAAGCAGTAAGAAGGGTGGGGGTAGCTCTGCTGTGGGGTGAGGGGACACTATCAAAAGCTTCTCAAAGAAAGAATGACCTGGCTTTGAAAGAATGAGTTTGTTTGGTAGAACAGGGGTGAAAGGCTGTTCTAAATGAAGGTAATGGAGGCAAACTCTGTGAATAAAGGCATGGGACATAAAGTAGTAGTGTGTCTGAAGATTACAGGTGATTTCTGTAAGTTTTCAGGTTGGGAGTAGGGGAGCAGGGCGGATAGGGCTTGTGAATACACACATGCACACACACAGAAACGGTGTACAAACCCACACTTCGCAGAGCAATGAGGGAGGCATAGATGCTGAGGGTTGCCGTCTTTTCTGTTTTCTCATTCTTTTACCTGTGTTTAGAACATTGAGAAAGTCACTTTACCTCTATGGGCTTCAGTGTCCTCATCTGAAAAAGGAGGGTGTTAGATGTTCTAAATTCTATTTCCCCAATTCCAAATAGGCCTTACAGAGAAGCACTGAAGAAACTGAGTAAGTTTAACTTTTTAACGTGAGGGTTTGATTTGTAGGATTATGGAACCCAAGAATATTGGTAATTTTATTAAATATGGAGAAATATCTTTTTTCAGTTTTTTTTTTTTTTTTTTTTTTCGATGGAGTCTCACTCTGTCATCAGGCTGGAGTAGAGTGGCGCAATCTCAGCTCACTACAACCTCCTGGTTCAAGCAATTCACCTGCCTCAGCCTCTTGAGTAGCTGGGACTACAGGTGCATGACACCATGCCTAGCTAATTTTTGCATTTTCAGTAGAGACAGGGTTTCACCATGTTGGCCAAGATGGTCTCTATCTGTTGACCTCATGATCCGCCTGCCTTGGCCTCCCAAGGTGCTGGGATTATAGGCGTGAGCCACCGCGCCTGGCCTTTCAGTTTTTTAAATTGTGGTAAAATATGCACAACATAAAATTTTACCATTTTAACTATTTTTAAGTGTACAGTTCAGCATTCAGTACATTTAGATTATTGTGTAACCATCAAGAACATCCATCTCCAGGATGTTTTCTCTTCCCGTACTGTAATCTGTTAAACAGTGACTCCCTATTGGGAGTGGTGATTTCCTAGATTTTGGTGCACCCATCACCCAAACAATGTGCGCCTTCCCCCAGCACCTGGTGACTACCACTCTACTTTCTGTTTCTATGAATTCGACTAATAGGCACTTTATACAAGTGGAATTATACAATATCTTTTCTTTTGTGTTTGGTTTATTTCTTTTAGCATAACATTGTCCTTAAGATTTATCCATGTTGTATCATGTGTCAGAATTTCCTTCGTTTTTAAGGCTGAATAAAATTTCATTGTATGTATGTATCACATTTTGTTTGTCCACTCCTATGTCAATGGACATGAGTTGCTTCCACCTTTTGGCTATTGTAAATAATGCTGCTATGAACATGGCTGTGCACATGTATCTTTGAGACCCTGCTTTCAATTCTTTTGCGTATTTACCCGGAATTGCTGAATTTTAATTTATGTGATTTTTTGAGGAATTGTCCTACTATTTTTCACTGTGACTACACCATTTTACATTTCTACCAGCAATGTACAAGTTCTAATTTCTAATTTCTCAACATTTTCTTGCTAACAGTTTTTTTTTTTTTTTTTTTTTATTTAATTAGAGACAGGGTCTTGCTGTGTTGTCCTGGCTGGAGTGCTGTGGCTATTCACAGGCATGCTTCAACTACTCTCGTGATCAGCACAGGAGTTGTGACCTGCTCTTTTTCTGGCCTGGGTCAGTTCATTCTTCCTGAGGCAATGGGGTGGTCCACTGCTCCGGAGAGGTCACCATATTGATGCTGAACTTAGTTCGGACATGCTTAGTGCATAGTACGGTACTACAGCACAGAACTCCTGGATTCAAGCAATCCTCTGCCCCAGCCTCCTGTGTAGCTGGGACTGCACTTGGATTTTTTTCCCCTGTTTTTTGCTGATAGATGTCTTAATGAATACAAAGTATTATCTTGTGGTTTTGAGGTACATTTTCCTCATAATTAGTGATGAATATCTTCATGTGCTCATTGGCCATTGTATATCTTCTTTGAAAAAATTTCCATTCAAGTCCTTTACCCGTTTAAAAAATCAGGTTTTGTTGTTATGGTTGTTGTTGAGCTATAGAAGTTCTTTGTGTATTCTGGATATTAATCTCTTATCAGATGTATAATTAGCAAATATTTTCTCCAACTCTCTGGGTTGCCTTGTCCCTCTATTGATGATTTCCTTTGATACACAAAAGATTTTAATTTTGATGAAGTCCAATTGATTGATTGATTGATTGTACTATTTTTGGTGTCATATCCAGGAAATAATTATCAAATACAATGTCATGAATGTTATTCTATGTAAAAACAAAGAAACATCTTTTACATGAATTATAAATTAGCTTAAGTTCTACCTCTAAAATTCAATTCTCTTGCTTAATCTGCAAAATGTAATGAAGCTTCATTTATTTTATTTTTTATGTTTTATTTTTAAATTTTATTTATTTAGTTTTCTTTGTTTAAATATGAGAAATCTATTTTTTTGCAATTCTGTAGGCTGGAAATCTAACATCAAGGTGTTGGTAAGGTCTGTTTCTTCTGAACCTCTCTCCTTGGCTTGCAGATGGCTGTCTTTTCTTGTATCTTCACATCGTCTTTCTTCTGCATCTGTGTTCTAATTTCCTTTTCTTTATTTTTTATTTCAATAGGCTTTTGGGAAACAGGTGGCGTTTGGTTACATGCATACATTCTTTAGTGGTGATTTCCTAGATTTTGGTGCACCCATCACCCAAATGGCATGCACTGTATCCAATGTGTAGTCTTTTATCCCTCACCCCTCTTTTACCCTTTCCCCCGAGTCTCCAAAGTTCATTGTGTCATTCTTATGCCTTTGCAACCTCATAGCTTAGCTCCCACTTGTGAGTGAGAACATACAATGTTTGATTTTTGATTCCTGAGTTACTTCACTTAGACTAATGGTGTCCAATTCCAACCAGGTTAAGCTTCATTTATTTTCTATGTTGACCTCCTATCCTCTAAACATACTTTTGGTGTCTTATCACCTTGGTTGCTTAGGGAATAGGTCAAGCTTTCAAGTCTATGCCTATTACATTGTCATTAAATATTCTCGAATTGTTCAAAAGGTTTAAAATAATTCTTTAAACTAAGGATGGTTTAGGTTTGCTTTGGTTTGCCCTCATGAGGAGCTTAAAGACTTGCAAACAGGCTGAATATAATGGGAAAGAAAAGGAAGTCAGAAGGTAAGTTAATTCTTTCTGGTTCATGGTGATTGATTAAAACGTATTTTTTTTTTTCTTTCACAATTTTCTAAAACAAATGCACACACACACACACACACACACACACACACACAACTTTAGGTACAACCCAGGTAAGGGAAACTTCTTTTGGATGGGGGATATCAAAAGGCTATCAATGAATAGGAAATGGTAGAATAATAGAAAGCTGTGCTATATGCTTGCTCCCTTTTTTATGGGGTATGTGATGTGATTCATCCATACTGGGATGAATAGTGATTGCTCTATCAAGAAAAAATTAAAAAACAAAAAAATCACTTTGATTTTTGTTTGTCCTAACCTACCCCTATTCAATTCATTGGGTAATCTTTTATTAGTCATTGAGTTTCACATTTATAAAATGAGATATTGGAACAGATAGCTAAGATTTTATTAACCCTGAACTAACACAGATGCTTCTTGGGAGCTATGTTCCTTATAGTTGAGAAAATGTGGAAAGAAGAAATCTCTCTCTCTTTTTTTTTTTTAAAGCAAAACAGAGCCACATGAATAATTAATCTTCAGCGAGTTGAAGTTGGGGGAATTCTGGAAAAAGGTATTTTGAACATGTGTCTGTAAGGTGTTGTGGCCTCTTGAGAAACCTTTAATATGGTTTATTAAGTTAATTCAGCCTTGAATCCCAAGGTAGTTGATTATTGCTGCTTTAAGTCTTGTTTCATGGGGGTCTTTGTGGCTTTTGGATTGCCAAAAGTATGAGGGACTTCCTGGAAAAATATTATGCCTGTGGATTGCTTAGTATTCACCAAAGATTCTGAGTTTTCTGCCTTTAAGGACACATAAAAAGGGAATTTTGTATAAACGTATGTGTGTATGTTATATGCCCAAGTTTATACATTATGTGAATTGTATGCAATGAATTCCAGGTGACTGTAAAGTAAATGATTAAAGTGCATTTTGCTATATGGAAGTTATATTGAGCTTTACGAATTTTTGGAAGGGCTTTGGATAATGTTTGCTTTCTGGAGTTTTCTCCAAAGAAGAGTGTGTGGCAAAAGAAATGCATATATTTTATTAATCTTCTTCATGAAGAGTGAAAGCAATAAATTAGATGCATTTTTAAAAAAACCAGCTTTACATTAATGTTTTGATGTATTAAAAACCTGATAGTTGATTTTGGTATGTTTTATTTTTAATCGCTGGAGTATTTATGTTACCACCTGCTTGCTCGCTGCTTCTTCCCATATTAATAACTGGCATATAAATTTTGAAAAAAATAAAATGCAGATTTTTTTTCTATCATGTCAAAGTGGCATGCGGTTTTGATCCTGACATGGAGGGTTCCTATCAGATTGCCCTTTCTGAAATCTCTGGATCTATTTCCTCTTTTGCCTGGACTGCTGTTACTGGTAGTTGGTGTTATTTAATTACCTCTACATTTTAACCTTGGTTTTTACCTCTAATGTTGCTCAAGTCAGTAAATGATTCATTGCACTTGGAACCAACAAACAGGGTTTGGCAGAAAAGGGACAATGTGTGGCGGATGCGTTTGGACTAAAGGGAACAATGCATTTGAAACTGGGCTCTAAGAGCTTAGAAATTCAATTATGTATTCATGGAGACAAGGCTAGGTACCACGGTTCCTGGCTCAGAGTGAGCACCCAGTGAATGTTCACAGAGATGAGGGTGATGGTTTTATTCAACAAAATCTGCCTGTACAAGGAAAGCATCTGCATCACAGTGCACAAGCAAGTTTCTCAAATTTTAGGTTTTTGAGATTTCATCCTCACCTCTGAAACATCTTTCTGGGTTTTCTCATTCTTTACGTACAATGGATAATTTCGTGGTATTAGCATTAACACAAATAACTTTGCATATTATCAAATACCAGGCAACACATGCATGAAAGCGTAAGGACACATGATGCTGCTTTGAGGATAAACAAATGAATTTCTTTTCCTCTCTAAAAAGTACATTAATATCTAACCTGAAGCTTAAAGAATGAGGAAAAAGTTGTTTGGTGAAGGCTAGTGAAGATACCAGGTACGGAATGAGTTTCTCTTGTTTCTGACCTTGGTTTTTCCCTGAAATACATTGTCTTATCTTTCTTACTTTTTTGAAGTGAGAAATTAAAAAAGAAAATCCTTCTCTCAGGAAGCAATGCTAGTGGAAGAGTGGTGTTTTTCATACCATTTATATTCAAAATCATTCTCAGAAGTAGAGTCAGAATATGGGCCTTTAAAAATTCTTCATATTGGGCTGGGTGTGGTTGGCTCACACCTGTAATTCCAGAGCTTTGGGAGGCTGAGCTGGATGGACGGCTTGAGCTCAGGAACTTGGGACCAGCCTGGGAAACATGGCAAAAACTTGTCTCTACAGAAATATACAAAAATTAGCTGGCTGTGGCGGTGTGTGCCTGTAGTCCCAGCTACTCAGAAGGGTGGGGTGGGAGGATTGCTTGAGCCCAGGAGATCGAGGCTTCAGTGAGTTGAGACTGCACCACTGCACTCCAGCCTGGGTGTAGAGTGAGACCCTGTCTTAAAAAAACAACAAACAAGCAAGCAAAAAAAAAAAAACTTTATTATCTCCATAGGGACACATATCCTGGTTGTGTTCAGGATCAGAAAGACTTTTCATTTCTTTAGCCTAGATAGAGAGTAATAGTGACTACATAGAAGTCGTTGTGGTATTTACTGTATATTTTTGGTAGTCATAATTCTTTCTGAGCAAAAGAAAGGTCTACATTAGGTCTTACTTTACATTTTGTGGCATCATAAATTGAAAAATTCCCTTTTGTATGTCCTGTGTAAGGAGAGTTTATGCAGTGAGAGAATGACCTGTCCTTCTGCCTAGCACTGGCACCACACCTTGATCTTGCTGTCATTTATGCTTTCGAGCGGTAACTTTAATAAAGAGGGAAAAACCTAAACATGTTCTCTGTGAAAATCGTTATCTCAAGAAGGTCCTTATGTTGGGTTGTTAATTTTCTGTTTCTGCATAACAAATGACCACCATCTTAGTGGCCTAAAACAATGCCAATTTATTATCCGTGATCCTATAGATCAGAAGTCTGGGAACATGAAAAACCAAATAAAATATTTAGGAATACATTTTCTGAGGAGAAAGGTGAAAGACCTCTACAAGGAAAATTACAAAACATTGGTGAAAGAAGTTGTGGATGACACAAACAAGTGGAAAAATTCTCATGCTCATGGATTGAAAACAATTTACAGATTCTACGGAATTTCTATCAAAATGCCAACATCATTTTTCACAGAGTTAGAAAAAGAATCCTCAAATTCATATGGAACCAAAAAAGTGCCCAACTAGCTAAAGCAATCCTAAGATAAAAGAACAAAGCTGGAGGTATCATAATACCTGACTTCAAATTATACCATAAGGCTATGGTAACCAAAACAGCATGGTACTGGTATTAAAATAGACACGTAGATCAATGGAATAGAATAGACAACCCAGAAATAAGGTCACATGCCTATAACCAACTAATCTTTGACAAAGCCAACAAAAACATACAGTGGGGAAAGGTCACCCTACTCAATAAGTGGTGCTGGGAAATTGCACTGCCATATGCAGAAGAATGAAACTGAACCCCTATTTTTCACCTTATACAAAAATTAACTCAAGATGGATTGAAGGCTTAAATGTAATACTCAAAAATATAAAAATCCTAGAAGAAAAGCTAGGAAAAACTCTTTTGGATATGGGCCTAGGCAAAGAATTTATGACTAAGACCTCAGAAGCAAATGCAAGAAAACCAAAAATAGACAAATGGGACCTAGTAAAACTAAAAACCTTCTGCACAGCAAAATAAGTAATCAACAGAATGAACAGACAACCTGCAGAATAGTAGAAAATATTTGCAAACTATGCATACAACAGAGGATTGATATCTAGTATCTGCAAGGAGCTCAAACAACTCAATAAAAACAAAAACCACCAAAATAACCCTATTAAAAAGTAGGCGAAGGAGAGGAACAGACATTTTTCAAAAGAAGACACACAAATGGCAAATAAGCATGTGAAAAAAATACTCAACATTAGTAATCATCAGAGTAAATGAAAGTTAAAACCACAGAGGGATATCATCTTTTACCAGTCATAATGGCTCTTATTAAAAAGTCAACCTATAAGAGATGATGGTGAAGATGCTGAGAAAAGGGAGCATGTATATACTATTAGTGGGAATGTAAATTAGTACAACCTTTATGGAAAACAGCATGGCAATTTCTCAAGAAATAAAAATAGAAGTACCATTCCATCTAGTAATCACACTGCTGCATATCTACCCAAAGGAAAAGAAATTTTTATATCAAAAAGATACCTGCATTCATGTGTTTATCTCAACATTGTTCACAATAGCAAAGATATGGAATCAACCTAAGTTTCCATTGATAAATGATTGGATAAAGAAAACCACCACACATATACATACATTGGAATTCTACTCAGCAATAAAAAAGAGTGAAATGGCCATTGCAGCAACATGGATGGAAACATTATCTTAAGTGAAGTAACTTAGAAAGTCAAATTCCATATGTTCTCACTTATAAGTGGGAGCTCAATAATGTGTACACATGGATGTAGTGGAATAATAGACACTGGAGGCTTAAAAGGGTGGGAGGGTGGGAAGGAAGTAAGGGACAAAAAATTACTTAATGGATACAATGTATACTCTTCATGTGTTGATCACACTGAAAGCCCAGACTTTACCACTATGCAGTCTATCTGTGTAGCAAAAACTGCACTTGTATCCCCTAAATCTATTATTATTATTTTTTAAATCTGGTCACAGAGTAGCTGGGTTCTCTGCTCAAGGTCTCTCAAGGCTGAAATCAAAGTGTCAACCTGGCTATGTTCTCATCTGGAATTCAAGGTCTTCCTCCAAGCTCATTCAGGTTGTTAGTGAAAGTCATTTCCTTGTGAATATAGGATGTAGGTCTTCATTTTCCTGCTGGCTGTTTGGCTGCAACCACTTTGAGCAAGTAAAGGCTGTTCTTCGGTCCTAGCCTCATGGTCTCCTCCAAGCCACATGGCAGGTTACTCCTTCAAGGCCAGTGGGAGAATCTCTCTTAAGGACTCACCCAATTAGGTAAAGGCAGTCTCCCTTTTGAATAACTCAAAGTCAGCCGATCTCTTAATCATATCTGCATAATTCTAGCATCATTACCATATAATATAACCTAATCATGGGAGTGATAGCCCGTCATATTCACAGGCTCTGCTTCTGCTGAAGGGAAGAAGACTACATAGGGTATGTACACCAGTGGGTCAGAATCCTAGGACATCTCAGAATTCTGCTTCATACAAGTAGTATGTTTGAATTTGAGGATTTGAGAAGGTCACTAGACTCAGCCTTTGTGGAAGTGACATTCCTCCTGCTGGGATTGTAGAAATCTATTCCATGTCTTCCTGGGCTGTATATATTTCCCTTAAGTCTGAGGAATGGACCTGGCCTGCATCATTTTTGTTCCTGGAGACTTTACTGAGGCTAAGTGGGCTCTAGCTTCTTTAGAGGAGTTCAAGTCTGTGGTGGCCCCTAAGCAGTTCACCCCATGAGGTAATCCGAAGTCTTGGTAGAATACCCAGCCCTATATTCAGTATTAAAACTGGGACATGTCTAATGTCAACAAGAAGACAGGGAGAAGACTTGGCCTTATCTGGTTCTGATCAAATGTAAGGAATTTGTGTGGAATAACCTTAGACCAAGAAATATGCCTAATCAGCTCTTTGCCTTCTGTGAGTTTTATGCACAGCTCTTCCAAAAAGGCAAGAAAAGAAGAAAAGGTGGGGAACCACCAAGGGGACCTAATTTGTTAGTGCTAATCGGAGACCTACCCATTCTCCTAATTGATTGTTTACTGCAAACTAGCTTGATGCTTCTTTAGTCTGGGAGCTAAATGTAATCAACTTTTGTTTGTTTCCCTACAAAATAATTTTTTTTTTTTGCCCTTGAGGAGATCATTATTTCTATTGTATGAAGATGGTAGCCCAAACATTAGAAGTAATTAGAGCAGATGGCAGTGAATACTTTTATTTTAAAATACACTGAAGCTTATAAGCTGGTTTTCATTTTCTGGGCTTTTTCCTTTTTCCTTTGCTACCCATATTCATTTTGCTTCCCTTCAGGTATAAAGACAGGAAAAAAAGCAAAGGAAGAAAAAAAAGGGTTTCCTAGTATATAAAACCTAGGAGCTGTCAAACGTTCATAACAGGGAAAGTACGCTCCTGTGTATTCAATCACTGAAATTAAGTGTTTTCGAAGATGGTGCAGTCACGGGTCCATTGCATGGGGAAATAACATGTTGTAGTCCATCACTTAAAATGTTAACCTTGTCTCTTACTGGTGACTGGGAACACAAACACGTGCTCAATGCTCGCTGGTTAAATGGCAGTGTGTCAGCTCTGTGAAAAAGGCTAGCATGTATCTGTCAATCTTCTGATTTGGCTCTGTGTGTGTGTGTGTGTGTATGTGTGTACGTGTATGTGTTCATGTGCATGCATGTGAGTGTGGCTTATTGTATACTGAACAATGGGAAGAATTGAATTAGCTTCCAGTACTTTAATGTATATCCTTCACTAAGATGCTTTTGCTTGCAGTCTATGAACTGTCAGGTATTATAATTACTCATTTTCAATTATAGAAAGTTCCATTTTGCACGTTTTAATACTGATGTACTACAGATGTACTATGCTGATAGTATGAAATGGAATATACCCGGGGTCCCCAAGCTTTTTCTATAAAAAGCCAGATAGTAAATATTTTAGGCTTTGTGGGCCATGTTGCCTCCATCGCAAACTGAAAACATCCATAAACAATATGTAAATGAATTGTCATGTGCCTTGTGCCAATATCAAAAAAGGGTGGGCTATGTGCCAATATCAAAATAGTAGGTTGTGAACTGTAGTTTGCTTACCTTGTTATATGTTTTACTGAGTTATATATACTGAGTGTTTTACTTGATTCTTTTTTCTATGACATATGAAGAACTTGGTGTCTTCCCAGGTCTTTGTGCAGTTTCTTGCTGCATCAGTAGAAAGGCTGTCTGGCTGGATAGCATTCCTTCTTTCAGGGCCAGCCGCCCATCTGTCCTTCTTGCTGCATCTGCAGTGCTCCAAGCACACTCCTTCTTCCAGGTCCTCCCTCGATAGCCTCTGGCTCATACCCTACTTCTCCACTCCAATCGCAATCCAATCCAAGCAGGGCAGTCCCTGATCACTCCATATCAAATAGCTCTTCCCACCCTGGCACTTCTGATCCATTTCACCCTGTTTCTTTTCTTCTTCAGAGCACACTATTAGTTTTACATATTTGCCTGTTATCTCCCTAAAATATAAGCTCCATGAGGTCAGGAATTTGTTTTGCACTGGGTGTATAGTGGGTGCTCAATAAACATTTGTTGAAGGTAGGGATGCATCTACTGTGTAGTTCCTGGAGAGCAGTCTGAAAAGAGTCTGTGATTGAGATGATACCTGTTAAGTGCGCTCAGTAGATGTTGGCTATTATTATTAATTAAACTTTAAGTGGAAAGAGTAGTATCTACATTTTTTAGTTGTAAGTATGAAAGGAAAATAAACCTTGGGGTCTCCCAAATCTCTAAGCTAACGGGAAAAGTCAAGCTGGGAACTGCGTAGGGCAAACCTGCCTCCCGTTCTAGTCGAAGTTATCCCTCTGCTCACAGAGATAGATGCTTGTCTGATTGTCTGCTTCGAAAAAGCTAATTGGAAACTTTAAAAATTGCAATCATTTGTCTCTCATTTACCTGTGACCTGGAAACTCCCTCCCTGCTTCAAGTTGTCCCGGATGGAACCAAGGTACATCTTACATATATTGATTGATGTCTCATGTCTTCCTAAAATGTATAAAACCAAGCTGTGTCCCAACTACCTTGAGCATGTGTCATCAGGACCTGCTGAGGCTATGTCACAGACATGCATCCTCAACCTTGGCAAAATAAACTTTCTAAATTAACTGAGACCCATCTCAGATATTCAGGGTTCACATAAGGATTAGTGACACTGTAAGTAAAATGTATAGCATTATGCTTGGGACATTAGAGACATTCAAAAATTAGTAGCTATCATTATCATTTTTTTTCTCCCACAAGTGGAAAGTTCTTCAGACTTAAAATTCAGCAGATATGCTATTAAAGGAGATTTGAAGATTCAAATAGAGGAAAGGATAAAGGAAGACTGTAAATTTGTCCTATCTGCAGACTTTGATAATCCTCTGAAGCTTAAGAGTGCTAAGAACTTAGACATGTGAAGCACTGAGGTGGTGTCAATGATCTTTGAGAAATAGCAGAGGATAGGAAGTGTATAGAGCCTAGAGATAAGCCAATGAATTTCCTGTGTTCTAAAGATGAGAAATGGTCAGTTTGAACTGGGCAGGAATCTCTGACAAAAGGCACTGTTGACATTTCTCTGAGTATTCCACGTGCTAGACAGTGCAGTGTGGAAGGACTTTCTCATGTTATCATGTAATCATGAGCGGTTTATAAGCACCAAGAAAAGAAAGTGATCAGTTAGAGCTCACATGAGGTCAGTAAGAATAAATTATGCCAAACTAATTCAATTTCCTTTTTGTTCCCTAAAGAGTTATTAGATTATAGTTTAGGGGCTCTATTCATAATCCTGGATTTGTAGATAGTTGACTTTTCTACACTGAGTATCTTTTGTTTTATAATCAGCTGAAATAATCTCAGCCTGTGTTACATTATCTGTTGTGTCCAGATTAAAATTAGAAAACGATGTTTAATGCACTTGATTTTCCCTGTAAGGACATCTCCACCATGGCCAGCCATCCAGTTCTCTGAACTCCTGTAGCATCTTGGTTATGCCTTTAATTTTTAAATCAATCACACTTTAATTATCTGGCTATTTGTATTTTTTTCTAAATGACAATATAAGTACCTTAAGAACAAGGATGAGGTCACATTTATTTGGGAGAAATGCCTTTATATTAGCTCATACACAAAGGGTTTCAGATTTTAATTGGCCAATAGGTTTAATATCATCCAACATTATAATTCAACTATTAAAATAGCCAAGAGGATTAATTGGGAGAATAAATGTTGTTCAATAAATGGTATGAAGATAATCAATTAGCTATTTGGTAGGAAAAAGCAAGGAATAAAAACAAGAAAAAAGTGTAAACTTTCCCAACATAAATTGTAAGTTAGTTGAGAAGTAACATGCAAATATAACACCCACCAATAAAGAAGGGTATATGAATGATATTTATGTCAGAAAGAAAGAGGATGTTCTCTCTATAATGTAGTGAAAAATGTCACAGTAAATAAAATTGGTTTTGTAAAAATTAAAACATGTGAATGTAAAGAAGAAAAGAATAAAATTAAACTATAGCTTCATATCACATTATTTCAGTTATTAGAGGATTTTAAATTATGGCATTATGGTTATAAGTCCAAATAAGAATTGACCATTTATTCATTCAAACATAGTTTTGGGGTAGCAGATAGATGCCTGGCATTGTTGTAGGTACTAGGGATACAGCAGAAAATCAAGACATCCTTGTGAAGCTTATATTCTATCAGGGGTTGACTGATTATAAACCAGTATACTTGTATTAAGTAGAGATGAATGCTTTGGAGAAAATAGAGAAGGATATGGAGTAGAGAACATGGTTACAGGGACTTGTCTTTTCCTATTTCCAGGATTTGGATGCTGAGGAAGAAGACATTCCGGTAAGGTGTCAGAACAGTTCTTTCTTGTCCTTGTCATCTAGAAGACACTGTGATTAGAGAGATTCCCATACCCCACCTCCTCTGCCACCCCAGCTCAATGCATACGCTCTCTAATAGGTCTTTGCTTTGCCGGGTGTTCCAACTTGCTGATCAATGACTTCTTTCAAGATAACTCTGGTGGTGTCGTAAGTACATTTAAGGTGACATGTAAGATTTGCAGACACTGCACATTCCCCGAAGTTCAGTGAAGTGCTGACATGCTGAAGAAGAAAACAAATTGCATAAGCTTCCTAGCTGAGGCAGGAAAGTTTTTTTCTTGCCTTTTTTTGGGTTTATTTGGGGCTATATGCAAAGATGAGGTCATATTCTGGGAAATTCTTATGTCTATATTTCATGCCTGCCTCTATATCCCTATTAGGAAATGATTTTCTTCATCTGCAGAATAAGAATGAGTGATGTGTTTATCTCAAGGAAGAACACTAAAGCTAAAGACTGAGCATCTTGGGAACTATATAGGAAAGAGCTTATATTAGGTGGAAGTAAGCTGGGTCATTGACACAGAACATGGCCTTCACCAAAAATATGTTGGTATCAACAGAGACATTCTCAAATTTATTGACAAAATCTTTAATCAATGCTGTAGGAATTTTTTTCTTAATTGGATCAAAGTGACACGGATCGAAGGATGAAGATGTTGGAAGGGGAGCCATCCTCACTGTTTCATGGAACATTTCCCTGGGAGGGAATGATACCACTAGCTCTGTTAACTGTGAAAATGTAGGAGAGCTAAAATTCTTATGGCAATATGCCTGTAATCATGGATTACACTGACAACTTGCAATCATAGAGATATACTGCCCTTCCACTTCCCCAGGTAGCTGTTAAGCAGCGGAGGCTGCATTAATTTTTAGATTTTTTTAGTATTTAGTCATTATTTTGTGTAAAAGCATGAGTACATCAATAAACATTTATACATTTCAAGATATCTTTGTTATGGTAAGGGGAATTCAGGGCACAAAGAAGCTTAGGTTTCTTGAAACTGAATGCTTAAACATCTGTATTTATTTGAAATTGGTCACATTGACTAGAGAAACTTAAGGTGAAAGAAAGCACTGGTGGAAGATTTTATGAGTTCAGACCTGAGTCTCAGGTTCCAGTTAAGTAGCACTCTTCATCATTTGGTATATATTTAAATAGAGCTTGAGAACACGAAAAGGAATGTAAATGTTTCAGAAGACCTAGGGGATACGGCATTTTTAGTCTTAGCACCTGTATGTTCACCTATTGTATTAGGAAGAGGTGTGTGTATGTTTGTGTGTGATGTCTGTGAAAGTATGTATGGCACCAGCAGGTATAAGATTAATTTAATAAATTATTCAAAAACATTCATTAAGCAACTACTATGGGCTAGACACATTTAGGGGGGTGGGGATATAACAATGACCAAAACCAAGTCCCTGCTTCATTTGAGTAACTTTAATAAGTGATAACCAAATATGTAAGAAATTGTATGATTTAATACTAGAATGAAGCATTATTAAGGGAGAAGGAATGATTGGGGGTGTCTTTTAAAAATAATGATGCAGGTAAGGAGGTGATACCTGAGCAGAGACATCAATTAAGTAAGGGAGTGAGTTGTGCAGATCTTTTGGGAAAGAGCATCCCAGGAGAGGCCACAGTGAGGGAAAAACTTCAGGTGGGAGCCTCCTTTTTGTGACTCCAGTTTGCCTCCATCGCTATGAACTTTGACATGTCATTTAAACACTTTGAGCCTTTGCTTTCTCCACTGAAAAGTGGAGATAACACAGTAGCACTCTTCATCATTTGGTATATGATTAAATAGAGCTTGAGAACACGAAAAGGAATGTAAATGTTTCAGAAGACCTGGGGGATATAGCAACCTTTCCACCTACTAGGTTGGAACCAAGTATAGCAATTTTTGAAGGTTGACAGGCCAGGCCAAGTACAGCACCTGGAAGGCAGCAAATGGCATAAGCAGGTGCTTCAGAACAAGAAAGTCTCTAAAGCTTCCTGAGAGCTAGATAACAGATATCTGTGCTAATCATAAAAATTTTTAAATGTTCTCAAATTAACTAATGGATAATGCCATGATATAGTCTTCCTCTGACCCACTTAGTAGTATCTAACTAATGTCTAGTTGTTCCAGATCATTTTACTGTGTGTGTCATGAGCCCTGGTTTTCTTTGTAGCTCTGTGACTGAGTTATGGATCTGACCACCAGGTTAATATCTCAGAGTTATGCTGCTGAATTCTTCATATTTCTTATAGTTCATCTACACATCATCTTTTCTAGCTTGCTAGTCTTTGGGTGACCCTGGCCAAAGACTTTAAGCTTTGGATGTTGGTTTGGAGAAAACTTTTTGGTTCCTTTAAAAGATATATCTCCTTCCCCTCCAGCTTGTGCCCTGAATTTATCCTTAAATTTTGATGCAGAAGTGTCATCTGAGAAGATCATTAAAATTGTAGATCTCTGGGTCCCACTTCTTGAGCTGTGGATTTCATAGGTATATGATGGCACTAGAGGAGTCTGCATTTTATTAAGCTCTAAGGAACACTGCCTAAAATAGCATCTGTAAGATGATGGGATAGGATTTTGCTAGAGGCTTTTCCATTTCTGGCCTTCTGGAAATTCGAGATTTTTCCAATGCCCTTTCATCATGGACTCCGAGCTGACAATATAGATAACCCGATTCACCCTGTTCTGCAGTGTACTTTGCCATCTCTGGTTTTTCCCACCTCCTTTCATTCCAGTTTCCTTTGATTTGCTTCCTTTTCCTCTCTCTGTATTCTACGAGAGTAAATTAAAGGGTTACAAGAATGTATAATATATGTAGCCTTATAAGAAGTACTGTTTATTATTTTGCCAACCTGAAGCTTGCCCTATAGTGAAATTCTCCTCTACTTCTGCAGCCCACAGATAGTCACCATGGGGAATGTGGTTTCTGCAGTTCACAGTGAGGCTCCTGTATAACCTATTCTTTTTCCGTGATACTGGAACTTGTTATCACTATGCCTTATTTCTTTCCATCTCTTAAATTGTGATGAGTCACAGACTTTTATTTCTTTGCAGATGTATAAAATGAAAAAATCACAAAGCCTTCTCAGTGATTGTGCTGGGTTTGCAACTCAGGACTGTTGACCTTGGGGTTTGTATCCTCTTCTGGAAAGTGTAATGGCTCTTCTGGAAACACAATTTTCCATTTTCTTTCTCAGAAATACTGTAGAGCACTATTCTCTGTGTAGGTGTAGTTGTCGATATTACAAACATGCCTTCCCTTCTAATGATCTTCTCCCATCTGCCTCTAACGCGTCACGAGAGGACCTTCCAGGCAGTTCATTTTTATAGGAACTTGGGCTTCACATTTGGTTGAAATCTGAATGGGAAGAAGAATGGAGAGAGAGGCTTACACATGTCATATGTATTACCTGGAAGAAATCACCTTCTCTATTTTGATTTTATTATATTTATCATAATTATACTTCCTCAATTTCACAAGGCATTTAGACATGTTCCCAGCCTCTTACGTGAGCTGAATACTACTTTCTGTAATTTTTATGTCTCTATTTTAAAAAACATATGACATCAGAGTGACCATAAATTAATAGGAAAGCCAAAAGTTCTGAGAGACGGACTGAAGGCTAGGGTGGAGAGGGAGTGCTTCCTTTTCTGGCTCCTTCTGTCAGTACGACTCCCTGCCCCTCACTCAAAGGTTCCAGGCTATTTACTTGTCATCCGAAGTCAGTCGGCATTCTGCCTATGCCTGCCTGGGCTTTGTTCGGCACTGATGCACCAGGCACAGGGGGAAAGGCAACGATAATATCAAAAAAGGCCGAGTGGGAGGATAGATCTGAGCACTTGGGAAGAGGAATGTTCCTATAAAACAGAGACTCTTGGCAGTAGAGCTGGTGAAAAATGATACCAATTACATAAAGCAAAATGCCACCCATCAAGCAGAACATTTTAATTCTCCCTATTCCAGGCTATTTATGACTTTTTGTCCAAGATTCAATACATGTCTGTAAAAATAAATGGAATCAACCTCATCTGTTAGGTAGAATGGGGCCTGTGCTGGAGGGGAAAAAAAAAAGGAAAACATTACCAGCACGTTATTGGAGAATTCCAGGGGCTGGGCACAGAAGAACTTCAAGTATAATTTTGCCTCTCTCATATTTTTTTATGTTTAGGTCAGTTGTATGAAGAAGAGAGAGGTAACCGATTTCATGGAGACATTTAAAATATTTAAATGAATTTTACTTCCTTTGAGAAATTTCTATTTTGATTTAGTACTTATACTAACCCACCTAAAACGATGAACGAACCAGTCAACGAACCAACAGACCAGCCAACCCACCAACCCAGCTCTCTCTTTTCCAGGGCAACTTTCCTTTACAGTTCTGCCGGAGATGGTCCAGGACTCACAGCTGGTTTCCTGAAAGGCTGCCACAAGATGGCGACAACGTCACAGTGGAGAACGGCCAATTGCTTCTGCTGGACACGAACACAAGCATCCTTAACTTACTGCACGTTAAAGGTCTGTGGAGTTTGAAGAAGATTGGTGACATTATGATATGTAATCATATCACTTGTAGGGGGGAGGGAGGAGGGAAACTTTCTGGATAAGTTCCAGAACTTAGTTGACAATTTATCCTCAGACCAAACTGAAATTTTACGATGTAAAGGAAGAAGTGGTCAGAGGGTTCAAAGTGAAAGGCCTTTCTTTGGACTCTCATAATAAGCACACAGCTTGATTATTTTAATTTTTCAAAAACAAGAAGGTTAACAGTGTTCTCAAAGAATATACTTCTTTATTCCAGCACTTTTTAGTCACGCTTATCCAGGACAGCCACCACAACATAGCAAAATGCCCTGAAATTGGTTAACGTTGCTGCCTTTGAAATACCCTGCCAAGAAAGCAATGTCTTCCTGCTTTTACCCTGTTGTGGTTTTGACTTCTGGGTCCCATGGAAAGTCATACAAATAGGCTTTCTTATTGCAAAACCGGCTATATAGCTCTAGGGTTCAGGAAGTTGGAAGAGGCTGAGATTTCAAATCTCAGCTCCACTACCACATCTTCAAATGGCGAAGTCAGTTATATCACCTCTTTGTGCATTTCTTTCCTTATCTGTTAAATGAGAATAAAAATCATGGCCTACTTTAGTGGCTGATAATAAGGAATAGTTATCAAAATGCCTCTGTTCATTGGCAAATGAAAATTACTTGGGAGATATGATTAGTTATGGATATCTATGAATCTCTGCACTAAAACACTGTTCTTTGCTATAAATATATTTAACATTTACACAAACATTTATTCTCATTAAAGAACATAGCTACATGAGGGGAAAAATAAAATATTTTAAAGGGGATAAACTAATGTAGTTTTAATACCTGTCTCTTTTAGACTCAATCAGGGTTTAGGCGTTTTGTCATTCTCTATTCTGGAAGCTATTTTTTTTTTCTCTAGTATAGCAAGGAGAAGTTTTCAGTCAAATTAGTTAATTAGTGCCCTTTAGGGGATAAAATGGTCGGTCAGTTTGGGCTCTTGGCCCTCTCTCTCTCTCTCTCTCTCTCTCTCTGTGTGTGTGTGTGTATGTGTGTGTGTGTGTGTGTGTAGCTACTGGCTGTGGCAATGCCACTAGAGACAGTTACCAACTACCTAAGGACCAGCAATGACAAAGGAAAATTACAGATCTAAAGCCTCATTTCAGAGAAAAGATGCTCTTGGCAAGCCGTTAGCCAGGGCTCTCCCCAAATGAATCATATTCTGCAGGAGGATGGGCTGCCCTTTAGGCATTCAAAGCTCTTGGTCTTATATTGCTACTACCATTTGGGAGAAGTTTCCCAGCTGAAAGTCTTGGATTACTAAGTCTCTGGATGTACTGCTACTTCTGGGTAAATGTTCATTCAGGAATAGTGTTGACAGGAACAGAGGCTGAAAATGGAGAAGAGGCATCAGAAGGAGAGAAAAGGGTAGAAGAAAGGCAGGATAAGTATAACATTCATTTGACTTCCCACTCTTAAAGATTTAAGTATCTGAACAATCCCAATACTTGCCCAAGCCTGTCACCTTCCAATAGTGGTTTTCATTGGTATTTTTGGTTTAGGCAATATTTCACTCTCATATTATTTAGAATAAGTGAGTTAGGTTTGGAAGGGCAAACTCGCTTCGTGTGGAGAGGGACAGAAAGTCATCTGAAGGATCTCCTCTTTCTCTTGGGGAGTAAGAGTGGGTAGGAAGTAAGGCTAAGTAGTAGGTTCCAGTTTCTGCACAAATAAGACACAGGGGTCGTTGGCAAAAGCCAGAGCTGCCTAGAGTGAAACTCTGATATTTTTATCATAGCGATATGAGTCATAACTTCTAGAAAGAATGAAAACAAGGCAAGTGCACTGATCAAATTTTGTTCAACAGATAATTTGTGAATGCTTATTGAGTGGCCTAGAATCCCTGTGTAAGGTACAAGAAAAAAATGAATGATACCAAATGGCAGTAATGTGTAATATTACCAAAGAAAAAATAATTAGAAAGTAAACATAAAAGACTAAAACTCCTGGTTCTAAAATAAGTGATGCAGGCAGTGAGGCAGAATATTCTTGGTGTCAAGAATATAAGATTAGAGTTGGAAGGTGGAGAGGAGTTGAATGGCAGATCATTTATGTCTGAGACATATTGTGAGCACATAGATATTAATATACACACAGAATCAAAGTTTGAGGAAATTCTCCACCTCACTTATTGGAATTGTGTATGTCTAGTGGCTCAGACCAAAAACCATGGAGGCATCCAAACTTCTTCCTTTCTTTCACCTCCTATGCCCACCCCATCAGCTGGATCGTCAGCATTTGTCCCATGTAGCAACACTTCATTGGTACCAACCTAGTCTTAACCACCAGATTTTTTTGGCCTAGCCAATCTTAAATTGCCTCTTATCTGGTTTCTATGTTTCCAATTCCTTGTTTTTGTTAGTAGCAAGACCCTAATTTCGTTGGTGGCAACAACGTACTCAGCTGAAATGCTCTATTTCCTGAACATCTTTGTAGCTAGACATATCTGTGTTGCTAAGGGCTTGCCATGAGACGGAAGAAGTACCCTGCAGAACATCTGAGAAATTCCCAAAAGTAGAGATGATCTGGTAGGAAGTATTACCTATTTTCCCTTCTTTCTTCTGCTTTCCCGTTCGCTGATGTGTAAATGTGATAGCAACACTTTCAGCCACCATTTTGGACCATGATGCTATTTGTTAATTAGGATGGAAAAGCAGAAGAGTAGGAGAAACCCAGGACTCTGATGACTCTGGAGCTGTCATGATAAGGCATTCAATTGTCCACTTCTGAAATTGCTTTTTGTGATAGAAAAACAAGGCTTCATGTGTTAAAGTCACTGATAGTTGGCTTTTATGCTATATGCTAAATTAAACCCCCAACAGTTTATAGTCTATTTCCTTTAAAAATTTAAGTCAGATTTTATTACTTCTCTCCTAAAAATCTCCAGTGGAATCTCAACTCACTGGGAGTCAAATCAAAAGTCCTTACCATTATTTAACCTCTGATCCCTTTGTTGACCTTGTCTTCCTCATTCACTCTGCTCTAGCTCTTCTGTGAATATACCTGCCTCAGGACTTTTGGACCTTTGCCCATAATGTCTATGGTCTGGAATGCTCTTCCAGATTCATATGGCTGGCTCACCTATTTCATTTGTTCTTTGAGAAAATATCAACTATTCTGGAAAGATTTGCTGGCCATCATTTCTGAAATTACAGCTACTCCCAGGACTCTTCATCTTTTGATATTGCTTTACTTTTCTTCATAGTACTTATTATCACATGGTATATTATAAATTTACTTGCCTATTTGTAGTCTGTCTCCTCTATTCGAATAAGCTCAAAAAAGGCAAAAGATTTGATCAATCTATTTACTGTTGTCTCTTCGGAGTCTAGAACAGTGCCTGACACATGACGAAGGCTCAAAAATGACTTGTAGCTTGTAGAAAGAATAGACAAGTAAACGGGCCTGGGTGAAATTTAAGAAGCATATATTTTAAGCTCTTGCTCTCTTAAATACCACTTTTCTCAGCTAATTTACTTTCACTGTCCTTAGTTCTTCTCACTGATCACACACACACACATACACACACACACACACGTATGTATAAATACATATACACTTATATATTCACATATATGTATATACACACACAATGTGTACATTCACACACCTGTCTATAAGTATGCATATTATGATAAATTGTTAGGAATATAAAATCTGTTGGTAAGTTATATTTCTGTTTCTAAAAGGCATTTGACAAAAATCTTCACTGGTGAAAACTACAACTGTCAAATATCTGGTCCATGTAACATAGCTGTATACCTCTTTTAATGTCTTCCCTTGGTCTATAATAGATGTGAAAGTTCTTGAATGATAATAAAGAGGTCTTCAAATATATGAATAATCATAATCATCAACAACAGCAACTTACTCTACAAATATCTGTTACTGCTTATCTTTTTCACATACATTCACAGTGTCATAAAAATAGTTGAATGAAATTTTCTTTACTTTTTCTAATACCATTTGCAGGCTTAGATAAAGCCTGAGAAATTTCAAGGCAAAAAATAATTTCTTCAAAAGATTTTGACCAAAAAATATGAAGTATTATAGTGGAAGTACTTTCTCAGCCATTTCTATATTACAAAGAATACATTCCACATGAAGTGTGTATGTTTTGAAGAGATTAGTGCTAAGTAACAGTGAAAGTAGATCACCTAAGAGCTACATTTGGAACTACTTTATGAAGGTATTACATCTTCTGTATTATTTTTCCATTCATGGAAACCAGCATCCTGATATGTAGCGGACTAGGCTCACACAACAGGAAAACCAGCACTTTATGCACCCTCAAGAGTCTTGAACTCTCTATGCCTTACTTATATTTTCATCTATAAAATAGAAATGACATTTTTTTCTTATACATATAACTTACATAATAGAAGAGAGTATCATGACATTTTGAGGGGTAATTGAGAAGTGGCCCCAAAGTTTTGTGTTATTATTTATGAAGCTATATGTACTGACTCCTGAACTTAAAAAAAAAATAGCAGGTTCTTTTGTGACGGTGATAAGAGCTTCAGCTGCATTTATTATTTCACTTCAATTAGAAAAAGATCCAGAACTTTTGTCTCCTTGCTATCTCTACTTCTTCCCTCCTTTCTGCCCTCCCTCCCTTTTTAAAAAAATTTGTTTTTAGGGGTACCATTAAAAGCAAAAGAGAATTAACCCAATCAATTAATACTAATGAGCTGGGATGGAAATAGGCATATTGCTTTGATTTAGTTAATTATATTTTCATTCTTTTATGTTAAGATGCCCAACGGCCATAGGCATTGCTGAATTAAAATTTATTATTTTTATTCCAAGTAATTATGATGAGCCATAATCACAAAGAAGGAACGTTACCCTCTTGTCAGAGCATTCTGCTTCCCGGGCAAGGATCTCGGGTTGTGATCTGTAGTTGGAAAAACATTCCTGTTTCCTGAATGAAACAATGAATCTCTTTCTGATCTGGTCATCAAGCAGCTTGATGTGAAGTGGTGTAACGATAATGATTAATAAAAGGGTCAATTGGGGAGAATGAACTCTCTTCTTGGTGTTGAGCTGTTAGGTTTAGGTACTGTTATCACACACACAACACAAAAGCAGGTAACTATGTGAAGTGGTCTATATTCTAATTTGTTCGACTGTAGTAATTATTTCATTATATATAATACATATCTATTCACACACACACATACACGAACATCCTGTTGTTTGCCTTAACTATATACAATAAAAAAGGAAGACAATTTGTAGTTTCTTACTATTCACAATGCCAGTGCTTTAAAGTGCCTGAGCAGAAACTTGTTTCCAGTCTCTGCTGCTGCTTAATAGCGCACTGGTTTCCTTTAATGTGATTTTCTATTTCTTGGTCTACTGGCATATACTAAAGCAGTTAAATGCTTGGCAGTATTTCTTGCCATAAAGAAGTGAGCCTGAATCTGGGCTTCACTACTCCCCAGCTCTGTGACCTTGGGCAAGTTGCAGACCTTCTGCCAGTCTCAGGTTTTTCCTCACCAAGGCGATGCCTGATTGTAATGACAGTAACAGTAACAGTGACAGCTAGCGTTTATCATTGTTGCATGGCAATATCGCAATGTATTGCCTGTCTCATATGGACGTTTTGAGTATTAAATGATGCAATATTTGTAAAGCCTTTAGCACACAGCTTGGTGCAGAGTAAGAACTCAATGTTAGTTTTGTTACTTTTGGACTGACAGAGATAACAGGAGATATGGCTGAATATCAGGCTTAAGTTACAATTTTACTTACAGATAGTGGCTGCTTCTATATACAAAGCAAACTGGATTACTGAAAGAATTAGCTGGATAATAAAGACCCTGGATTGCTTTTGCCTCTGTTATCTTCAGAATGCATATTGAAGTGTTTTTCCTTCCATTGTGAGGGGTAGATGCAGAAGTGGAAGCGGCAGAGTCTAACCATTTGCTTGCCTGCATTCTTCTTGTTCTTTGACTTCACAGAAACATGTTTTTCTGGTGTAGCTTGGAACATGATTTCATTTTCTCTCACCTGTTTTTAAGTCCACAGTTTTGAGGACATTCAGATCTTTTTGAGTCCATTATATCTGGGTTTCTATGGCGTGGAAATGCGTATTCTTGGTTTATTGAGATGAAGCATCTTCTTCTGACTCACTGTCAGGTTCATTGTAGAGTTCCTTCATCCTTGACAAGCCTTTGAGGATTTCAGAGTGAGGTATTAAGTGACGAACCTAGCACAGCCTTTTTTTTTTTTTTTAATCCTAGTGATTGTATACTTGGCTGCTTCTAGTTAGCACTAAGCCAGCCTCAGATTCAGTAGATGCATGCTTCAGATAATGCTTTACAGTGCAGTGATCTAGAAATGCTATGACATAGAACTTTCCTGAGACGTTACTTGTAATCTCTTTGTGCATCAAGCCTGTGTGAGTCACTTAGCATTTTATCCTGTGCCCATAGTTTCAAGACTTCATAGATACCAATTAGGATAAAAAAATCTGAAGGCAAGCAGTAATTTTGATAAAAATACGATATTCAACATTAATTTTTTTTTCTCTAACTGTAGAATATCTTGGTCAGCATGAGAGGGTTTTGTGGGCTGCTAACATTGTTGCGAATTGGTAAATTCAAAATAATTTATCTGCAAGTTGGCTATAAAAAAAGATGGACTGAATTGCCCTCATTGTAGTAAAAACATAGCTACCCTTCACGCTAGAAGATGGGATGCTTCTGTGCAGACAATACAACAAGGTTGATTCATTGCAGTTTGGTCAGCAAACTGGAGCCTGACTTCAAATTTGAGGCAGTCACAGACTCTTTTATGGTTTTGGGTAAGGCTCTGGTCCTCAAATCAATGCACAAAATGGAAATAATGGTGATTCCCTTCCCTGTGTAGGGAGAAGATGTCTTGTATAAACCTCTACTGGATGTTAATGTTGTTTGTGTGTGCAACCCTGTGGAGGAAGAGCAGTATAGGAATTAGTAAATTTTCTTCCCATTTTTGGCAGGCATAGTACTCCCTAAGGGGCTGGTCTGTGCCATCATCCAGAAGGGAAGCCTGATGAAGAAGTTAGCATCAGAACTAGCCCGAGCTTTTTGAAGTCCACTCTTAACTCTTGGGTGTCTTTATGTGCTGGGCTTTTCTTGGTGACAAGTAGGTGTTACTTATTTTATGGGAGGGAGACTTTGCTGATATTCAAGGCTAAGTGGATTACTGATAGAATTTTTAATTAGTTAAAAACTTGAATTACTTTTATGTTAATTCTTTACAAATAGAATATCAAGGTGTATGTTCTCTTCCCTCTACCTTTTTCGAGGCTTATAAAGGTCTAGGCTGTAAGCTGAAGAAAGCTGGAGCCAGATCTGTTTTTGCTCACCTTTGTATTGCCAGCACCATTTTATCTCCAAGCATGCAACAGGTACTCAAATAATAGCTGAATGAATAAGCTAATAAATGAGTTTCTGACCTAAAGAGGCAGATTCATGTTTGTTGTGAATTTCTCTATAATCAGAGTCCTTCCTGGTACCCTCAAATGTTAGTGGATTAGTCCAGACAGTAACCAATTTCATTTACTATTTGTGTATCAGGAGATCAGAGACAAAGGCCTTTTAATGTGGGGGACACTTGGCTCTGAGACCCCTTATTTTTCCAGTCAGACAATGACTTACATTATTTACCTCCAGAGAACAGTCCCAGACACACTTTATTAGCCTTAAATGAAAGATAAGCCATTGCTATGAGAAAAGACATGCTTTCAATAGATGGGCACACAGACAGATAGATAGATATTAAACAATTTACAGTTTTATGTCTTGACAACTTGGATATTGTAACATGAAAAATGCTACTGAAAGGGACCAGTCCCTTCCTAGCACAGAAGCTATAATATTTTCAGTAATGAAAGATAAATGTTTCAAGCTTCCTTGCTTAAAACCTTTCATTGGCTTTGCATTAACCTGTTAAGTTCAAGTCCGAACTTAATATGGCTTATAGGGTCATGCAGGAGTTGTTCTGTCTTTACCTCTCTATCTCATTTGTTCCTTAGTGATCGCTATATCCTATTCATCCAGACTGGAGGTAGAGCTTGAAATCTGAAATTCTTTTGTATTTGGGATTCTCGTGCAGATAAAAATATGTTGGCGACTGAGCATTTCATTATTATAGTTTCTATACAGTATTGCTGGGGTCAGGTAAAGGTAGGAAGTATGGCATTCTCATTTTTTAAATTAATAAATACTATTAGAAAAGTATTGTTAGCTTTTATGTCAAATAGTATTATGCTATAGCTAAATCATTTGTATAATATGCAGAGAATAATTATATTTGGAAACTTTTGAAAAAACAGATTGCTTAGAAAAGTATATCAAATTGCAGGCAGGTAAAAATGGGATCGAGTCAGTGCTAATTGAATTTTGATAAAAAGAAAGAGGAAGATTATCTGAATGAACTTGGTGGCTAGAGGGATTTTTACATGCTTGGTATAGACTTTGGGGAAAAGATGATTTTTTTTGGTCTTTTCTGTTTCTCCTTAGAAATAGCTTTCTTCCAGAGATTTTAAATGACTTTTTAGAAAGCCATGGAATAGCTGAAGGCCTTGAGAACTTAAATGCCAGCAGCTTTGTTGGTAAAATAAGTCATGGCTTTCTGGAGATAGAAAGGAAATCAAGGTTTAGTTAGGTAGTAATTGATAACAGTAACTATAATAACAAAAGCATTTATTTATATCTCAGTGTTTGAGTTCCTTTAGATATTTCTATATAGTTTCACTTCCACAGATATGTTTACACTTTGTAATTAGCACAGAGTTAATTCAATTATGAGGTTACCTTAATGAGTTTCATATCTTATAGAAAAAGTAAAGAGTTGAGTCATAGCCTTTATCTTCTCTTATAGTCATCTGTAAAGTGGGACAATTCACTAAAAACAGCATATTTCCATTGACCTGGAGGAGCAATTGGACTTCACCGTGACTGTCAGGAACTGGAGACTATATTTTACATTTTTATTTCAGTACATAGCAGAGGGGCTAGAAACTAATGGTAAATGTTAGTTGAACCACTAAGGGAATTAATCTATAATTCCAGGCTTGTATTTTCTCAGCCTGTTTTAGATGATACCCAACATCATCAGCCTATGGACCCCTAGAGCAATTGCTTAATTTGCTGATAGTAGTGATTCTCAAAATGTGGCCCCCAATCAGCAACATTGGCATTACCTGGAAACTTACACAAACTACAAATTCGGAGGCCCCACTGTAAACCTGCTCTAGGAATGAAGTCCATTAGTCTGTGTTTTAAGACATCCAAGTGACTCTGATGCATGTTCAAGTTTGAGAACTACTAGCCTAAAACAATACAGGGAACCCTATGGAATTGTCAGGACTAGAAGCCAATTAGCCTGGCCCAACTACTCATTTCCCAAAGACAGTGAGACCTTTTGCACAGAACAGTGGAAACTTGGCTGGCCACATTGAATGGGCTTATTTTGAGCATAGCATTTTTAGTTGGCTGCATGGGTCCCTATCCTGCCAGAGAAATCTGCACTGATGAAAATGGTTTCTCCCAACTGCTATTGTTTGTGTTTCTGAGACAGTGATTTTATTTCATATATATATATATATATTTTTTTTTTCTATATTGCCCATTTGACTGCAGTACCAGGCTAATTAAGGAATTAGTATGTGGCATCCATTCTGGGGGAGGTGTCTGATTCTTTTCCTGCATCCTGTGAACATTTTTGCAAACCCTTTCTGGTTCATATTTTCTTTTTTTAATCAGGCAGAGACATTACAATTAAAATACCGTTAAAGTGATTCTGGCAAGTATTGCAATAAGCATGTTTTTTAATTAAAGGAAGAACAGGGGGATGCATAAGCAGTATCAGCTAAAGGGGAAATTTTCTTCTGATATCTATTTTAATTGAAATTTTGAAAAATGGAAGAAACAGCAGCAGCAGCAGCCTCTGCTTCTGTGTGTGTGTGGCTCCATCCCAGGTTGCTAGGTTTAGGTGTTCTGTGCTTGATTAATTAGTAGCCAGCCAGAGAGTCCATTCCCTTCGCCCCCAATCCTTAAAGCCTGATTTATGCCTCATATCCCCCATGAATATGTGAGGGGCTCAGGCATCTATTTCCTGAGCTGCTAGTGGATAGGATTATGGAGCGTGGACTAAGCTCTTGGGGGCTCTCGTTTGCCAGCCAAATTGATTTTCCGCCTCTCTGGCCGGGGACAAGCCCACCTCGAAGGCTTCCCAGGCTCTGCTCCAGTGGATCAGGCACAAGTCTAATCCGGATCTTGCCAACAAAGGAAGCTGTGTGCATCCCTGTCACAATGCAGGTTTCTTTGGGCTGTGGATGCCTTCTCTAAATGCTCCTCTCTCATCCTCTTCCTCACCTTCTCCGGGCTCCTGCCCTCAGAACACCATAGTGCAGTAAGGTACAGGGATATACCCCAACTCTGCCCAGATCACCTAGCCAACTCTCCTTACCCAGGCAGAGCAGGATCTGTCTGTCTTGAATGGATGATTGTCTATAATTCTCCAGGGAAAGGGAATGCCATAGGCTTCCCCAACTATCCATTTGACTATTTAACAATTGAGAGGTAAGAAGTGATAGGCTGCTACATTTTTTAAGAAAAAATGGTGAACGAAGGTTAATCAATGTAGGCAAGTTAATAAGATAGTTTACATCTCAAAATTTAGGTAGTTCAAGCTTTGAGTAAATGAATTATCTAGCTTGGTGATACAAATTGATCTAATGAGTTGGGGTTCTCAGATCCCTCCCTGGTCTTGCTTCTGTTTACCTCTCATGTTTCCTCTATTTAAAAATAGAATCACTCTCTCTGGGTTTATTTTATCACCTGACATTCACGTCCTAACCTAGCACATGCTGGCTGTGCACCCTTTCTCTCTGGATCCTCCTAAAAATGGCATTTAGGGTTTGACACACTCATCTACCTCTTTCACAGTTCTTAAGGCTCTTCTGTGAGCCTGTGTCTCTGCAACCTTCTGATCCTTCAAATTCACCTAATTCTTTGATCCACTCTCAAGAATCTTGCTACTTCCTTTCCTTATTCTAGCCTTTAAATGTTAATGGTTGATAGTTGTTTCCCTACCCCTACCCACCTAATCTTTCTTCTGTTCTTACTCTTCATGTCCTCCCTGGGAGACCTCATTTGCTTTGATAATTTCAACTCCTCGTCTTCAACAAGTATTGAGTGATCATTTACCACATTCTCCATGTGCCAGGCACTGTTCCAGTGAACAGTGAACAAAACAGGCCAAAATCTTGCTTTCATGGTGTTTACTTCTAGAAGGAAAACAGTCAATAAACAAAATGAGCAAATTATATTTTTTGTTAAATTTGTTTTGTACCATGGAGAAAAATGCAGCAGGAGAAGCGGATAGGGAATACACATTGGAGGTGGTGGTTGGGAATATTTGCACACAGCGAGAGCAAAGGTTGTGATGCAAGGCAACAAAAAGGTCAGCGTTTCAGGAGTATTGAAACAAGGGGGAGAGCAGAGGCAGATCGGGCCAGAGAGAACCAACCCTGTAGGGTTTGATAGGCTTTGACTCTAAGTGTGATGGGATCTAATGAAGAATTTTGGCAGACTGGTAACGTGATATGGTTTACATGAAAGAAGCAATGACAACACTGAGTGTTGTTCTGGGAATTGACCCTGAGGTAGAGGATAAGGGCAGAAACAGGGAGCTGAGTGTAGATGCTGTTACAATCCATGGGTAAGATGAGAGTGACTTCGACAACAGAAGTAGATGTGGAGGTGGTAAATGGTTGGGTTATAGGGGATGTTTTGAAGGTGGAGTGCATAAAGTTTCCTGAAGTATTAATTATGCAATGGGAGACAATGAAATTTAACTCCATGGTTTTCAGACTTAGCAAGGATGAAGTTACCATCCACGGAAATGGGAAGGACTGAGGGAAGATCTGTGGGGAAAGACAAGGAGTTCATGGACATGCATAGTGGAGAAAGTGTGAGACATCCAAGTAGAGATGCTGAGTAGGCAGTTGGATATGTGAATCTTGAGCTAAAGGCTTGGAGATGTAAATTTGGGAGTCATTGACAATTAGCATGCAATGGTGTTTAAAATCTTAAAGCAAGATGAGACAACTGGCATGGTTTACAGAGACTGATAAGAAAAGTGTTTAGAGAGCTGTGGCTTGGGACTCACCAAATGTCAGGGATTGGGATGATCAGGAGGAATCAGACAGAAGAGGCTGAGAAGGGGATGCCTAAGAAGTAAGAGGAGAACCAGGTGGGTTTATACCCAACTTACTTCATTAGAAAAATCCCATGTGCTCACTGTCATTGAGTCAATAGGGAGCTTTCTTAGGATTTGCTAAAAATGAAGACATGAGGCCGGATGCAGTGGCTCATGCCTGTAATCCCAGTACTTCGGGAGGCCGAGGCAGGTGGATCACGAGGTCAAGAGATCAAGACCATCCTGGCCAACACGGTGAAACCCTGTCTCTACTAAAAACACAAAATAATTAGCCAGACATTTGGCACGTGCCTGTGGTCCCAGCTACTTGGGAGGCTGAGGGGGAAGAATCGCTTGAACCCAGGAGGCAGAGGTTGCAGTGAGCCAAGATTGCGCCACTGCACTCCAGCCTGGTTGACAGAGCAAGACTCCATCTAAAAAAAAAAAAATGAAGACATGAAAATACATATCAGGTAAAGGAAAGACAGAGGTTCTAAATAGAAGAGTTTATTCTTCAGTTCTTTTATGAGTTACTAGCATTTTTGCATTTTATGAGGTTTTCTTTAGAGATTCAATACAATGTATAGAATGTAGCACACAATGAACATTTGATAGAAGGATAGAAATATGGGATTTTTAAAATGGAAATGAGAAAATGAAAGAAAGAAAAACGAAGAGGCTGGGCAAGTGAGGAGAGGGAGTTTTAGGAGCGGAGTGACTAAGTGTGTCAAATGCTGCTGGTCACTTAGAAAGGGTGAGGACTGAGCATTGAGCCTTAGATTCACCAATGTGGTTGCCATCTGTGGCCTTGGCAGGAACAGTTTTGCAGGGTGGTCAGGTAAAGGCCTGACCAGGAGGGGTTCAAAAGTCAGTGATGAAAAAGAATTGAAGATGGTGAGTATAGCCACTCTTTTGAAGACTAGTACTCTATGGTAAAATGTTTATACTTTTTTTTTTTTTTCTGTAAGGGGGGAAAATAGAACTGTGTATTTGTTTTCTTAAAAAAAAAAAAAACCAACAAATTATTTTGTGGTTATTACAGAGGATGACTAATTGTTGGGTTAGCCAAAAGTAGGTTTTGATGTACTTTGCAAACATTAGCTAGCTGCTAAAAGTCTCGTTTACTTCCCTTTAAAAGAAACAAAAGAGAAGTTTAATGGAAAGAGGTGATTACATGTAAAAAGTTGTGTTCATTTATTTGTTTTAGAGGGAAGTAACAATAATGATGGTTGATTGGTTTTTATAAAATTACCCAAGGTTACTTGTGGGACATAGTCAGCTTTCATGAAAGTCATACCAAGCAATTTAAGGGTCACAGCCAAAGGCTGATTTCAGCCCTGCTCTTTATTTCAGCATTTAGAAATGGGGTCAAGCTCTATAAAGTACAGAATAAAGTCCTCCCACAGCCCTCCCAAACTCAAGTAACTGTCCTTTAAAGCAGCCCACTGTATATTTATTTTAACCTAATAAAGTATGAGGATGAAAATCTAGGTGCCTGGGCACAGAGATAGATTAAGAATAAACTTTATATTCTTTCACACAAAGAAGATTTTATTTGTTTAATTATTTCAGGCAAAAATAGCTGAATTCCTCATCAAACTTCCTTCTAAATGTACCTAGGTTTTCTTATATTTGCCACTAATAAAGCGGTGTGGGCATGCTTTTTAGCAGGAGTTAATGATGTTCATATTAATTAATTAGTCCTGTTTATCACACTCCTGACAACACAAATAATTCATTTTCTTTGGTATGAGTTTTTCTCCCTTCATTAGCATCGTTATTAGTTCCTGTCAGTAAATGATATTTCAAAATTTCTACCAATTTATTACAGTGTATTTAATATTTTTCTTCATAGTAAAAGGGACCAAGCCCAGGTTTATATATTTTACCACTAATCCTTGTAATCTGTTTCAAATCCTTTTTGGAATAAGGCAAGGTATATCTTCATTAACAAAATTAAAATAAATCATGTATAAACAAGCCATAGGCAAACTTTCTTAGTTTCACACATGTTTTTCCTTAAATGTAACTCTGAGAACAACCCTAATTAATTGAAAGCTACCAAGGAAGGTTTGTGGAAATGGATAGGATCTGAGCCTTTTGGTTGGGTGGTCCTGGGTTCTAATGCTTGGTTCTGCCTATTCTGGGCTGGAGTAGGTATAAAGGCCTCTTAGCCACATTCTGCTCTGTGAAATAAAGAAGGTGATCTTTGTCTCATAGACTGGTTTTGAAGGTCATTTCAGACAATATATCTACAGATTTTGGCACATGGTAAGTGCTGAATAAACAGTGGCTTGCTTGTTTTCCCTGTAGTCTTATTTGAATTCCTGACCCTGCATCTCATATGTTGCTCAAGTGAAACTCAGTGATTACTGCAGCACAGGTGGTGTCAGGAAAACATGAGCCTCATGCTTCTATTAGTGTCCCATGCACATCTGACTGCATTCTTAAAGATGTAGACATCAAGTGTTCTAGAGTTGGAAGGAACCTCAGCAAACCCATGATCCTACCTTCTACTTTGTGGATGAAAACACAGACTACTGATAGGCACTGAATAGGAGAGATTTTGGTCCTGAATAATCTGAGGCCCAGCAATTGTGTTGACTTACTGAGGGTCATTCAGAGGTCAGTAGTAGACTCAGGACAGGACCCTTGATTTCATTCCCTGCCTTCACCACTTTCTCATCAAGGTCAGTTTAGATTTCCTAACTACTTACAATGTGGGAGTCCTGTCATGCAAATCCATTTTCTACCAGTTGAATATAATTATGTAGGACATTAATGACATGTGGCTGTGAGGAAAAAATTTTAGTTAACATAAAATGTGACCTGTAGGACAGGTCATGTTTCTTCCTTCTTGTTCTCAGTGGGATTCATGATTATTACTGAATTTCTATGTAATGACAATGAAAGGAAAAATTAAAGTCAAAATGGGTAGGGAATCCTTTGGAAGTCTGGTAACAGTATGGTACTGCTTTGGCATTGAGCCTGTGGACTGACCTTGCTGCTTTACCTTAGAGTATGAAATATTATACATGACATATTTCAAAAGGAGCAGTAACGGAGAGATGTTAGATGCGGATGGTCTAGCAGTGCTTAGGTGGTAGGGCACTTGTAGAAATTGAGCAGGTTGTAGATCTAATCACCTGGTGAGTTTGTCCTGCCAGCTGCACAGACAAAATCAATTCAGCGACACTGTAGCATTGCATGCAGTAAAGAAAGCGTTTAATTGATGCAAGACCATCCACACCACTTGGGGGTTGGGATTATTACCCAAATCAGTCTCCCTGAAGGCTCAGCCATTAGGGTTTTCAAGGATAGTTTGTTGGGCAGCAGACTAGGGTATGGGGAATATTGTTTGGTTGGGGATGAAAGCTTAGGGGTATGGAAAACAGTCCTTGTGTGCTGAGTCTTGTCTTTAGGTAAGGGCCAGAGGATGGGTTGAGTCTTGAGTAATGAATCTGAGTGAAGTCAGCTGCTGATCAGAAATACAAAACTCTAAAAAAAAATCAAAAGATCAATCTTAGTTTCTACAATAGTGGTGTTATCTACAGGAGTAATTGGAAAAGTTGCAAATCTTGTGACCTCTGGAACAATGGCCGGTTATTGTTTAAATATGCTAAACATCTTAGCAGAATTTTGGCCCGTCTTATAATCCTAATTTTGTGGCCTTTCTTTAGTTTTACAAAGATGGTTTAATTTTGGAAAGGGCTATTATCATCCTTGCTTTAAGGTTAGACTATAAACTAAATTCCTCCCTTGGTTAGCTTGGCCTACACCTAGAATGAGCGAAGCCAGCCAGCCTGTGAGGCTAGGAGCAAGATGGAGTAAGCCATGTTAGATTTTTTCTCACTGTCAGACTCTTTGCAAGAATGTTTTCATAGCAATAATGGAGGAAGTGAAGATGGTAAGTGTGATTATAGCCACAGAGACCATTGCATTAAGGATTGAATAAGTATCAGACTCTAGACCAGGGATCTATAAGTAGTGTTTCAATAAATCTCACCTTAATCTTCTGAGGGTGAAATTCTTACCATACCCATTTAGCAGTTGGAGAAATGGATACCCAGGCAGGATGTGTTATTCTAAATTGTGGCTGAAAGAAAAGGGCCCTTGAAGGAGTCTGGTCCAAGCATACATCCCATGACTGTTACTGATGGCCTATGGCTTGGACTTTAGAACTGAAGAAAAGAAGGTTTGAGGAAGAGATCTGAGGAAAGCTGAAGAGAAATTAGGGAAGAGGTGGGTTCCATATTTGACTACTGAGTCAAACATTATTTATTGATCACTATCTCTGCATTAAGATGGAGGTAAACAATTGTCAATGAAAAGACTCAAACTCTGTAAAATATTTGAAGAGATTAATTCAGAGCCAAATTTGAGTGGCCATGGCCTGGGGCACAGTCTCAAGAGGTCTAAGTACATGTGCCCATGGTGGTAAGGCTACAGCTTTGTTTTGTATGCTTTAGGGAGACATAAGACATCAATCAATACATATAAGATGTACATTGGTTTGCCCTGGAAAGGTGAGACAAGTAGGGGCAGAGGCTTCCAGGTCATAGATGGATCCAAAGATTTTCTGATTGGCAGTTGGTGGAGTTAACTTATTAACTTATCTAAAGACCTGGAATCAACAGAATACAGTGTTTGGATTAAGATATGTGGTTGTGGAGCTCAAGGTTTTTATTATACAGATGAAGCCTCCAGGTAGCAGGCTTCAGAAAGGATAGATTGTAAATGTTTCTTAGCAGACTTAAAAAGGTTCCAGACTCCTAGTTAGCACTTTCCTGGATCAGGGTAAAGATCCAGAAAGGGAAGGGAATTCTCTACAGAATGTAGATTTTCCCCTCAACACAGCTTTGCAGGCCCATTCAGGGTCTGCTATCTGTCATGTGATACTATACTAGAGTCAGGTTGGAATTTGGTGTCTTATTGTTACAAAGTCTGTTTTATCAGTCTTGATGTCTTTGTTCTAATGTTAATGCTGGTTAGTTGTGTCTGAATTCCAAAGGGAGTAGGGTATAATGAGGTGTGTCTGACACTCCCTTCCCATCATGGCCTGAACTAGTTTTACAGTTTAACTTTGGAATGCGCTTGCCTAAGAGGAGGGGTCGATTCAGTTAACCTGGGACTTAACATTTTATTTTTGGTTTACGTGGTAATGACAAAAGTATTTTTGCCTTCTTCTCCTCTCCCTCTTGTTTCTCCAGTGTATGTTTAACTGTTTCCAGCTGTAATTTCTGGAAAGCAACAAAAACTCAACTCAATAACTTGGCACTCAGGATTTATGGCTACATTTAGCAGATGAAGAGTCTTTGCTCTCCACTGCCTCACACCAAGACTCTTCTTATTATAATAGAATCTGGCTTTGGAGCTATTTCGGGTACCTTGCTCTCTCTACATCCTTTACCCCCACTTTGCTCATTGAGACACTGTGTGGACTTAAGTGTAAGAACAACATCGTTTCTGAGAAAATGGGAGTCTGTATATATGTTTGTATATAAAGGAAATAGAGGTGTTTAAATCAGAATCTCTAAAAAGATGTGTCCATTTACTCATTCACTCAACAGTTGATTGTGTATTTAGTGCCAACTTTTTTTTTTTTTTTTAAGAAAATGAAAATCCAATTTATTCAGCTCCCGGGCAAGGTTCCATGGTCCCGGGGAAAGGGGCCAGGGAAGTCGCACCAACTTCCTGGAGCATAAGGTTTTTATAGGTAGGAGGAACGAGCAACAGCTGGGTGCTCTGATTGACTCCAGGGGAGTGGGATTGAGACGGGGTGGGTTTTCTGGTGGGAGAACGGGCCAGGAGCCTTGCATCAGCTGGAGCCTTCCAGGGGAGCCCTGCAGCAGAGCTAGGTGCTGAGTGCAGAGCCTGGTGCTGGGTGCAGAGGTGGCTGTGTCTGGCCTCCTGGCGAGGCAATCAGCCTTACATTTTGACCCTTTTGATGATATAGGATGCCGCTTCTTTCTGGCTACTTCCTGCTGAATAGGGGCGGAGTGTGGGAGAAGGGTCAGTTGGCTGGTGCCTCATTTGGGAGTCAGACATAGGGGTGAAATAGCATCTGGTTTACGGCCACCCTGGAAATTTCCCTCATGCGGGCCTGTAAAAACCTGAGGAAGAAAAGGGGTCAACATTAACAGAAGGCAAACGACAATGATGGGGGTGATAATAGGGATCAGCCAAGTAAGCAAGGGGGATTGCCACCAGTTAAAAGGTGAGACTGATGCATTTTGCTTCTTGCAGAGGTCCTCTTGGAGGCGATAAAGAGCGTTGACATTTTTTCCACAAGGCCTGTTTCATTGATGTAATAGCAGCATTGCTCCTGAAGAAACAGACAGATACCCCCCCTTTTCTGCTATCAGCAGATTAAGGGCTCGTCGATTCTGGAGAGTTACGTGGGCCAGTGACGTGATTTGTCGCTGGAGGGAGGCCAGGGAGGCGGCTGACGCCTCAATGGCCACACGGAGCTTGCCATTTGGGCGGCTGAAGTGACACTGTAGCCCAGGGCACTGCTACCCATCCCGATTGTGTTTTTCTAGCCACTTTTCTAGATACCAAGAATTTAGAAGTGAACAAAATAGATAATTCCCCTCAGGAAGCATGCATTCTGGTGGAGAGAGGGCAGAAAACAAACCTGTAAATATATAATATGCCTGATATCAAGTATTATAAAGAAAAAGACATTTAGGCAAGTGGTAGGGTGTGCTATTTTATATAGACTGGAGAGGGAAGACCTTGGTGAGAAGTTAACATTTGAATAGAAACAAGGGAGAGCGAGCCATGGGACTGTCAGAACATTCTGATAATTCTGATAGCATTCTATATATTTCTGATATATATATATAATTTCTATATATATATATATATATAAATTATATATATATTTAATTTATATATATAAATATATATATATATATTCTATATATTTCTCTTATTCATGGGAATATGAGAAGAACATTCCAGAGGTAAGGGCTCATGCATAGGCCCTCAGGCCTGCTTAAGAACAAACAGGCAGGCCAATATGTGTGGAGCATATGCGTAAGTTTTAGAAAATGATATTAGAGAGGTACTGGAGGTTGCATAGTAAATCATGAGGGACGTTTTGTTGCCAAATATAAGGACTCTGACTTCTATTCTGAGTGAGATGGGAAACTATTGTTGTATTTAGAAAAGAGGACCTCTGGTGTGTTGGATATAAAGACACAACTCTGACTCCTTTGTTACAGGATGGAAGAGTTTAATCTGGTGCTTTTGCAAACCACTCACAGGAGGAAGATGGACTTAACAGCTTATTGAAGTTAAAGTGTTTATTCATATGGGATGCTTTAATCATTTTGACATTACTGAGAAAATGCTATGTAAAATGTAAATATTCTGAATCCTTTTGAAGAAACATGTTATAAAGATGAAAAATCTTTTTAATTTTTAAATTATTTAATATCACAATACAAAATAATTCTATTATTAACTAATATTGTTGGGTTACTGAAAATTTGGACATCAGAGCAAAGTGGTATGTGCATCAGTTAAGGTTATCTGATGGCCAATAAGAGAAATCAACTTTTCTTTTAAAAATGATATTTATTGGGAAGGCATTGGGTAACCTGCTAATCAATGGAAAACAGTCTGAAAAATCAGGAACAGAAATACATAGGAATCAAAGCATTTGATGCGAGTAGGGGGAGGTGGGGCAGGTAGGGAGATTGGCAGGTGGTTGTCTCAGAAGCAGGTGTTCTTCTCAGGCTCTTTAGAATGCTACCACTGGAACTGAGATCTAAACATTTCCTACCTCTCTTCCCCTTTCCTCCGTATCTCTCTTAATGCCTGAGTATGTGACTCTGGCCATGGTAGGATAAGATGTCTTGTTTGACAGTCCCACTCAGCAATAGTCAATGGGAAGAGCAATAGCTCAAGGAAATTAGCATCTGTTAACAAAAGAAAGTATAATGGATGCTGATCAGCTAAATGCTACAAATGCCACAGTGTTAGCCCCAGTTACATTTCCTTTCACCATAATTCTTACAATTTTGGCACATCTTCTTCTATCCATATTTCTTGTGTATGTCCCAGTTTTTTTAACTTAATTTTATATGTTGTTAAATGGCAAAATTGGTAGTCTTGTCATACATTATTTAACCATTCCTAAATTGCCCAACATTTAGATTATTTTCATGAAAATGTAATAAATACAGCAGCAGAGAATAGTAATAGCTAACCTAAGCTGGCTGAATGGTAATTCTTGACTCCTAGATGTCTGGTCTACCCTACTGTGCTTCTACAAGAGAGAGAGCAAGATAAAATAAGCCCACATTCCAGCAGAAGTATTTAAATGAGAGAGATTTCATTAGGCATTGAAACTGACAAAACAGTAAGCCGTATTCTCCCAAGAACTGACAATTTTTTCTTTGTCCATTAGGGGGCAAGCTGATTTTCCTGGCCCCAGGACCCATCGAGCTCAGAGCGCATGCCATCCTTGTTTCTGACGGTGGAGAGCTCCGGATTGGATCCAAAGACAAGCCATTCCAAGGCAGAGCTCAGATCACACTCTATGGGAGTCCCCACTCAACTCCCTTCTTTCCCTATGGAGTCAAGTTCCTGGCTGTGAGGAATGGAACTCTTTCCCTGCATGGTGAGTGAGGCAGTTGATCCGAGGAAATGACGTAGAGCTGTGTCTAGCAATGGAAACTGATAAAATTATTTAAAAGTCTTTGATGATAGTTGCTAAGCCAACCAGATCAGTTAGAGCATGGTACTGTTTCCTTAAATAGCAAGTATAACCATTATGGTTTCGGTGGCAGATTATACCACAGTTCCCAATTATTTGCTCCCTTTCCTGTAAGAGGATTGTGCAAACTTCCATCCACTGTTAGGTGACTTTCAGTGCCTTCTTGTGGGTAGACCACACTTCCCAGCCCCTTTGCAAGAGCAGACTTAGCCTTGGAGTTGTCAGGGGAATGTGAGCAGAAATGGTGGACTACATGGCCAGGGGAAGGTTTTAAGACCTGTTATGATGCTTTAGCCATTTCGTTATCTTCCTGCCACTTGAGAATAGCCTGTCCCAGATAGGGGCAGTTCCTTCAGCTTCGAACCTGAATGAAGACAACATGGGGCAGTGCTGCAGCTGACCTACTGCTCTCATGTATGTGAGTGAGAAATAAGCCTCTGTCGTAAGCCACTGAGATTTGTGTTTGTAATTGCAGCATAACCTCGTGAAACCTGACTGATACAATTACTTAGCGTGTACTGATATCTCTTGACATGCAGTAGCCTGGTATTCCAAATCAAATGCAGACAACCTCATTTAGTTACTGAACCCTCTTCCTGTCTCCTCCCACCCCCTATCCCATGAACAGGGTTTAATTATAGTTCTGCTTAGAATCCTCTTACAGGCAGCAGGGGTGTTTAAGGATTCCTAGGAGAAAACGGATTAGGCTACTGTGTGTTTCCGCTCCAACTTTATTTGCCTTCTGATCATCTAATTCCACTTTGCAAAATGGACATTTTTCACCCTTGAGATTCAGGAAATTACTAAATGTGCCAGGATAATCCTTATTAACAACTGTAAAATGTCAGTATAAAAAAATGAGTAAGCATATTTCAGTGGGCGTTTATATGCTTTTGGTTGCATAGCATGAGCCAAAGGCGGATCAAAAATGTGGGCTCCAGATAGTGACTCAATCTCCAGAAAACATAATGTCTACATTGATATTTCTATATTGGCATCACAAAATAACCCACTTATCATAGGATAACTGCCCTAGATGTGGGCATGGAGCTGTGCCGAGGAGTCTGCCATTTTTCTCTGTCCAGACTCTGTCTCATACCAACCACAGGCCCCAATCATTGTCTATCAAAAAGCACTCTCATGCCTCTTTTGGCTTACTATGAGAGGAAGCAAGATCTTTCCCTCATGCCCACAGTGTTGACTGCAGGCTATCCGGTGTGCTATACACTGGGCGTCAAATTTTGTGAGGTTAAAAATACTCCATAACTCATGGGACAGAAATTCAAAATGCTTACTCTGTTGATTCTATCATCAACTTTCAAGAGACCTTTTTTCCTCCTGTCCTCATCAGCAAGTACCTACACTGATTTTGTAGCCCAGGATCTATTCCACGTCAGCCATGGTTTTCAAATGTTTGCTCTAGCCCAGTGGCCTCTTAAGCCACCAACCCAATGTGCTGCTTTTTACTACTAAAAAAATGCAGCTAGGGAACAAGCTGGTATATATTTGTGGTTCAGCCAGCCCATAGATGGTCCAGAGGACCCTGAGGCTTAGGAGGAATCCTCAGATTTGAGAGCTACTGTCCTATATGATGCAGATAGCACAACTTTTACTGCAAACAGAAATTCAAATGAGGAAAAGTAAAAACTTTCCTAATTCTTTTATTCTGACTCTTTCATTCCAAGCTCATCTAATTCTCATGCTGTAGTGTGAAGAATCAGTGAAAGAACTCATAAATGTACCTTTTGTGCCTGTATTTTAAATGTATCCTGTGCTTGTAAGCCTTTGTGATTAAGCAAATGTCAAGAAAATCCCTAATGCCGTCGGTTATAGTCAATATGGGGCAATTCAAGCAAAGTAAATGCCTCTAATATGTTTTGAAAATTCTGAAAGTTAAGAAAAAATGTTGCTACTCTAGCCGTGTGATGTTACTGGATATTGAGAATGGGACCTTGTTTTTCTCTGCTTTCCTCATTTTCATCTCCTCCTTCCTCTTACTTCCCCCTCCCTCTCATTTATTCTCTTTCTCCCTCCTCTCTCTCTCCCCCATTTCCATCCTCCCTCTCCTTTATTCTCCTTCTCCCTCCTCTGTCTTTCTCCCTGTTTCCCCGTATTTCCAGATTAGGCCATTTTCAAAACTGGTTAAACATTCCCCAAAGCGTTTAAGACAGAGAACTGACTAGGATCTCACCTGAATCACAGAGCTTGCCCGTTGAACACAGGCAAAGATCAAGCCATTTCCTGTCTGATGTGCTGCTGCAACATCTCATGCATTTGAAAGAAATATTATGTAGAAAAGAGCTCAGCCATTTAGGTGAGAGGGATTCCCTTCGTGATGTATCTGTCAGAGAATCACAGTTCCACGTGCAGCTCATCAATTCTCTCCTGTCACTTCTTCCTCACCACCTGAGGTCTCAGACAGATTTCCCCTCCAGCATGGTGGTATATCATGGCTAAAATCATTACATAATTTCACTGGCATTTTGCTAGAGCCAGAGGTGGGTCTGGTGACACCAGGGCTTTAGGAAAAAGCTAATTTTCTTTTACCAACACGTATGCAAAATAGTGAGCAACTTGATTTACTGCTTTGCACCTAGGAAGTCCTTAATGACCCAGCATTCACTCAGCTTCCCAGGATAACATAGTGAGGATATTTACCAACTTTGGTGCACAGAAGACCATTTTGAGGAGATTTTTGTAAATCTAGATTTTTGGGCCTGGGAATGTACATGTGATGTGACTCAGGTGGCCCATTGACTACACTAGGAGAAACACTGGTTCTGGTGGTTAATTGAATTGGAATCAGAAATGGGCCCAGTTCTGCCACATATCAGCTATGACCTTCAACAGATCTTTAAAAAATCTGAAAAACACAGTTCCCACTTCATACACTTACTGCTTATGAAGTGCTCCGGAGTGTTGGGCACACAAAACAATGTGTTAGCTACTGCTCTTTTGATTATATGTATTTTTTTCCAAAAGCACTGAGTATCCAGTGCTGATTAGTGCATAATTCTTTTAAGGGGTGAGAAAATGTGGGGCATGATGGTGGTGGGGGCGTATGTCTCAAAATCTACCTAGAGATTTTTCTCCTTATTAATTTTCTTGTCTATCTCTTTTCATCAGAATAACAGAAAGGTTTTAACTTTGGAGATCATGCGGTAACAACATTCCCAGGCATCTTCTGTTGTCTTCCCACCATCCAGTCAACACCTTTAGATTTTAATCTTTCTTGGTGCAGCTGCTTCCCAGCCGTGGATAACCACCATTCCTGGGTGTGGTTACAATAAAGACTTCTTAGAAACGATTTGCATGGGTTCCAGTGCAGTCAGAAGCAGGGCACTGCCCTGCAAACGAGGCCCTTGGCAGACATTTGGTTTCTAATATTCAGCAGCATGTGGGCCTATGGATTCTAATTTAACTCCAGCTCAGGTCCTATGGAATCACAAACGGTCTGCATGTCAGTCTAGTCGCTTTCCCACCTTCTGCCTCCATCTCATTCTTCATTATTTCCCTTTGAAACCCTTCTGCTCCAGTTGATTTTTATCTTAGATTAAAATCACTAAGCAGACAGGCTTGGTGTTCAGCTGTCACAAAGCAAGATGGAGTTGAAAGCACGTTTCATGTATTTCTTTGAATGTAGAAGAAAATACCACACCCTCATACACTCACATATACACACACCTGCACATACACACCCACACTCAGCACTGTCTTTTCTGTTTCTGTTTGTTTGGGAGTAGATGGGGACAGAACAGTAGATGGGGACAGGTTCTGAGTTGCTGGTGGAGTTCAGATGGTTTAGTAACTCTGTCAGCTGCTCACTTGGATGTGTTAATATGACTAAAGGGTCTTGGGATTCCTCCAGTGTGGCAGTCTGGGGTTTGGGTAGCTGTAGTCAATAAGGAAATTTCACTCTTGCCTTTTGCCTTCATCACTCTGTCTGCCAATCCAGGTTCACCATCCAAACTGAGTGCCAATCACTTGTCACTTTTCAAGGGGGTTGCTGTCAGCCTGGGCAACTTAAATTTTTGACAATGTAATTATGGCTCTTGCTTCCACAGTGGGAATCTGAGCAGGATGGTGGAGCTTTTATTGATTGTTCAGCAGGGAAATTTATCAATGTCTCTCACTTAATTTCCAGTTCCTCCCTGAGAAATTTGGCTGACAGTTTCTTAGGAGGAAAACAGTCTCATGGCCTTGACTGGACTTCTGTCTTTGTCCTTTTCAAGAAATTACAAGATACAGGCATTAAATATAAATGAAAATTCCTGAGAAAAACTGGTATGTGGGGCATGATTGAAGAAAGCATGACTGCAATTGCAAGGAACATGAGCATTTGGTAGGAATAAATAAAAAAAGCAGTGGTCTAAATAAGCAAGCTTAGATATGGTTTGTTTTCCTTCTAAAAGTACCAAGTATCTGCATGTAAATTCTATGATTTTTATGAGTACTGTGTTATGTGCAGTATTTTTGTAGTTGCTAGAGTGTCAGGCTGTCTTTAAGCATGGTATAAAATGTATGGAACAGGTGCATGTGTGGGAGTGTATTTCCAGTCAGTGGTTTTCATATTGTGCTCCACAAAATCCAAATGTTTCCTGGAGGGGATTTAGGGGTTTTATAAACAATGAATATTGGAGGTCAAGTGATAAAGGTTTAAATTGCTCTAATAATTGATTTATCACTTTTATCTCTGTTACATATTTGTGTTCAAAGTAATAGTGCATTAAAAGACAGAGTTCCACTGTTAAAATTGTGATTAAAAAACTTTACTAGGTCATTCTTTTAACTGTGGTATATGGATCCTTTTGAGGTGTCCTGGGCTGCTCTGCATGATTCCTATTTCCCCATGACTGATTTAGCTCCGGGACATTTTAGATAAAGTCTGTTCTTTGATGTAGGATAAAACTTTCTCGAGTCCGTTTTCATGTCATAACAGTTCCTCTTATCCAACAATATATTTTTAAAATCTCTACTCTTTTGTCATCTGATTAAGTTTCCAGTGCTGTCTCCTCTTGCCCCACTTTTGTCATCCGATGAAGAGTCTCCAATGCTGTCTATTCTTGCCCCATTCCTTACTTATTTCTTTTAGACCATGATTCCTCTCTTTTCTTCTGTCTCTCATTCCCTTGGAATAGATACAAACCAGAGCTATGACATACATTTTTATAGGTAGCTTTGTTACTGTTCAATTGTTTGGTTTTAGGGGACAGAGGCCCACTGCAAACAAACTTAGACAGAACTAAGGATTTCTGAATTTTTGTAATCAAAATGCAAGATGGAAAGAAAGACAATGGCCTTAGACGTGACTGCCTTCAGGGGTCTGAATGTCTGCAGGACTCACCCCTCCGTCTCTTACCCCAGCTGTCTCTGCGTGTATTGACCTCACTCTCTGCTTTTCTTCTACATGGTTATTGATATTTCCTGATGTCACGTGGACTTTAATTTTTTACTACCAAAGAAAGGAACTCTGTGTTCTTTAAAAAAAAATAACTAGGGAAGGCCTCCCGAAGTCCTACCTAGCAGACTAAGTTACCTAGCAGACTAAGGACTATACTTGGTGCCTGGGGGAAAGTGCACTGACTGTCCAAGCTCAGGTCACCTTTTCACTCCTTTACCAACTGTCAAGGCCAGGAATGCAAGGCCATGTAAAGAGATGCAGCTCTGCCTTGACCAGGGAGGCCAGGGCGGTGTGGGGTGTGTGTGTTTATGTATATGACTGTGCATGCATGTGTATGTTTGTATGTTTTTGTGCATCTATATGTTGAGAAGATGTTCACCAAAGGAGACGATGGCAACCAGATCCAGAAAGGAGAGATGTGGGGAAGACAAAACCATAGGTGTCCTCTGAGCTAGTTAACCTAAAACCTTTGGCTTTGACTTCTGTTTCAGTCTGAAATCTCAAAGTGACTGAAACTCATAAACAGAAATATTCAAATATAGTACAATACTGTTGTATAAACTCAACATATAAAGTTAATGTATAAATACTTAGGCTGTATTTAGGCTGAATAAAACAAGTGTGTGAGATCAGGCAAACAAAAATCCTCATTAAGTTACTAGTAAGGATCCCATCAAATAGAAGAAGTTAAAAATACATATTATTGAATACTTTTGCTGTTATTGAGCCCCAAATTAAAAAATCTCAATGTTGCTCCCAATTTTAAAAGCTTTATCCCAAGGTCTTAGGAAATCTCATTTTCTAGTGCTATGGATTTTTTTTTTTTTCTTCTCGTTAACTGTGGATTTTCTCAATATTGAAGAGCTTCTCTGCTTTCTCCTAGCACTTATCACCACATGTGATTTCATGGGGAACTTGAGCTGATGTGGTGTTTAAATTTGCCACAGGGTTGTGCAAATGCAAGAGATGGATTTTTAGGGATGTTTGGTAGATGCAAACCTTCCAGACAGAAGTCTGACTCAGACTAGATTTTATTTTACTTTAGTCACTACCTTCATCTATATTCTGTTGGATCCCTTTTCTTGTCCTGTAACAAAACCTTGGGTACCAATGGCTTTCCAGTTGTTTTCAGATATTGAAAATATCAGCCCTAATTAATCTAGTTTAAAAGCTCAGTCTCCTATTCATTTAATGTTCCCTTCCTCACCCTTAAAGCTTCAACTTGAGGCCTTTGAGGTGGTAGGGTCTGCTCCCTCACTCTTCCTCTAATCCTCCTAATTTCATATTCTCAGTGTTTGGGCAGATGGAAGAGGTAAGGTAAGAAGTTTACCAAGCTTAGTGCTTAACAGTGCACCTATATCCTCTGTTACGTGTTGCTCCCTCTCTGAATAATGATTGCCGACTGTTGAGTCTCCCTCCTGAGATGCCTGCATGAAATCACTGGAGTCCAGCAGGAGGCCTTTCTACTCCACATTTTCCTAATGTGGAAGCCCCACCTGGGCTTGCAGTCCCCTTAGCATCCACCTTGGGGATTGGTCTTAGGTGGAGTACTAGGAAGTTAGTTCAAGCTAAGCTATCTTCCCTAGAGTTCAGCTATCCAGAGGAAACTTACAAATCCGCATGAAAGATGTTCCACTTATCACCCCTTTCTCTGCTCTGCTCTTTCTCTCTCTAATTATTTTCCCTGCTTAGAAAGGCATGAGCAGCTGAGCAAAATAGGCTGCATATGCAGACATTCAACCTGGGAAAAAGAAGCCAGTCTCTCCTTCTTACAGGTCACTCTATGATTGATACTTATGCAGCCCTCTTGCTTTGCTTAATAAGAGAGAAGTAGTTCCATGTCTTGTTCTATAGGAAGGAGAGGAAAGGCCAGGGTCAGCTCACCCAGGCTGATGGCTCATCCTCATCTCTCAGGATTCCTTTGAATCTCCTTGTTTTTGGTCATTCATAAACGATGAGGTGGACTCTGTTCCAGGGATGGCAAAAATGGCAGAGTTAGATTGGCTCTTTTTTAATAATCCCCAGAGAGATGTTTTTTCCCTGTCTGTGGCTTCCCTGTAATGTGGGGTGCTTATCATTTCCTGGTCCCATGCATGTGTCCTCCTGGTAGGTTCTGGAGGAGCAGAAGTCCCACTCAACAACCTGTTATGTATAGAAAAAGGGTCCCCTAGAGGGATGTGGGGCTGAAGGGGACAGCAACTGTCATTTTATGGTTGTGGTGTGGCTTTGATTGGTTGGTTTTTATTTAGGACTGGGAAGGAAGGAAGATTAGATAGAGGGGAGGAATGGAGAAAGGATGATGAGGAAAATTAAAAATGTATTTATTGCTTTTTCTAATCTTAAATTTAAATGAACTTTAATACGTGTTTGGGTTCTGGTAACTGGCATGTTGTGGTAGATCATAATTACCTAGTTGAGTTAACCCCAGAGAGTGTGGTCCTAGTGTGCTTGAAACACTAGCGTGGTAGGACAGCCAGTGACTGATGAGTGGGCCTCCCTTTTGAGCAGATAAAGATCGACCCTTGGCTCTATGTCCTCTAAAATGTAACCATCACCACCAACAAAAAATAAGGTAAGGTTTTTTTTTCTTTTCTGTCGAATAGTAATAATTATTTCTTTCTGTCAAAATGTATCTGCTAAAATCTCATTGATCTGGACAAGAGTAGCCTTGGAATAATCTTTAAGAAAGGATTCCTTAATAGTATAAACCACACTTTAGGGAACTTGTTTAAACACATTTAAATGAACATGCTGTTTTTAAGATCTTTTAATTTTAGGTGTTTGCATGTAAATATATACTGCTAATTAGAAATGAGTTCTAGCTATTCAATAATCCAAGTACAGCAGGAACCCCACTTAGAAACACATTGTAAGGTACTTGAAGCTTCTATATATACTTGAAAGTGTTGGCATTACTCAAGTCTTTTTTTGGTTTAAGTGACAGAAAACCCAATTCAAACAAAAAATAAGAGCACCTATTACCTCACAACTGAAAAAACTTGAGGCACAGCCGAGTCCAGTGCTCCAATGAAGTCATTAAGATTTTGTTTCTCTGCAACTCTTGATTCTGCTTTCCCCTCAGTTGGCTTCATTTTCAGTCAAACCCTGCCCTCATGGAGGCAGAAATGGGAGTCCTGTGGCTCCAGATGAAAGACAATGCCTCTTTCCCAATGGCTGTTCGACCTCTGACATATTTCAACATCTCCCCATCACCATTTCACATCTCTTCTGTTTCTTCCTTCTTAGCTTTTAACATTATTTTATGTATTATGTATGGTTTACTTACCACATTTTTTGTTGTTATTTTATTGCCTCTTCCAGAACAATATATACATCATGTGGCACAAGGATTTTCCTTTTTTTTTTTTTTAAATTTGCATTATGTAGAACAGTGCCTGGACTCATAATATGCTTTTAAAAATATTTTTTTTGCTTGAATAAGTGAATGAAAAGCTTGAGAAAAAGCCTCAGGATTAACTTTGGCTCCATTTGATTTATAATCCATTAGAGAGAGAGAGAGAGAGAGGAAGAGATAGAGAAAGAAAGAGGGAGAGAAACAGAGAGAGAGAGAAAAAAGTAGATAGAGATTCCAAGGCTAAAGGCGTAAGAACCAGGAGGACCCATGGTGTAAGTTGTAGTGTGAAAGTCTGCAAACTGGAGATCCAGGAAGAGCCTATGCTTCAGTCCAAGTTTGAAAACCAGATAAGACCAATGTCTCAATTCGAGTTACTCCATACTTAGCCTTTTTGTTCTATTGAGGCCTTCAGCTGATTGGATAAGGCTCATCTACATTAAGGAAGGCAATTTTCTTTATTCAGTTTACTGATTCATATGTTAATCATATCTAGAAATACCTACCTACATGCACACACACACATACAACAATTAACATTTGGCCAAAGGTCTGGATACCCCGTAGCCCAGTCAAGTTGATGCACAAAATTAACCATCACAGTCACCAAAGAAAACCTCATAACTGACTCTGTATCATATTTTAGACACATGAAGATTTGAAGCCTCTCAACTTGACACAAAGCTTCTCAAGGGAAAGTAACTACCTCCAAGGTTCATCTCTTCCTTTAAAAATTTCTATAGTTTCCATTTTCCTGCTAGGATATGAGGATCTTTGCTGGCATTTCGCATCTTCTCTAGATGAGCTCGACTTTGCTCAGTCATGGAGTACTCACTCATTCATCTTCCTCTAGGTAAGTGTGAGGAACCTGGGCTCTGGAAGTAGACGGCTTGATCCAAATCCCATTTTTACCATGAACTAGGTAGTGGCCCTTGAAAAAACCCTTCAGTGTTTAGGTTCCCACATCTATAAAATGGACATTATTTTAAGACGTTTCTCATATTTGTTATATGATTTAAATGAAACATGTAAAGTACTTATCACAATGACAGATGTTGATCAACTACTCAATAAATGTCAGTTATTACCCATTATTAGTCTAAGGATGGGACAATGTTTACTGTTTTCTATTAATTTCTCAGCTAGAAACCTGGTTGTCATTCTTGAAACCTCCTTTATCATTCCTCTTATCATGGCCATCACCAAGTCTTGTTGATTTTAATTCTTGCATAACTTGTGAGCTTATACACTTCTCTCTACCTCCATCACTGTCACCTTAGTTTGTGATACCTTAAACTTATGCCTGGATTATTGTGTAAGCTTTCAAACTTATCTTCTAGTTGTCACTTTTGTTCTTTCCAATTCATTCTTTGCCTTGGAGCCAAGGTGATCTTTTAAAAACACAAGTCTGTTTATATCATGCTGCTGCTCAAAACTCTTCAGTGGCTTTCCATTGTTTCTAATATAAAGTCCGAAATTTCTACCATGGCTGTTAGGTGCTATCTGAATTAGGTTCCTGCTTATACCTGTCCTGATTTTCAACTCTCCCTCTGTGTCACTCTCATGCTTCAGTAATAACCTTCTTTTAGGTTACTAAATGGTTAATGCGGTCTAGATTTTACATTTTTTACATTTTTGAGTACCACAAGAAACTCAACTTTGTTAAGTAAATGGAAAGCTACATAGGCAGAAGCGTGTGATTTTTCCTTCAAAGAGAATTCTTCCATATGCATCATCAAAGCAATACTATTAATAGTATTGCTTTCAGCCTGGTCATGGAAAAAGAGTATCATTGAATTGGGTATTATATTCAGTATTTGTCAAAATTGGATTTTACCTAGATCCTGGCACTTTATAATTTTCAAAGCTGCTTCCCATTCTTTCCTCTCATTTAACTCTCAGAACCACCCTGTGAAGTATGAAAGACTGGGGTTGTTACTTTCATTTAAGAGACGATGAAACTGGAGCCTGGAAGGGAATATAACTAAAATTCATTCCATTTTCCTCATTGACTTCAGATGCACATTGGCTCGCTTCTATTTTGTGTACACATAGCTGGTATTTACTTGTGGCAGAAAGACAGAATATACCTCTTTCTGAAACAGTCTCCTCAATTTTTACTTTTCCGGCTTATTTTGAGATTCCAATTGGGGCTTTCTTGCTTATGGCTCCCTTTGTGACATTCTTGATAGAGGTACAAAGAACTAGTTTCTTTCATACCTCATTTAACTTTTAGTACTTCTATGGAGTTTTCTGATCTTTGTGATGGCAAATCTACAGATATTTTATCTTATAGTTTCTGCCTTTGATTTTATGTTTATCAGTTCTTTTTTTGTGCAATGACTATATAAGAATTTACCTATTGGTTTTTTGGTGCTTTTATTGTTTCTTTTTCTTTTTTTTTTTCACATTTGTGCCTGTCTTTAACTAGGGTCAGCAAACTATGAGTGATGGACTAAGTCTGGTTCATTTCTTGTTTTTATACACAAAATTTTATTGAGGCACAGCCACACACATTTGTTTGGGTATTATCTATGATTGCTTTGCACTATAATGACAAAGTTCAGTCATTATGACAGAGATCACATGGTCTGCAAACCCAAAACTCTTTACTCTCTACCTATTTTTTAATAGAAAATGTTAGCAGACTCTTATTTTAATCAATCTAGAATTTATTCTGATATAGTTTATGTTATCTATTTTTTTTTCAAATGAATAGCCAATTTTCTCAGCACTATTTATTCAACAATAGGCTGAAAAATGACTACCACATATGTCCATGTCCTACTCTTTGGAACCCATAAACATTACCTTAAAAATTTGGCAAAAGGAATTTTGTAGATATGATTAAAGATCTTGATATGAGGCGTTTATCCTGGATCATCCATGTGGACCCCACATAATCACATTGGTCTTTATAAGAGAGATATGGGAAGAGTCAGTCAGAAAAGAAGGTGATGTGATGGTGTGGCAGAAATAGAAGTGATATGCTTTGAAGATGGAGGAAGGGGCCACAAACCAAGGACTACAGGCAGCTGTTAGATGCTGAAAAAGGCAAGGAAATAGTTTTTCCTCGCAGAGCCTCTAGGAGGAAGCATTCATGTCAACACTTTGACTTTATCCCAGTAAAACTAATTTCAGAATTCTGCCCTTCAGAATGTTAAGGTAATAAATTTGTATTGTTTTAGAAGATGTATTTTGTGGTAATTTAGTTATAGGAGAAATGTACTAGGTATGTTTCTTGATATAGCAATGCCACTTTTGGGAATTTATCTTAAGGAGATAATCATAAGTATGCACAAAAATTATTCCCATGAACTCAAACAATTCAATAACGAGAAGACAAACTAACATGGGCAAAGGACCCGAGTAGACATTACTTAAAAGACAACAAAAAAATGGCCAATAGGAATATGAACAGGTGCCCAACATCACTAATCATCAGGGAAATGCAAGTTAAAATCACAGTGAGATATCACCTCACACCAATTAAAATGACTATTACCAAAAAGATAAAAGATAAGTGTTGGTGAGGAGGTGAAGAAAAGGGAATAAGGCCTTTACACTGTTGGTGAGAATATAAATTAGTACAGCCATTATGGAAAACAGTATAGAAGTTCCTCAAAAAATTAAAAGTAGAACTACCATATGATCCAGCACCTCCATTTCTGAATATATATAGAAAAGGAAGTGAAGTTAGTATGTTTAAGAGATACTTGTACTCCCATGTTAATTGTAGCATTATTCATCATAACTAAGATGTGGAATTAGCCTAAGTGTTCATCAATAGAGGAATTAATAAAGAAAATGTGGTATACAATGGAATACAATTGAGCCTTGAAATAAGGAAATTCTGTCATTTGTGACAACATGGATGAACCTGGAGGACATATGCGAAATGAAAAAATTCAGGCACAGAAAGAAAAATACCACATGGTCTCACTTACATGTCCACATGTTTAAAAGTTGAACTCATAGAGGCAGAGGAAGAATTGTAGTTGCCAGTGGCTGTGAGGAAGGGGGTTGAGGAATGGGGAGATGTTGGGAAAAGGGTACAAAGCTTTTGTTAGCCAAAGTTAAATAAGTTCTGAAGATTTGTTGTGTAGCATAGTGATTATAGTTAATATTAATATATTGTACACTTGAAAATTGCTAAGAGAGTAATCTTAAATGTTCTTACCACAAGACAATGATAAGTATGTGAAGTCATAGATATGTTAAGTAGTTTGACTTAATTTTGCCATAATGTATACATATACGACAACATCATGTTGTATGCCAAAAATATATATAATTTTTATTTTTCAATTAAAAACAGTAAAAAAGAATGCTCACATCTGCATTGCCTATGAAAGAAAAATATTGAAACAAATTAAATATGAAGAAATAAGGGATTAGAAAATAAAATATACATATTTAAATGAAATACCCTCATATCATTATGGTAACAAATAATATGTAATGGAGCTGAAAGGTGTTCCCACTCTATTAAGTAAAGAGAATTCATAAAATTGTATGTACAGAATTACAATTTTTTTGCTTAAATAGGAAATTTTGTCAATATATGAACATAAAAGAGTGATGATAGAAAAAGTGTGTATTAATCTGTTGTATTAAGATCCTGAGTGGTTTTGTCTTTTTTTTTTTTGCTTCTCTATAGTTTTGTTTTAAACATTATACTTTTGTTGCTTTTCTCAAAAGAAATTACATCACTAAAAATTAGCCCTTTTTCTCCTGTCACCTCCACTCCAAATCATAAACAATAGTGATGATTATCAAAATGATTATTTGATCAAAAATACATCCAGATTTGTATCTGTTTGGGTGACAATGAACAGAAGTAGGTATTGAAGACATTTTATAGAAACCTTTAACTCTAACCAAGTGGATTTTGCATCTCTCATTGAAGGATGTTTCACTGAGGTTTGGATGGTGTAAGAGGATGTTTGTTGAAGTGGCCTGACTTCTTACAGGAGCTAGAAACAGGGTCCCAGATGTTTCCACTTATGTTACAATGTGCTATTTCCTGGGTATTTTAAGCTTTATTCTTTGATTCTTCTAATTTATTTTGAATCGAAGTAACAGCCATAAAGCTCCAACTGGGTAGAAACAAAAGTTTGCTTTTCTTTAATATCTATATAAAAGGCCATTAATCAAAGCATGGCTCATAGCACCTTTCAAATCTCAGTCTTTAGTTAACCTTGGTCTAAACCCTTGTGCCAAGAGAATGGTAAGAGACTCATGTTCAAACCTGGAAAAAGACTTTGTGCCCAACTCCTTTTCATCACAGTGTAGGCATGTTTGCTGCTAAGCTGTGGATATAGCTAGTTGATCTGAACATTCAGAGGATCATCCTGGCCCACCTTCTTCTTCCTTGCCACATGTGCCCTACTTAGTCAAGACCACTGGAGATGGACCAGTGATGATACAGAAGGCTCACAGTGCAGGTACATAGCTGAACTCACACAGGTGCAAAGGCTATATATATATATATATATACACACACACACACACACACACACACACACACACACACACACATATATATATATACACATACATATATATAATTGCACTTTAGCTTCTGGGGTACATGTGGAGAACATGCAGGATTGTTGCATAGGTACGTACATGGCAATGTGGTTTGCTGCCTCCATCCCCCCATCACCTATATCTGGCATTTCTCCCCATGTTGTCCCTCCCCAACCTCCCTACCCCACCACTGTCCCTTCCCTATTGCCCACAGACAGACCCCAGTGTGTGATGCTCCCCTCCCTGTGTCCATGTGTTCTCATTGTTCAACACTCGCCTGTGAGTGAGAACATGTGGTGTTTGATTTTCTGTTCTCGTGTCAGTTTGCTGAGAATGATGGTTTCCAGGTTTATCCATGTCCCTACAAAGGACATGAACGCATCGTTTTTTATGGCTACATAGTATTCCATGGTGTATATGTGCCATATTTTCCTTGTCCAGTCTATCATTGATGGGCATTTGGGTTGGTTCCAGGTCTTTGCTATTGTAAACAGTGCCGCCATGAATATGCATGTGCATGTGTCTTTATGGTAGAATGATTTATAATCCTTTGGATATATACCCAGTAATGGGATTGCTGAGTGAAATGGAATTTCTATTTTTAGGTCCTTGAGGAATTGCCACACTGTCTTCCACAATGGTGGAACTAATTTACACTACCAGCAACAGTGTAAAAGATTTCCTGCTTCTCCAGATCCTCTCGAGAATCTGTTGTCTCCAGATTTTTAAATTATCGCCATTCTAGCTGGCATGAGATGCTCAATGTGGTTTTGATTTGCATTTCTCTAATGACCAGTGATGTTGAGCATTTTTTCATGTTTGTTAGCCTCATAAATGTCTTCTTTTGAAAAGTGTCTGTTTGCCCACTTTTGAATGGGTTTGTTTTTTTCTTGTAAATCTGTTTTAGTTCTTTGTAGATTCTAGATATTAGCTCTTTGTCAGATGGGTAGATTGAAAAAAATTTTTCCCATTCTGTTGGTTGCTGGTTCACACTGATGATTGTTTGTTTTGCTGTGCAGAAGCTCTGAAGTTTAATTAGATCCAATTTGTCTATTTTGACTTTTGTTGCCAATGCTTTTGATATTTTAGTCATGAAGTCCTTGCCTATGCCTATGTCCTGAATGGTTTTGCTTAGGTTTTCTTCTAGGGTTTTTATGGTATTAGGTCTTATGTTTAAGTCTTTAATCCATGTGGAGTTAATTTTAGTGTAAGGTGTCAGGAAGGGGTCCAGTTTCTGCTTTCTGCACATGGCTAGCCAGTTTTCCCAACACCATTTACTAAATAGGGAATCCTTTCCCCATTGCTTGTTTTTGTTAAAGATTAGATGGTTGTAGTTTATTTTACTGTAAGGTGTCAGGAAGGGGTCCAGTTTCTGCTTTCTGCACATGGCTAGCCAGTTTTCCCAACACCATTTATTAAATAGGGAATCCTTTCCACATTGCTTGTTTTTGTCAAAGATTAGATGGTTGTAGATGTGTGGAATTACCTCTGAGGCCTCTGTTCTGTTCCATTGGTTTATATCTCTATTTTGGTACCAGTACCATGCTGTTTTGATTACTGTAGGCTTGTAGTATAATTTGAAGTCAGGTAGCATGATGCCTCCAGCTTTGTTCTTTTTGCTTAGAATTATCTTGGCTATGCAGGCTCCCTTTGGGTTCCATATGAAGTTTAAGGTGTTTTTTACAGTTCTGTGAAGAGAGACATAGGTAGCTTGATGTTGAATCTAAAAATTATTTTGAGCAGTATGGCCATTTTCACAATATTGATTCTTCCTAACCATGAGCATGGAATGTTTTTCCATTTGTTTGTGTCCTCTCTTATTTCCTTGAGTGGTGGTTTGTAGTTCTCCTTGAAGAGGTCCTTGACATCTTTGTTAGTTGTATTCCTAGGTATTTTATTCTCTTTGTAGCAAGCATGAATGGCAGTTTGCTCATGATTCGGCTCTCTTTAAGTCTGTTATTGGTGTATAGGAATGATTGTGATTTCTGCACATTGATTTTGTATCCTGAGACTTTGCTGAAGTTGCTTATCAGCTTAAGGATATTTTGGGCTGAGACAGTGGGGTCTTCTAAATATACAATCATGTCCTCTGCAAATAGAGATAATTTGATTTCCTCCTATCCTAATTGAATACCCTTTTATTTCTTTTTCTTGCCTGATTGCTCTGGCTAGAACTTCCAATACTATGTTGAATAGGAGTGATGAGAGAGGGCATCCTTGTCTAGTGCCAGATTTCAGTGGGAATGCTTCCAGTTTTTGCCCATTGAGTGTGATTTTGACTGTGAGTTTGTCATAAATAGCTTTTATTATTTTGAGGTATGTTCCATCAATACCTAGCTTATTGAGAGTTTTTAGCATAAAACACTGTTGAATTTTGTCAAAGGCCTTCTCTGCATCCATTGAGATAATCATGTGGTTTTTGTCTTTGGTTCTGTTAATGTGGCAGATTATGTTTATAGACTTGCATATGTTGAACCAGCCTTGCATCCCCGGGATGAAGCCTACTTGATCGTGATGGATAAGCTTTTTGATGTGCTGTTGCGATTGGCTTGCCAGTATTTTATTGAAGATTTTTACATGTACATTTATCATGGATATTGGCCTGAAGTTTTTTTTTTGTTGAGTCTCTTCCAGGTTTTGGTATCAGGATGATGTTTGTCTCACAAAATGATTTGGGAGGGATTCCTTCTTTTTGGATTGTTTGGAATAGTTTCAGAAGGAGTGGTACCAGCTTCTCTTTGTATGTCCGGTAGAATTCGGCTGTGAATCCATCTGGACCTGGGCTTTTTTTGGTTGGTAGGCTATTAATTGCTGCCACAACTTCAGCCCTTATTATTGGTCTTTTCAGGGTTTTGATTTCTTCCTGGTTTAGGCTTGGGAGGGTGCAAGTGTCCAGGAGTATATCCATTTATTCCAGGTTTACTAGTTTATGTGCATAGAGTTGTTTGTAGCAATCTCTGACAGTAGTTTGTATTTCTATGGAATCGGTGGTGATACCCCCTTTATCGTATTATATTGCATCGATTTGATTCTTCTCTCTTTTCATTTTTATTTATCTGGCTAGCAGTCTGTCTATTTTGTTGATCTTTTCAAAAATCCAGCTCTTGTATTTATTGATTTTTTCGAAGGTTTTTTTTTGGTCTCTACCTCCTTCAATTCTGCTCTGATCTTAGTTATTTCTTGTTATCTGCTAGCTTTTGAGTTTTTTTGATCTTGCTTGTCTAGCTCTTTCAATTTTGAAGATAGAATGTCGATTTTAGATCTTTCCTTGCTCCTCATGTGGGTATTTATTGCTATAAATTTTCCTCTAGACACTGCTTTAAATGTGTCCCGGAGATTCTGGTACATTGTATCTTCATTCTTGTTAGTTTCGAAGAACATCTTTATTTCTGCCTTCATTTCATTGTTTATCCAGTCAAAATTCAAGAATCAGTTGTTTAGTTTCCATGAAGTTGTGTGGTTTTGAGTTAGTTTCTTAATCCTGAGTTCTAATTTGATTGCACTGTGGTCTGAGAGACTGTGTTATGATTTCTGTTCTTTTTTGTATGCTGAGGAGTGATTTATTTCCAATTATGTAGTCAATTTTGGAGTAAGTGCAATGTAGTATTGAGAAGAATGGGTATTCTGTGGATTTTGGTTGGAGAGTTCTGTAGATGTCTATTAGGTTTGCTTGGTCCAGATCTGAGTTCAAGTCCTGGATACCCTTGTTAATTTTCTGTCTCGTTGATCTATCTAATATTGACAATGGAATGTTAAAGTCTCCCACTGTTATTGTGTGGGAGTCTAAGTCTCTTTGTAGGTCGTGAAGAACTTGCTTTATGTAACTGGGTGCTCCTGGATTGGGTGCGTATATATTTAGGATCGTTAGCTCTTCTTTTTGCATCAATCCTTTTACCATTATGTAATGCCCTTCTTTGTCTCTTTTGATCTTTGTTTTTTTAAAGTCTATTTTATCAGATACTAGGATTGCAACTCCTGCTTTTTTTTTTTCCTCTCCATTTGCTTGATAAATCTTCTCTTTCCCTTTATTTTGAGTCTATGTGTATCTTTGCATGTGAGATGGGATTCCTAGATACAGCACATTGATGGGTTTTGACTTTTTATCCAGTTTGCCAGTCTGTATATTTTGATTGGGGTATTTAGCCCATTGACATTTAAGGTTAATATTGTTATGTGTGAATTTGATCCTGTCATGTAGATGCTAGCTGGTTGTTTTGCCCATTAGTTGATGCAGTTTCTTCATTGTGTGGATGCTCTTTACCATTTGGTATGTTTTTGGAGTGGCTGGTACTGGTTGTTCCTTTCTATGTTTAGTATTTCTTTCAGGAGCTTTTGTAAGGTAGGCCTGGTGGTGATGAAATCTCTGAGCTATTGCTTATTCATAAAGGATTTTATTTCTCCTTCACTTTTGAAGCTCAGTTTGGCTGGGTATGAAATTCTAGGTTGAAAGTTGTTTTCTTTAAGGATATTGAATGTTGTCCCCCACTCTCTTCTGGCTTGTAGGGTTTCTGCCAAGAGATCTGCTGTGAGTCTGATGAGCTTCCCTTTGTGGGTAACCTGACCTTTCTCTCTGGTGGAGAAAACATGCCCTTAGCATTTTTCCTTCATTTCTACCCTGGTGAATCTGACGATTATGTGTCTTGGGGTTGCTCTTCTTGAGGAATATGTTTGTAGTATTCTCTGTATTTCCTGGACTTGAATATTGGCCTGCCTTACTAGGTTGGGGAAGTTCTCCTGGATAATATCCTGAAGAGTGTTTTCCAGCTTTGATTCTTTCTCTCCATCATATTCAGCTACATCTATCAAATGTAGATTAGATCTTTTCACATAATCCCATATTTCTTGGAAGCTTTGTTCATTTCTTTTCACTATTTTTTCTCTAATCTTGCCTTCTTGTTTTATTTCATTGAGTTGATCTTCAATCTCTGATATGCGTTCTTCTGCTTGGTCAATTTGGCTATTGAAACTTGTGTAGGTTTCCCGAAGTTCTAGTGCTGTGTTTTTCAGCTCTATCAGGTCATTTATATTCTTTTCTAAGCAGTTTATTCTCATTAGCATTTCATCAGACCTTTTTTCAAGATTCTTAGTGTCTTTGCATTGGGTTAGAACATGTTCTTTTAGCTCAGAGAAGTTTCTTATTATCCACCTTCTGAAGCCTGTTTCTGTCAATTCATCACACTCATTCTCCATTCAGCTTTGTTCCCTTGTTGGTGAGGAGTTGTGATCTCTTGGAGGAGGAGAAGCATTCTGGTTTTGGGTGTTTTCATCCTTTTTGCACCGGTGTCTTGCCATCTTTGTGGATTTATCTACCTGTGGTCTTTGTGGTTGGTGACTTTTGGATGGGGTCTCTGAGTGGACATTCTTTTTGTTGATGATGAAGTTATTTCTTTCAGTTTTTTAGTTTTCCTTCTAACAGTCAGGCCCCTCTGCTGTAGGACTGTTGGAGGTCCACTCCAGACCCTGCTTGCCTGGGAATCACCTGCTGCAGCTGCAGAACAGTAAGAGTTGCTGCCAGTTTCTTCTTCTGTTATCTTCATCCCAGAGGGATACCCACCAGATGTCAGCCTGAGCTCTCCTTTATGGGGTGTCTTTTTGGATATAGGGGGGTCAGGGAGCTGCTTGAGGAGACCGTCTGACCCTTACGGGGGTTCAAATGCTGAGCTGTGAGCTCCATTGTTTCATTCAGAGCTGCTGTGCAGGTACGTTTTAGTCTGCTGCAGTGGAATTCATAACCGCCTTTTTTTCCCAGGTGCTCTGTCCTGGGAAGGTAGGGCTTTATTTATAAGTTCCCGATGTGCTGCTGCCTTTTTTCAGAGATGCCCTGCCCAGCTAGGAGGTAGCCTAGTCATAGTCTGCCAGCAGAGGTATTGCTGAGCTGCCATGGGCTCTGTCCAGATGCTATGTGAACTTCCTTGTGGTTTTGTTTTAGAGGTATAGTTAGAACTGCTTCAGTAATGGCAGACTGACTCAGTAATGGCAGACGCCCTTCCCTCCACAGAGCTGGACCATCCTGGGTTCAGCTGTGCTTGCTGTGAAGCTCTCATTCCAGAGTGTTTCAGATTGCTGGTCTTTGTGAGGGGGGGACCCTCCGAGCCAGATTACCTGGCTCGCTGTTTCAGCCCCCTGTTTTTCAGTTGAACAGGTGCCTCTGTCTCCCAGGTGTTCCAGGCACCAGTTGAAACGGCCACTCAGATTTGTGTGAGTTTTTGTGCAGAGACCCGCTGCACTGGCGTGCTGGAAACTCATGGCGCTTTTCAGTCTGGGAATCTCCTGGTCTGTGAGCATCAATAACTTGTTTGGAAATGCAGTGATCACTCACCCTCTGTGTTGTTCCCACTGGGAACTGCACTCCAGAGCTGTTCCCATTTGGCCATCTTGGATCTGCTTCTCAAATACTTTTTTCTCAACCCTCACGGTTAATTATCCAGGTAAATCCTTAAAAGTCTATTTCCACAAAATCTCCTTGCTATCTAATGCCAGTGGGAATATAGCATTCGGCCACTGAGTTTAAGATAAATCATGTAGGGAAGTAAGTCTATTTCTAACCTGGGATGTCAGGGGCATTTCTCTCTTCATTTTGGCTCTACCATCTCAATTCCTTTTTTTTGATTGAATACTAGTAATAGGGCACTCTCAGTCCTTCTTCCCTAAGGGTAGCTTCTGTTGCCCAAAGGTGGGTGCCTGCCACAGTGTATGTTCTGGGAGCAGGAAGAGCCAGTACAGATGCAAGGTAAAGGAATCAGCAGCTGATGATTTTTCTCTAATTCCTTTTGTTTCTTCTCACCTCCTGCTGCTGTTAGAGACAGTAAATCCCCAGAGAATCCAGGCCAGATGCTGGTGGGAGGAAGGGGAAAATGAAGAACAATGGAAAGGCAGAATTTTCCCATCTTTCTCTCTTTAAAGCTTATATTCTGCTACTATACATCCTACTTTCTACTGGCAGAGGGATGAAATGAACAGTGGGAAACATGGTTTGGGCACAACAGGTACTGAGTGAGGCATCTAGACCTTAATAATAGCAGAAAAGAGCCACAGAATGGAGAGAAATGAGCCCCCAGTTGCATTCAGGATTAAGACTTTCTCTTTACTGCATTGTTTTGTCTCTTTATGGGTAATCATACATCTTAGTCTGTTTGTGCTACTATAAAAAAGTGCATGAGACTGGGTAATTTATAAACAGCAGAGATTTATTTCTGACAGTTCTGGAGACCAAGAAGTCCAAAATCAAGGTGCAGGCTATCTGGCCATGTACTTACATGGTGGAAGTGTGGAAGGGGCAAAAGGCTCATATCTCTTTTATAAGGGTGCTAATCCCACCCATAAGGGATGACCTTATGACTTAATCACCTCCTAAGGTTCCTACCTTTTAATACTATCACTCTGATGATTGACTTTCAGCAGAAGAATTTTTTGGGGACACATTCAGACGTCAGTAGTGGGTAACTTCATCTTTTCTTCTCTTCCTTTTACTTCTCTTAGATTTCTCCTTATATAGTCAATCTTCATATGACAACATTCCCATGGGGTTGGTCTCAAGTGCTTTTCATTCATAAGTTTGTACTTTCTCTCAAGTAATCCCAAGAGCTTCTATCTGTTAACCTCTCTTAATTTTTTTTTTTTATGTATCTAGCCTCAGACCTCTCTTCTAATCCCCAGACCCAACTTGTCACTTGGATATTTTCTTTAGTACCTAAAATGTAACATTTGTAAAATGGCCATCTGAAGCTTAGCATGTCTAAAATGAATATTACTAGAACATGAACTACATGAGGGCAGGGGTTTTTGACTGTTCTGCCCACTACTGTATTTCCATACCTAAAGTGGGGCATAACACATAACACATAGTAGGCCCTCAATAAATATTAATTGAGTGCATTATTTATTTCCCAAATGTCCCTGTTTATCTGCCAGCTTGCTTCAGTTACGGATGTGAGACATTATTGACATCTTCCTTACCCCTAGAACCAACCACCCAGGCCTTTTGATATTCCAAAATATATCTCAAATTTGTATCCTTCTCTCCAGATTCATTATCTAACTCTGACTCAAACCTCCAAAACTTTTGCCAGAGCTACTGTGTTAACCATGTACGTTATTGTAATAGCCTTCTACATAGACTTTCTACTTTCACTTTTCTGAAATTTATTCCTCGTACAACAAGCAGGATGACCTTTAAAAATATAAACTTGTTCATATAACTACTTCAAATACAATTTGAGGTCTTTAAAACAGGTCAACAAAGTACTGCATTATTTTGCCCGGTCCTCATTCGTTTATGTGCTCTAGAGGTCTGACATTCATTTAGTTCCTCGAAAAACACATCAGGTTCTGTGTTTTCCCACTGGCTGGCTCTTGGTTATCTTAGGACTTGACTCATTCTCCGCAATACTGTTAGTTTGATATGTGTACTATGGGCTTAAAACAGTTTCACAACAGTATAATTTCTTAGATGTCATCCAAAATATTCATTTGGTGGTTTCCAAATAATTTTTAGGATAAACTCTAAGTGCTTTGGGAGGGCCTGTGAGACACTTTTGGGTGGATCTTGCTTACTTCTTCATAGTGAAGGGACAGTCATCACTAGATGCCTATACCTTCCGTACACCCATACTCTGGCCGTGCCACATATATAGTGGTTATTTGAATGTCCCACACTGTGGTGTACAGTACATCATTGTCATTACCTAGGGTGCTCTGTCCATTTTGCCACCTGGCCCACTTTGGCTTGTCCTTAAGACCCAGCTCAGTTATCACCTCTTCTGGGAAGCATTCCTGGAAAGGACTACTCCCTTGGTGTGAGTGAAGTGCTCCATGTCTGCACACCACTGAGTGTCATTCTGTGCCTAGCACAGTGCACTTCTGATTTTTGTCTATTTCTTGTACTGGTCATGGGTCTGGGAGGAAAGAGACTCTGTTCTTTGTGTTTGTCTTCCTAGTGCTTGACAAATATTCATTCACACACAAGAAAGCATTTGATGTTTTGCTATGGTTAGTGGTAACATTTCATCCTGAAATAAGGAGAAAATAATTTGTATATATTTGAAGACAATATTTCTGTTTTTGGGGGGAGTTTTTTTTGTATTTTCATTCTGATACAAACATTATTTGAATAAATTATCCTTTTCTTTCTCCTTGCTTTGTGTCTCTCTCTCTCCCTCTCTCCCTTTCTTCCTCCCCCACCCCAAATGATTTTGAAAGGCCCTGGCAGTTATTCTTAGAATCAAGATTTAAGTCCTACAAAATAAACAAACAGAGGACAATTAGTGATTTTAAAGTGTGTTAACCCACAAAGATTATTTTCTTTTTCTCCATGCCCATTTAGTAAGAATGGTACTCTGAGACTGTGTAATTATGGATGAATGACATTGAAAAGCTTGAACAATAATTTGTAGGAAATACAATTATGAGTAGAAGTCATTAGTGGGAGTAAATGAGTAGTTTGTTGGTTAACAGGTCAACATCGAAAGCCCAAAGTGATTAAACATAAAATTAAATTACAAGTTAAAAGCGTGGTCCTTTTTCATTTAAGCATATTCATAAATTATTGAGCTTTTTAAACTGTAGTTTTATGTGTTTTTTGATTTGTGGTACAGAAAGGAAGGGAGCTACCCAACCTGGGTTTCGATAGTTCTATGAACAGAAATGACTCAGATTTAAAATGTGTGCAGTGCCTTCCTCATCAGAGAAGTCAGTTGGTCCACCATGTATGACATTTAAATAACATTTATGAAGTAATGAGTATAATTTTTTGAACATCAAAGCTAATTTGGTACAGTTAATTTACAGCTATTTCCAGAGGCTACAAATTCCATTTACTTGTCTAGTTCTCTGGTCTTAGATTCAGAAGAACTAGTTTCAGAACTTTGTGCTGGTACCTATTACTATATAATCTTATCCTTAAAGAATCAGTTTCCTATCTGTACAATCTGTTAAATAACAAAAATATAAAACCAAACAGTTCTTACTTGACAGTGAGTTAGCAGAGGCTGGGGTTATTCTAAGTTCTCAACAAATGTTTATATTTTTTTCTGCTTTTTACATATTGAATACTATATACTCACTTGGGTGTATATCTGATGGGGGTTTACAAGTAATTGCCCAGAAGACAATACTTAAAATAGCTAATTTAAACCACTATGAATTGAATGTTAATTGTATGTCCAGTGCTGTTAGGAATTGCACTGTATAGAAAGGAGACATTAAAAAAAAAAAAAAAAAGGAGATATAAGGCAGTGGCACAGCAGTCATGGTGCCACCTGTAAGGTGGGGAGAGAAGACACAGGCACTGTAGTAATTTCAGGATGATTTAGTGCTGAGATACATTTAGGACTGACTATTAGTTACATAACTGAAGTCTCCCCAGACTTCTCTGAGCCTGCCCAGCCTGTGGATATTTCAATAGTGATAAAAATTTTACTGTCTGCAACCCCCAACTCTCACAAAATCTTCACCACTTTTTAGCATTTCTGTTTGCTTGTTATAGGTGTACTCACAATGTGTTTCCTGTGAGTTAATCTCTCTGCCATAGTCACCGCGAGGCATTTTTCATGTTCTTTTTCTCCTACTTTCGCTTCTTGGTCATCGTTCTCCATTCAGGAACGTAGTGGGGACTCCCTTATCCCTGCCGCTACTGCTGGTAGCTGCCATGAGAGTACTGAACACATGGGTTTGAGGGTGCAGGCTTTCATTTTTTTTCCCCCATTTATTTTATTGCATTTCAGGTTTTGGGGTACATGTGAAGAACATGCAAAATTGTTGCATAGGTACACACGTGGCAGTTTGATTTGCTGCCTTCCTCCCCATCGATGGGCATTTGGGTTGGTTCCAGGTCTTTGCTATTGTAAACAGTGCTGCAATGAACATTTGTGTGCATGTGTCCTTATAGTAGAACAATTTGTAATCCTTTGGATATATACCCAGTAATGGGATTGCTGGGTCAAATGGAATTTCTATTTCTAGGTCCTTGAGGAATCGCCACACTGTCTTCCACAATGGTTGAACTAATTTACACTCCCACCAACAGTGTAAAAGTGTTCCTATTTCTCCACATCCTCACCAGCATCTGTTGTCTCCAGATTTTTTAATGATCGCCATTCTAACTGGTATGAGATGGTATCTCAATGTTGTTTTGATTTGCATTTCTCTGATGACCAGTGATGATGAGCATTTTTTCATATGTTTGTTGGCCTCACGTATATCTTCTTTTGTAAAGTGTCTGTTCATATCCTTTGCCCACTTTTGAATGGGCTTATTAGTTTTTTTCTTGTAAATCTGTTTTAGTTCTTTGTAAATTCTGGATATCAGCCCTTTGTCAGACGGGTAAACTGCAAAAATTTTTTCCCATTCTGTTGGTTCTCGATTCACTCTAATGATTGTTTCTTTTGCTGTGCAGAAGCTGTGGAGTTTGATTAGGTCCCATTTGTCTATTTTGGCTTTTGTTGTCAATGCTTTTGGTGTTTTGGTCATGAAGCCCTTGCCTACACCTATGTCCTGAATGGTTTTGCCTAGATTTTCTTCTAGGGTTTTTATGGTGTTAGGGCTTATGTTTAAGTCTTTAATCCATCTGGAGTTAATTTTAGTGTAAGGTGTCAGGAAGGGGTCCAGTTTCTGCTTTCTGCACATGGCTAGCCAGCTTTCCCAGCACCATTTATTGAACAGGGAATCCTTTCCCCATTGCTTGTTTTTGTCTGGTTTGTCAAAGATCAGCTGGTTGTAGATATGTTGTGTTGCCTCCAAGACCTCTGTTCTGTTCCATTGGTCTATATCTCTGTTTTGGTACCAGTACCATGCTGTTTTGATTACTGTAGCCTTGTAGTATAGTTTGAAGTCCGGTAGTGTGATGCATCCCGCTTTGTTCTTTTTGCTTAGAATTGACTTGGCTATGTGGGCTCTCTTTTGGTTCCATATGAAGTTTAAGGTGGCTTTTTCCAGTTCTGTGAAGAAGGTCATTGGTAGCTTGATGGGGATAACATTGAATCTGTAAATTACTTTGGGCAGTATGGCCATTTTCACGATATTGATTCTTCCTAACCATGAACATGGAATGTTTCTCCATCTGTTTGTGTCCTCTCTTATTTCGTTGAGCAGTGGCTTGTAGTTCTCCTTGAAGAGGTCCTTTACGTTCCTTGTTAGTTGTATTCCTAGGTATTTTATTCTCTTTGTGGCAATTGTGAATGGCAGTTCATTCTGGATTTGGCTCTCTTTAAGTCTGTTATTGGTGTATAGGAATGCATGTGATTTTTGCACATTGATTTTGTATCCTGAGACTTTGCTGAACTTGCTTATCAGTTTCAGGAGGTTTGGGGCTGAGACGATGGGGCCTTCTAGATATACAATCATGTCGTCTGCAAATAGAGACAATTTGACTTCCTCCTTTCCTATTTGAATGCCCTTTATTTCTTTTTCTTGCCTGATTGCTCTGGCTAGAACTTCTAATACTATAATGAATAGCAGTGGTGAGAGAGGGCATCCTTGTCTGGTGCCACATTTCAAGGGGAATGCTTCCAGTTTTTGCCCATTCAGTATGATATTGGCTGTTGGTTTGTCATAAATAGCTTTTATTATTTTGAGATACGTTCCATCAATACCTAGCTTATTGAGGGTTTTTAGCATAAAGGGCTGTTGAATTTTGTCAAAGGCCTTCTCTGCATCAATTGAGATAACCATGTGGTTTTTGTCTTTGGTTCTGTTTTTGTGGTGAATTACGTTTATAGACTTGGGTATGTTGAACCAGCCTTGCATCCCCGGGATGAAGCCTACTTGATCATGGTGGACAAGCTTTTTGATGTGCTGTTGCCATCAGCTTGTCAGTATTTTATTGAAGATTTTTGCATCTATGTTCATCATGGATATTGGCCTGAAGTTTTCTTTTCTTGTTGAGTCTCTGCCGGGTTTTGGAATCAGGATGATGTTGGTGTCATAAAATGATTTGGGAAGAGTTCCCTCTTTTTGTATTGTTTGGAATAGTTTCAGAAGGAATGATACCAGCTCCTCTTTGTATGTCTGGTAGAATTCAGCTGTGAACCCATCTGGACCTGGGCTTTTTTTGGGTGGTAAGCTCTTAATTGCTGCCTTAACTTCAGACCTTGTTATGGGTCTGTTCATGGTTTCGGCTTCTTCCTGGTTTAAGCTTGGGAGGTGGTAAGTGTCCAGGAATTTATCCATTTCTTCCAGGTTTATTAGTTTGTGTGCATAGAGCTGTTTGTAATAATCTCTGATGATGGTTTGAATTTCTGTGGAATCTGTGGTGATATCCCCTTTATCGTTTTTTATTGCATCAATTTGGTTATTCTCTCTTTTCTTTTTTATTAATCTGGCTAGTGGTCTATTTTGTTGATCTTTTCAAAAAACTAGCTCCTGGATTTATTGATTTTTTGAAGGGATTTTTGTGTCTCTATGTCCTTCAGTTCTGCTCTGATCTTAGCTATTTCTTGTCTTCTGCTAGACTTTGAGGTTTTTTGATCTTGCTCCTCTAGCTCTTTCAATTTTGATGATAGGGTGTCAATTTTTGATCTCTCCTTGCTTCCCATGTGGGCACTTATTGCTATATATTTTCCTCTAGAGACTGCTTTAAATGTGTCCCAGAGATTCTGGTACGTTGTGTCTTCATTCTCGTTGGTTTCGAAGAACATCTTTATTTCTGTCTTCATTTCATTGTTTATCCAGTCAACATTCAAGAGCAAGTTGTTCATTTTCCATGACGCTGTGCGGTTCTGGGTTAGTTTTTGAATTATGAGTTCTATCTTGATTGCACTGTGGTATTAGAGACTGTTTGTTATGATTTCCGTTCTTTTGCATTTGCTGAGGAGTGATTTCCTCCCAATTACGTGGTCAATTTTAGAGTAGGTGTGATGTGGTGCTGAGAAGAATGTCTATGGATTTGGGGTGGAGAGTTCTGTGAATGTCTATTAGGTTCGCTTGGTCCAGGTCTGAGTTCAAGTCCTGGATAGCCTTGTTAATTTTCTGTCTGGTTGATCTGTCCTATGTTGACAATGGGGTGTTAAAGTCTCCCACTATTATTGTGTGGGAGTCTAAGTCTCTTTGTAAGTCATTAAGAACTTGCCTTATGTATCTGGGTGCTCCTGTATTGGGTGCGTATATATTTAGGATTGTTAGCTCTTCTTGTTGCATTGATCCTTTTACCATTACGTAATGTCCCTCTTTGTCTCTTATGATCTTTGTTGCTTTAAAGTCTAATTTATCAGAGATGAGAATTGCAACTCCTGCTTTTTTTTGCTCTCCATTTGCTTGGTAAATCTTCCTCCATCCCTTTATTTTGAGCCTTTGTGTATCCTTGCATGTGAGATGGGTTTCCTGGATACAGCACACCGATGGGTTTTGTCTTTTTATCCAATTTGCCAGTCTGTGTCTTTTGATTGGGGCATTTAGTCCATTTACATTTAGGGTTAATATTGTTATGTGTGAATTTGATACTGCCATTTTGGTGCTAGCTGGGTATTTTGACCTTTAGTTGAGCTGGTACTTGTTGTTCCTTTATATGTGTAGAGCCTCTTTCAGGAGCTCTTGTAGAGCTGACCTGGTGGTGACAAAATCTCTGAGTACTTGCATGTTCCCAAAGGATTTTATTTTTCCTTCACTTATGAAGCTTAGTTTGGCTGTATAGGAGATTGTGGGTTGAAAGTTATTTTCTTTAAGGATGTTGAATATGGGTCCCCATTCTCTTCTAGCTTGTAGGGTTTCTGCTGAGAGATCTGCTGTGAGTCTGATGGACTTCCCTTTGTGGGTAACCCGACCTTTCTCTCTGGCTGCCCTTAGCATTTTCTCCTTCATTTCAACCCTGGTGAATCTGACGATTATGTGCCTTGGGGTTGCTCTTCTTGACGAATATCTTTGTGGTGTTCTCTGTATTTCCTGGACTTGAATGTTTGCCTGCCTTGCTAGGTTGTGGAAGTTTTCCTGGATAATATCCTGAAGAGTATTTTCCAGCTTGGATTCATTCTCTTTGTCGCATTCAGGTACACCTATCAAATGTAGATTAGGTCTTTTCACATGGTCCCACATTTCTTGTAGACTTTGTTCATTCCTTTTTACCCTTTTTTCTACAGTCTTGCCTTCCCGTTTTATTTCGTTGAGTTGATCTTCGACCTCTGATATCCTTTCTTCTGCTTGGTCAATTCGGCTGTTGATACTTGTGCATGCTTCACGAAGTTCTCGTGTTGGCGTTTTTCAGCTCCATCAATTCACTTATATTCCTTTCTATTTTGTCCATTCTCGTTAGCATTTCGTCCAATCTTTTTTCAACGTTCTTAGTTTCTTTGCATTTGGTTAGAACATGTTCTTTAAGTTCACAGAAGTTCCTTACTACCCACTTTCTGAAGTCTGATTCTGTCATTTCATCATACTCGTTCTCCCTCCAACCTTGTTCCCTTGCTGGTGAGGAGTTGTGATCCCTTCTAGGAGGAGAGGTGTTCTGGTTTCGGGTGTTTTCATCCTTTTTGCGCTGTTTTCTTCCCATCTTTAAGGATTTATCCACCTGTCGACTTTGTAGTTGCTGGCTTTCAGATTGGGTCTCAAATCTTTCAGATTGACGTTCTGTTTGTTGATGATGAGTTTATTTCTGTTTCTTGGTTTTCCTTCTGACAGTCTGGCCCCTCTGCTGTACGTCTGCTGAGGTTCACTCCAGGCCCTGCTTGCCTGGGGTTCACCTGCAGCAGCTGCTGAACAGTAAGGGTTGTTACCAGTTTTCTTCTTCTGCTATCTTTGTCCCAGAAGGATACCCGCCTAGTGTCAATCTGATCTCTCCTTTATGAGGTGTCTCTTTGGATATATAGGGGTCAGGGAGCTGCTTGAGGAGACGGTCTCTTCTTTATAGGAGCTCAAATGGTGAGCTGTGAGCTCTGTTGTTCATTCAGAGCTGCTGGGCAGGTACTTTTAGGTCTACTGCAGCAGAATTCATAAACCGCTTTTTGTTCCCAGGTGCTCTGTCCCAGGGATTTAGGGCTTTATTTATGAGTTTCCGTTATGCTGCCACCTTCTTTTTTTTTTTTTTTTTTTTTTTTTTCCCTTCAGACCTGCCCAGCCCAGCATTGAGGCAGCCTAGTCACTGTCGGCCTGTGGGCTCCGCCCCGCTGCTGAGTGAACTTCCCTGCCGTCCTGTTTATATGGGTGTAGTTAGAACTGCTTTGGTGATGGTGGCCCGCCTCTTTTGAGGCGGAGTCTCTCTGCTGTGGCAGGTTGCCTTGGCAATGGCGGGCTGCCTCAGTAATGGCGGGTTGCCTTGGCAACGGCGGGCTGCCTCAGCAATGGTGGGTTGCCTTGGCAACGGCGGGCTACCTCGGTAATGGCGGACGCCCCTCCCCCGCGGAGCTGGACCCTCCCGGGTTCAGCTGCTCTTGCTGTGAAAGTCTCAATCCAGAGTTTCCGATTGCTGTTCTTTTGTGGGGGTGGGACCAGCCGAGCCTGATCGCCTGGCTCCCTGCCTCAGAGCCTTTTTTAAGTTGGTGTTCCAGTCGCCTGTTGAAGAGGCGCTGGGGTCTGTTTGTTTCCCCTGCGGCCACTCACTGTGCTGGCTTAAACAGCGGCACTGAGGTTTGTGGCACTTTTTTTTTTTTCTTTTTATTTTTTTGCCCTGAAATCTACTGTCCTGTTTCTCTGCTCAGTTCCCTTTTTAAACAGACGAATGGGTGACTTCCCATGGCTCCAATCGCCAGCCAAAAGGGCCCCCGGACCGGTGTATTTTGTACGGAGAACCGCTGCTCCGGGGCGCCGACAAAGCAGCCGCGCGGGGCAAAGCAGCGGCACCGGCCGGCACAGCCGCGCTGGCTGAAACAGCTGCGCTGGCGACCGTGGAGCTCCTCTGCCTGGGAATTTCCTAGTCTGTGGGCAATAAAAATGCGGCGTCCACTCACCCTCTGCGCTTTCGCTGGGAGCTGCAATCCTGAGCTGTTCCTAAACGGCCATCTTGGATCCTCCCAGGCTTTCATTTAAAACCCCAGGGTGTGGGAGTGTGCTGTGTCCCATGATGAAATGTGGCAACTCTCTCTATGCTGCTCAGAGTCCCACCTGACCAACTGGACACCAAGACGTCGGGGTGCTTGTTTCTCCATTTCATTTGTGATTGTATGCATTCAGCATGTATTTATAGAACATTTATTATATGCTAGACAATGTAAAAGGCATTGATGCTGTGGTGGTGAACAAACATAGGTATGGTTTCTGCTGTTGTGTTTAGTGGGGAGACAAATTCTAAGTACAAAAATAGAGGCCAAATTGCAGTTGTGTTAAGTGTGAGAAAAAAGACAGCCATGGTGATAGGACAGATTATGGTACAGGGTTTACCTACTCAGCAAGTCTTGGAGGCTTCTTTCAAGATTAAACTCTAAAGAATGCAGTAGAGTGAGTGGGTGAGAGAATCTCAAGGGGCGCAGCATCAGGTAACAAAGCCATCTGGAAATGTCCTCCAAATCCTTCCCTCACGTTCAGTCATGGGTCCTTGTGGTCAGGAGAGAGGGCCTATATCTGAGATTTACCCCATATCTTCTCTGTCATCTTCTTTTCTCCCACCTGTTTCTTTGTGTGAACTTCTTCCCCCACACAAAGCAGCTCAAATAAATGGCCCCAAAACTACCCAGCCATGCTTGGGCATATCTAAATTCCAGAGGTACATACAGATTTTGCTGAAGGAAGGATCTCATTGATCACTACAAGGTTGTAGGAGGAAGTGAAGATCAAGTGTTTTCTGAAATTCACTGAAAAGATGGGGCTTGAATCGTGCTTTAAAAGGATGAGGAGAAAGAAGCAAGGAAACGGGTGGAAAGGACAAAATTGACAAAGGATTAGAGGCAGGATGACTCTGTTAAATGAGAAGTGGTAAAAAGACTGGGCTTCCTGTAACAGAATTTATTAAGAAATCAGAGACCATAAAGTGGCGTCACATTATGGAGAGTCTTTAAAGTTGAGCAGGAAATTTGAGACTTTGTTACTGTTGTGGAAAAATACTGCAGGTTAATGGACAAAGAAGAGATGTAATTAAAATAACTTAGCAAAAAATTATTTTTAAAAAAGAAAGTAAGGAGGAATGCTTAAAAGAATAAAGCTGTTTGCAGAGGGTCTAGCTCAGATAATTATAAGATGATAGTAGCTCATCCAAATGTCAATATCTACTATGTAGCTAGAAATATGAGGTTAACACTCATTAAACATCCAGGCTTGATGTTTTAACCACGTACATAGAGATGTTATTTTTGCAGTGAGAGAGAATTAAGTCATAAGATAGTTTTACTGTTTTCTAGAGGCCCTTTCAATATTTAAAAGGCTGTAACTGTTTGCTAATAGTTAAAAAATGTACTTCAAAGATTCCTGTGATTTTTCATCCCTTCAGACTTGACCATTATTTATAGGAGTAATTAGATGAGATAGACCTTTGTCATCTCTACTCTTGGTTCTGCCATCTGTAACTTGCAATGTTGATAGGCACATAGCAGGTGTTTGTTGCATGTTGACTGACAATTGTGAACATCGATCACAGGGTCTGACAGCATTTGTCTTTAATAAACATTTTTCTATGCTTGGTAGAGATTTTTCTATGTAGACATACAAGAACAGATTATAAAAATTCACAAAGATATGCATATACATATAAATAAATTTTATTTAATTTTATTGCTTCCAAAGGTTAAGATATACAAACAAGGAATAAAATTAAAATTTTCTTTTGGGATGATTTATGTCTTAATTTTCACCTGCCCTATAATTAGAAATTTTGAACTGTACATTTTTTTAAGATAAAATTATTGCCCAAGTAAACTTCAGAAATTACAACATTAACCCGGAGACCTTTGTAAGCCTAGAACAACATTATTGGTACAAGTGCCTACACACAGAGAGACACATAAATAAAGAGGAAAGTTTAAAATAATTTGAAAATGATTTATTGTCAGCCACCTCTGTAGTTAGAGATTCAAGTATTATTACTTTACTTCAGTACAACAAGGGAGGACAGTAACTTGCTGTGGGCTAAGGTAAATTATGATCTATTGCAAAAGAGGAAGGAAATGTACTATGGAGAGAGGAAGGAGTTGGGAGTAAGCCATGTGTTTTCTGAAGTATTCTGATAATGCCTTGAAAAAAATCTGTGTCTTGACCCTTGCTGGAAAAGACCAGAATAAACTGAGAGACAGATGACCTTCTTGAATCTTTGATGAGTAAACATTAGTATGCTGGTATAGGGATGGTCAGGTGGGCATGCTGGAGTGTAATACAAACAAAGATAATCAGAATCACAAGTTCTCCTTCAACTTCACTTAGTAGACCCATGTAAGACAGATCTAGTTTTTAGAGTTTGAAGGGATCATTTAATACACCAAGACTTATGACAACTATTAAGAGATAATTTTGATTTTCCCCTTTATTTATGTTATTTGTGAAGTCTTCATATTGGAAATTAGTTATGGAGGTCTACATCAGGAAGTCTAATAGCCACTTGTTTTGATTTGGAATAAAAAAGAGGTGGTAAAATTTTATCCTCAAACACAGCGTGACACAGAAAAGGAAGGGAAAGGACTAACATACACTTAGGGTCTATTATGTGGTAAGATCCAAGCTAGATGTTTCATAGATATTGTTTTATTGAATCTTTCTAAAACCCTATAATAGAACACCCTGCTACTTCTGTTTTTGACTGAGGAAACTGAAGTCCACTCATCAAGTTTATTACCCAAAGGAACAGGGTTAGAATATGACAAGACCGTGATTCAAATGTAGGTTTAATCTGACCACAATTCTTGTGCTTTTTACACCTTGCTATTCTCTATTCTGGATTACTTTTATTGACCTCTTGTTACAGGTAAAAAAAAAAACTAGTATCAAACAAAATAAAACTAACATAAAACAAATTGGTACTTATCTATCCTGAAGCTTGCTTGCAGGTCTTATTTTATGGGATTCTTTGGCTAAATAACATCACAGGGTTTTAAAATTAATGATTAAATTATCTGAACAACTTTTCCTTGGCTGCTTTAGGTTCACTACCAAAAGCAATTGTCACCCATCTTCGAGTAGCTGCTCATGCCCGAGACACAGTGTTGGCTTTAGAAGATGCTGTGGACTGGCACCCTGGAGATGAAGCTGTCATCATCAGTGGAACCAGTGTTGAAGGTGCCAGACCAGTGGAAGAGATTGTCATTGTGGAAACTGTGCAGGATACAGACCTCTATCTTAAGTCACCTTTGAGGTACTGAGTGCCAGCTTGGCTAAGTTGACATGGAAGAAGATGAGATCTTAACTGTGTTGAGGTCTATTTGAAAGACCCCAAAACATTTGTATTGGGGTCTTTCAATGATATATTTCTTCTGCATTAAACGATGTTAGACATTTTGACAAGAAAATTAAAAAGCTTGAAATGTTTTAAAGATTTAGACTTTGTAAGTTAGTTTGTCTTGTGAGTCTCTAGAACTTCTTCTGCCTTACACAAATGATCAGCATAGTTTCTAATTTTCATGCACTTGTGTCTATAGTTCACTATTTGGCATTTGAGTTTCTAAAGAAACATGAATAGATCCCCAAAGGAAGAATTAGGTTAATCTCGTGGTTTATTATTCCTAGTAACATTTGGAGTGATGTCCTCAGTTCTGTCATCCTCTTTTTTCCCCCAGGTATTCTTACAACTTGACAGAGAATTGGGTGGCTGGAGAGCACCATATTTTAAAGGCCACTGTGGCTCTGCTCAGCAGGAGTATTACCATACAAGGAAATCTCACTAATGAGAGAGAGAAGCTGCTTGTTTCATGCCAGGAGGCCAATGCTCCAGAAGGTAGAAGAGTATTTTGTTGGAAAGTCCAATGAGCAAAAAGGAGTATTCTTACTGCCTGATGATAGATGACCTTGCTATGGTTGACCTCTTTTAAAGTAGAATAAGCCCTTAACCTTTGGATGCCCATAATTTTCTGTAGTTTTCAGAATGCTCTTGATTAATTGTCATTTCATCCTCCCCCCTGCCCCACCGCCCAACAACCTTGTGAAAAAGATAGACACAAGACAAAAGAAATAATGCATTATTTATCTGGGAAAAATATTTCTATTAAAGAACTAAATCTGAAGACTTGAATTACATTTCTCGATTTGATGTTATAATTCCAATTCACTTCTAAGATTCTCAGGAAAACCATAATGCCAGAGTTACAGGCTCAGGCAGCACATTCTTACTATTAGACTTGTAGGACTCCCCCATCCCCTTTTCAGGGTTTGTTTTCTGAGTGAACTACCACACACTTTAGGTAAGTGGTGTAAAAAGTCAATTTATCTTCTAGGAGAATAGCAGGCACTGAATCACACTGATGTGCCTATTAAACATCTATTTCAGGGATGGTTAGTTTAGTAGGTTATGTTTTGGTTTCCCAGGCTGTAGATTATGAGGCTTTCACATGTTGTGAAGACTTCATTTGTCACATTTGGTCCAGGATGGTGTGGGTGTCAAGGATGACTTCCAGGCATGAGCTCTGGATGGATGATGAGGCTATTTACTGGGATGGGAAGAGGAGCAGTTTTGGGGTGGGAGAGCGGCGATTGTGAGTTTAATTTTGTACATGTCGTAACTGAGATGCCAGGCCAGCAACTGTGTAGAGATGTCTGGTAATGTGTGGAGCCTGGAAGAAAGGTCAAGGCTGGAGTTAAAGATTTAAGTTGTGTCTAAATATAGGTGCATGGGAGTATAATGTAACCATGTGGTTGAGTGTGGGGAGCTGTTAGAAGTAGAGAGGGACTTTGCCTTCACCTCCCTCCCTACAATTCATCTACTCACAAATGTGTCATTCTGAAAAGAATGTTTAGGTAACAGTGGGTTCACTTCCACCAACTGCCAACTTTATCAATTCTGCAGAATTGGGATCTAAATTCTATTTAAACTTTTTTGGTATTCTGAGATCATATTTTGACAACCATTGCATTTGATCATGCCGCCAGTGAGACCATGCTTTTAGGTTTAAGCCATTATATATATGTTAGCTCCAAATGAACAAAATCTTTGATTTAATTACAAATTGTAAATGTAACTACAGTAGTCTCAAAATAAGCCATTCCTTTTCTGTGTGGGACTGGAGTGTGGAACAAGGTGGCTGAATTTGATAATACCAGGTCTGGCCATTTGGAAATGTTATGGATTGCTGGCACAAATAATCAAATTGTGATAAGGCATACAAATATAAATATCTCTTCATTCACTTCTTCTCTGGGTGTTAGCAAATGACTGGATTGTGAAATTTACCGTGGTATGATGCAGTGTTTTATATTATTGGTGCTTCTTTGGATCATTAACATGAATAATCTTTATTGTTCAGTTGGAGAGATGATTTCTTCTCCAGATCAGTTTACACCACCAAATGACATGTATCAACAGAAGGTGCCGTGGATCCTGAGGTCACAACATTTTGGTAGCAATAGTAGTTGTGTGTGTTAGGTCTAGGTAGCTTGCTATCTTCCCTAGCATTCATAGTTGTGTGTGTTAGTTCAGGTGGTCGCTGTCCTCACTAGCATTTGTTGTTGTGTGTGTTAGGTTCAGGTTGCTGCTGTTCTCGCTAGTGGCACAGCTGGAGAAGTAGGTGTTGGTGCAGGAGCTGTTCAGTTGTTTCTCGGAAGTCCCTTGACATTTCTGTAGTAGTGTTATTGCTAAGTCCCCAAACCATAAAACAGCACAGTAATGGGGAAACCTCATTGGACAGCTTAAGATTAAAAAGTGCTGTGATTACATTCAGTGCTCACGTGTCTTTCCTACAATTATCAACCACAAGAAGGTCATTTTATTGCACATTTCCTCCAGAGGATCTTTTGGATTGAAATAAGCATCTATTTAGGTTGGGTCTGTGGGGTATAGTCTGACTCTGTGACAGTAATTAAGGTGATTGATTTGGGAGTTTCTGGAAAAAATAGGGTGAAGGCAACATCATGTCCTGGTTATTGGATCTTTTAATTAATAATCTATAGAGGAGAATCAAAGAAAAGAGGAAATAAGATTATTAAATGAAATAAACAATAATGGTTTTTCCTTGGTGCAAACAGTACCTGTTAAACTAGGAGATTTGTCTAGAAGCATGTTCTACATCCTTTAGGTTCTCTGGACTTTATTTTGTGTTTCAGGTCATTTGCAGCACTGTTTGTACTCCATGAGTGAGAAGACTCTGGGATCCAGGTATATGGGAGCCAGAGTCATTGTTCAGTCCTTCCCAGAAGAGCCCAGTTGGGTCCAGTTGAAGGGAGTGCAGTTAAGAGTCTTGGGGCAAGCCTTCCATAAGCATCTGAGCTCACTGATTCTGGTGGGCACCATGAGAGGTAAGGGGGTCCAGACCTAGGCCCTTCTCCTGTTTCTTTCTTCCATGTTTAAGGCACTACCTGCAGGGGGCAATGATAGATGATATGTGGGATTTGAGGAATTTAGAGATGGATAATTATTATATTCTAGGTCTCTGGTTCCCAAACTTTAGTGTGCCTAAACAAATCACTTGTGGAGCTTATTGAAATTCAGAGTTATAAACCTTAGCTCAACAAATTCTGGTCTAAGTTAGGTTTAGAAATGTGTATTTTATTTTATTTTTTGAGATGGAGTCTCACATTGTCATCCAGGCTAAAGTGCAGTAGCATGATCTTGGCTCACTGCAACCTCTGCCTCTCAGATTCAAGCGCTTCTTGAACAATATTTTTAAAAAAATTTTAATTTAAAGTTCCTAGGATATATGTGCAGGATGTGCAGGTTTATTACATATGTAAATGTTGCACAATACATTTTAAAGGTTCACCAATCCCAGTATTCCACTCATAAGGGCCACACTGAGTAATTGTAATTGGCCACATAGGACATGAGGGTGTTAAACGATAAAAGAGTCCTTGAAGAGCATTCCAAAAGTTTCTAGCCTCTGCATTTTAACAGGGCTTTATAGGCAATAATGTATTAACGCAGTAATCTTCAAACTTTTCTTTTTTAAGTACTGAGCTCTTTTTCCTCAGCTTCCTGACTTGCTGGGATTACAGGTGTGAACCATTGTGCCTGGCTAATTTTTTTTTTTTTTTGTATTTTTAGTAGAGATAGGGTTTCACCATATTGGCCAGGAGGTCTCAGCAGTTGCTTGTCTGTAAAGGATTTTATTTCTCCTTCGCTTATGAAGCCTAGTTTGGCTGGCTATGAAATTTTGGGTTGAAAATTATTATTATTTTTTAGGATGTTGAATATTGGCCTCCACTCTTTTCTGGCTTGTAGGGTTTCTGCCAAGAGATTGCTGTGAGTGTGCTGGGCTTCCCTTTGTGGGTAACATGACTTTTCTCTCTGTCTGCCCTTAGCATTTTTTCCTTCATTTCAACCCCGGTGAATCAGATGATTATGTGCCTTGGGGTTGCTCTTCTTGAGGAATACCTTTGTGGTGTTCTCTGTATTTCCTGTATTTGAATGTTGGCCTGCCTTGCTAGATTGGGGAAGGTCTCCTGGATAATATCCTGAAGAGTGTTCTCCAATTTGGTTTTGTTCTCCCCATCACTTTCAGGCACACCAATCAAACATAGATTGGTTCTTTTCACATAATCCTGTATGTCTTGGGGGCTTGTTCACTTCTTTTCACTCTTTTTTTCTTGCCTTCTCATTTTATTTCATTGAGTTGATCTTTAGTCTCTGATATCCTTTCTTCTGCTTGATCGAATTGGCTATTGAAACTTGTAAATGCATCACGAAGTTCTCAGGCTGTGTTTTTCAACTCCATGTCGTTTATGTTCTTCTCCACTCTGATTATTCTTGTTAGCATTTCATCTAACCTATTTTCAATGTTCTTACTTTCCTTGAATAGGGTAGAACATGCTCCTTTAGCTTGCAGAAGTTTGTTATTACCCACCTTGTGAAGCCTGCTTCTGTCAATTCGTCACACTCATTCTCCATCGAGTTTTGTTCCCTTGCTGGTGAGGGGTTGTGATCCATTGGAGAAGAGGCATTTTCACTTTTGGCAATTTTAGCCTTTTTGCACTGGTTCCTTCCCACCTTCATGGATTTATCTACCTTTGGTCTTTGAAGTTGGTGAGTTTGGGTTGCGTTTTGGAGTGGATATCCTTTTTGTTGATGTTGAAGTTGTTTCTTTCTGTTTGTTAGTTTTTCTTCTAACAGTCAGGCCCCTCTGCTGCAGGTTTACTGGAGTTTGCTGGAGGTACACTCCAGACTATGCTTGCCTGAGAATAACCTACAGGGGCTGCAGAACAGCAAAGATTGCTGCCTGTTCCTTCCTTTGGTAGCTTCATCCCAAAACAGTATCTGCCAGATGTCAGTCAGACCTCTCCTGTATGACGTGTCTCCCAGTTAGGATACATGGAGGATCAGGGAGCCACTGGAGGAGGCAACCTGTCCCTTAATGGAGCTCAAGCACTGTGCTGGGGGTTCCATTGCTTCCTTCAGGACTGCTGGGCAGGTGTGTTTAAGCCTGCTGAAGCAGAACCCACAACTGCCCCTTTTCCCAGGAGCTCTGTTTCAGGAAGGTGGGGGCTTTGTAAGTCCCTGACAGGCTGCCGTCTTTTTTTTCTGAGATGACCTGCCCAGCAAGAAGAGAATCTACTTGACAGTCTGCCTGCAGAGGTCTCTCTGAGCTGCTGTGCTGGGCTCTGCCCAGCTGCTGTGTAAACTTCCAGGGGCTTTGTTTATGGAGGCATTGTTGAAACCACCTAATGAAGCCTCAGCAATGGCAGGCATCCATCCCCCCACCAAGCTTGAACATCCCAGGTGGAGCTCAGGCTGCTGTGCTGGCTGCGAGAGTTTCAAGCCAGTGGATTTTAGCTTGGCATTGTAGGCACCAGAGGTAGTCTTCTTGTCTGTGGGTCATATAGACCGTTCAAAAAGCACAGTATCTGAGCCGGAGTGCTGGAAAAGTCCCTAATGGCTTCCTTTGGCTTGGAGAGTGAGTTCTCTGGCCCCTTGTGCCTCTTGGGTGAGGCAGTGCCCCATCCTGCTTTGGCTTGGGGACTATTTCCACTGTCTAACTAGTGCCAATGAGATGAACCTGATACCTCAGTTGGAAATGTGGAGATCACTGGTCTTCTGGTGCGCTCTCACTGGGACCTGCAGACTGGAGCTGTTCCTATTCAGCCATCTTGACGAAAGTTGAATTTTTACTATTTTAATATCAATTTCCTCCATCAGAATGCAAATATACAAATGCAGAGCTTACTTAGTTTTGTTCATCATGTTTCCAGCACAGTGCAATGCACACTTCCTGAAACATATAGTTGATACTCAGTAATTATATATTCATTGACTCATCTAGGCCTCATAACCAGATTTAGGGATCATAGAATATACCTATGGAGCCCATATAATGATTTTTTTCTGTCAATTTTTTTTTTTTAGCATAGTAGAGGATAGCTTCTTTTTTAGTTTTATAAACCTATCCAGTTCAAATGTGAGAGTCATGATTCTCAGGCCAAACTTTGGCCTTGCTTTCAGTTAGGAATAAGAGTCTCTGGCTATCTTGGGCCAAGAATATTATTGCCTGATAAATTATAAATATAAATTCACAGCTTCAGTTTTCAAAGATCAGCGTTGGCCTATAAGCAGTGCTTTTCACATTATCCATAACTTCTCATCTGCTATATTTTGATGAGAGCTGATACCAAAATGATGGCCAGTTGGAAATCTTGACAGCTATGAGTTCTTTTATTGTTTAGACATATTTTGTCTTTCTCAGTCTGTTTGTTTTTTTCTAACCCTTGATTGTTGAATTTTACCCTTTTTATTGTTGAGGGCCATTGGCTTGAGTTACCCATTTTCTTGATTTGATTGCTGCTTCTAACTTCCTATCTCCTGAGTTTCATTATTATATGGGAGAATGTCTTTAGCTATAGTGTAGCTTGCTTTAAATATGGTCAACAGAATCTCAGGAGCCATTTCTAATTTTTACTTTACTCTTTCCTATTCAGAGTCTTTCATACAGGGCTGCACAGTGTGGAACTCCTTCAGTAGAGGCCTCAGCATGTGTAGGACCTTGGGCCTGAAGGTGGACAGTAACGTATTCTACAATATTTTAGGTCATGCACTGCTGGTTGGTAAGTAAAACAAGTTTGTTTAATTTCTGCATTCTTAAATAGGACACAGTTTTTCACAATGAATTCTCCTCAAATTTCTAATTCCCAATTTATAAAAATATTAGCCTTATGATTGTTAGAAAAGAAATACCTAATAGAGATGATGGGGCAGTGGATGCAGCAAACCACCACCATGGCACGCGTGTACCTATGTAACAAACTTGCGCAATCTGCACATGTACCCCAGAACTTAAAGTATAATAAATTTTTAAAAACCAACAAACAAAAAACAAAACAAAACAAAAGAAGTTAAAAAAAATAAAGAAATGGGCTATAGTAAAATATTCTAAATTTAAATTTAGTCATCACTGATTGGCTTACTAAACTTCACCTATGGGATACTGATGTTTTAAAGGTTTATTCCGGTTAATCAGTATAAAATGGGAAGTTTTAAAGCTTACTACCAGGAATTTTCACAATAATTCTAAGTCACATACATATGTCTTTGTATAGTCTTACAGATTGTCAAACTTGGATGTCAGTCAAGGATTTAATAATCTGGAATTCTTTTCTTAATAGAATTCAAGCTCCTGTTGCTTGCTGAAGAAACCCATATTTCAGAATCTTCAACTCATCACTTGTATCTACTTCTGTTTCCTAACGTTCATTCCCCTTGCAGAACTCAAAATTATTCTTAAAAATCTCAAATTGCATCATATTACTTCTCTCTTTTGAGTTTCTTACTGCTTTAAAAATAGAATTCGAAACTCTTAACCAGACTTAACAGATCCCTTCAGTGATTTTTTTGTCTCTGTTAACCTCTGTAAAAAACCAACAGAGTTTGTTCTTTTTCTCTTCCTCTGTACTCTAGTGACACTAAAATGTTTTATTTTAGTTCCTTCCAAAGAGCACACTTTTTCCTTTCTTGGTGTCTTTGCACAAGCTCTCTGGCTCTGTTCATGCCACTTACTCTCCTCCTGCAAGATCCCCTCTTCCAGACAAGTTCCTGTTTAAGCTCTTTAAGCATCAATCTTTACTTCTTAATTTAAAATGATATACCACATTTCTGGTCATCTGATTAATGTCTTTTTACCACCAAATTTCTTGAGGACATTGTCTCCTGAACACTTAGCATATTAACTAGTGCATTGTAGACCTATTAGTTGAAAGAAATGAATTAAGGAACAAAAGGTCTCTAGTTTTATCAGAATAAAAAAGTAAATCAGAGGTTTTCATTGAAAGTGGAAATGTAACTGTATTTGTTAAATACTGTTTGATATTTACTTCTATAATGTCATCAGTGGAAAAATGTATGTTTCATTTAAGAACAATCTATTGAGATAACAGCTATAAAAGTTCTATAAAAGTATGTAAGATGGAAACTGTCTAGTGAGAAAATATGAATCAGATACATTTGCTTTAAAACACACTGTAGCTCTAAAAGATAAAAAACTAAGGGCAACTGAGGTGATCAGGTGCAGAAAAATCTTTTGATTAGAAAAGGACAGCCATAGAGAAGTCAACTAACAGATGTAGGATTGACTTTGTTTTTTTCTGTTTGTCCATGCAAGGGAAGAGGTGAAACATCAAGGAGAAATTGAGAGAGGTATCCTAACAGTATTACCTTAGCAGAAAACAATTATGTGGAATAGATATTAACTACACAAGGAAGAAAATCTGTAGGAGGAATTTAGCCTTTAGTGCTTGAATGTTTTGAATTATAAGCTTTTGACAGCTATTCTATTACAAGTGAGGGAATTGAAATTTTTGTTTATTAATGTGTTGTAGGTAAAGCACTCAATCTCACGCATAACAAATGTGCCATCCCAGACCAAGGAAATGACACAAGAAAGCTTCTTTACTTAAAGACTTTGTAGTGAAGAGTTCTTTGGGGCTGCTCTTTATTGACAGCACTTAAGTGACTGATTTCTCTATGTAGTGTGGACCATGCTTTCTCTTCTATTCCAACCTCAGTGGTTTGGGTGTGAAGGTCCTAGGCATTATCCATCCTGTTCCTCCAGGACATTTCAGACCTTCCAAAGGAAGATGGGGGAATGCAGATAGCAGGTGGCCAGTTCGAACAGCTAGGAATGGGGTTGGTGTTGGCACAGGATATGCGACACTTAACAGTGGAGACAGTCCCACTTACACACCTCTTAAGAAGTAAAACAAATCTGTTTTTCTGTTCTTTCTATTTAAAATGAACTTCTGATTGCTGATACTCTAGAACTGAAGAGCTCATAAGATCTGTATCTCTTTCCCTGGTTTACAGATAAAAACACAAAAACAAAACAACACACACCAAAAGAAAAAGTAATGTTGCAGCATCTCTTGTTTTCCAGAGTGGCATAAAATATGCTCAAGTAACAGGGTCTTTTGTTCTCAGGGACATGCATGGAGATGAGACATATCTCTTGGGAGGCAATTCGTGGAAGGAAAGATGGTAAATATGTAAACTAATTTTAAATCTATTACAGTGTATTTAAAATTGTCGTATATTTTATAGACAAGCCTGATGGCAAACTATTAGGTCTCTTAAGTTTATTGAGCATTCTAAGTATTTTATAAATATATATACATATATATGAAATACGCTATGTTAACTCTGATGTGTATTAGTAGAATCAAAAGTGTTGAGTTGTGTGAATTTCAATAATGTTTTTGGATCCTCTGGGTTTGTTTAAACATTAGACTGGTCGGGACATGGAAATACAATAAGAAACAACATAATCATCCGGGTTTCTGGTGCTGAGGGACTCTCCAATCCTGAAATATTGACACCATCTGGCATCTATATCCGCAGTCCCACCAATGTTATAGAGGTAAGATCTTCAGCTCCATCAGGAAGGCCAGAACCAGGAGGGCATAAAGTTCATTCTAAATCAGGGGTGTCCTGTCTTTTGGCTTCCCTGGGCCACATTGGAAGAAGAGTTGTCTTAGACCAAACATAAAATGCACTGCTGATAACACTAATGATAGCTGATGAGCTAAAAAAAAATTGCAAAAAAATCTCCTAATATGTTAAGAAAGTTGATGAATTTGCATTGGGCCACATTCAAAGCCATCTTGGGCTGCATGTGACCTGTGAGCTGCGGGTTGGACAAACTTGCTCCAAAAGTTCGTTAAGGTGGTAGCATTAGTGGTGGTGTGGTATGAAATGTTTACTTGCTGCACATTAGTATTAAGAAATTAATTTAAATTTTGCATAAAACAAGTGCTTTAGGATAAATGTAAGTATTCCTCTCAGGATCCCTGGAAACACTTTTTTGAAGCAGTATGTAATGGAGCAAACAAAGTAGATATTGATCATTCCCTGGTCATTTAGATAATGCAAACTAAAATATCTTCCTGAACTATCCACTATGGGTGCTGATTTTTGTCTCTCTTGATTCCAATCCCCGTTTCTTATTGAACCGTCACTATCTCGCTATGTTAATGTGGTCGTATTTTGTTCTTTAAGAGTGTTCAGAACTGAGTCATGAGATGTGTAAGGTCATGTCAGATTTTAGGAGGATGAAGTACACTTCAATGACCTTGATTTTTAAAATCTCATTATTTAGTATAACTTAACATTGGTTTCCCTTGGTAAATTTCTGTCTAAACATTTAAGAAATTAATTTTTCTGGAGACAGTTTAGCTGTAGACCTGTGAGTGAAGAAGTGCCTCAGTGTAGTGGCAGGCCATTTCATTTCACCTTTGCTAATTATTTTATCCCATGGATCATCTATGAAAGGAGTTAAGGGCCTCACTCTTCCAGGAAACTCCTCTGAGCATCCACTTTGTCATGACAATTATACCGAGTTTCTGAGGAACTCAGAGAATGAGCTTTGTTCTCACTGATCATGTGTTTTTAATTATCTTCAGCTGAATAACCTCTAATAAAAGTAGTGGTTATCTCTTCAACCTTCCTTAGATTCTTAATTCTGTTTCTTCCAAGCACAGCACTTACACACCATTTTAGGTGCCTAATGGGAGTGGCTAGTATGCCAGGAAGCAGAGAAAGCAGAATTGCACGGATTGTAGAAACCCAGACCCCAGACCTAGGACAGCTGGAGCTGCATTTAACTTGTTGGCCACTATTGGCTAAAAATCCTAATGCTAATTAAGATTTTTTTTAAAACTTTTAGTTTTAAAATAATTCCAGACTTACAAGAAGCTACATAAATAAAAGAGAATTCCTATGTGCACTTTCTATGCCTGCAAGATTTTGGGCTTAAGAAACCATGTTTTTCTGTACTTTTCTGGGAAGCATATTGTTGACAACATCAAATGCCTAGAGGAAAGTAAACTGTCAGGGTCACCCAGCTCACCCTGCTGTGTGAAGCTGGAATGTCCTTGTCTCACTGGGTAGTATGTGGTCTGCTGGACAGGTGTGCTTGCCACTGGCTGACAGGAAGAAGGGCTGAGCTGGCTGCAGGTGCGGAGAACCAGAGGGTAATCTGAAAAGCTGTGGGTTGCGTGAGCCTTTGCAAAATGGCCTGTAGAACAATACCCAGTCAGCAATAGAAAAATTGACTCCACAACGAGCTACTTGCTCTCCCTCCAGTGCTTTCCATTTCCCTTCATTTACCTTCTTACTCTGGTGTCCACTGAACAAAATTAGAAAGAAATACAATGTGTATGTTTTGAGAATGGAGTTTTAGGTTAAACTGGTAAAGTAGATTCATTAGATATATTCCTGACATATTCATCCTTGGTGACCTTAAAGTTCAAATTCTCTTTTTGTTAGATTTTAGACACTAGCACAATGTCTAAAAGATGGTAGTTGCTCAAAAATGTATTTAATATAATGAATGAATGAATGTAGGTATAAATCTATAATCAATGATATGGGGGAAGAAAATAGGAAAGTAAAGAACAAGTTCCAAAGTTCTAAAGTCATTTTGATGGCTGAAAAATAAGTTTAGTCAGTGGAAGCATTTAGATTCTGTTGGGCTGTCAGCATTAAATCTTGCAAAGCCTAGTCCGGTTTTTCAGTTGTGCCATTGGCTTTCTGTTATTCAGTGTTTTTCGTATTCTGTTGTCTGGGATGTGCCATTACTTAAAGACATAGGTGACAACTGGGCATATGTGAAAAAAACCTGTGCTCCCTAAGCTGATTTCAAACTCTTGATCTAAAGTGATCTCCTGACTTTAGCTTCTCAAAGTATTGGGATTACAGGTGTAAGCCAACAGGCTTGGCCAAATTAGTGTTTATTGTGTCCTGTATGGATGATATACAAAGTACTTTGAAAAACATATTTTAGAAATATACCTGTATTCCAGAGGGATAATAAGGAGGCGTTCACAATAAGAAGGTGTGTGTGTATGTGTATGCACGTATTTGGGTGTATGTGTACAATATGTGAAGCAAAGAGATCTGAGAGAAAACTGTGATTAATTAGGATTTTTCTTTGTTATTTTTAACTTTTAATTTTAAAATAATTTCAGACTTACGAGAAGCTGCGTCAGTAAAAGACAATTCCTATGTGCCCTTCATCTAGCTTCCTCCAATGATAACATAACCATAACCATAGTCATGGAGCTGAATTAAGGCCAGGACATTGACACTGGTATGAGAATATTAATTAAACAAATGCATTTATTTAGACTTGAAGAAGATGGTCTAATCTTCATGTTTGGGTAACCAACTCTGAAAGCCTAAACTCTCTCTCCCCACATACCTGAGTCTGACCTTGAAATCTCTGACCAGGCAGGTAGGTAGGCAGGAAAAATGATTCTTAAGTCTGTGCAATGGTTTGTGGTTTTATATTATTCCCAAATTGCCCTGTCACAGAGCCGAGACCAAACTCTCAGTCACAATGTAAAGAATTCACCTGGGTTTGCAGTCAGTCACCTTTGCAGTTCGCTTACCTTCAACCTGGCATGGTGCAGATAAATGTCAAGTGTGATATTCCTTTTTAGTTTTTATAGCCACAGGTGATATGCTTGTTTTCCTGCCCAGCCTGCAGAGCTGAGATGAGTCCAGGGCAGGTTCACTGAGAAGCAAAACCTGAGCTTTGTACCTTCTTGCCAGTGAGGACTCATGAGTGGTATGCACTTGAGTCTTTAGGGGCCTTGTGGCATTCCCTGGTACGCTTTTAAACAGGCCTTTGCCATGCTTTCCAAAAGCAAGTTGGTGGTGGTTCTTTGAAGCATCACCTGTAGCTTCCTAGAGCACTCCATGCCCAGGCTGTCTTCCCCCAGGAACTCCTGCACCGGAGTCGGACTCCTTTGATAGGAGCTCATTATCTGTCAAGAGGCTGCATCTTTCCGGAAGATATAACCTATGTGAACCTGTTTACATTCCCTCTGGCTGGGAAGTCTTTGCTTTCAGACAGCTAGGGACTGTTCACTTCCAGAGCTCAGAGTCTCCCATGTTTCTGCAGGTGTTGGAAATTTCCTATGACCAGACCCCTGTTTAGGATAGTCCGTGGAAAAACTCTGAAGAAGAGCCCTTTGGAGACATGCATTTAATTTAAGGAGAATTTGTTCTGGTTTGTGAATCAATTTTGTAAGGAATTCTGTATTTAAAGGCCCAACCTCAGTTCCCAAGCTTTCCTTACTCAATAGGTAATGCATATTTAAGAGCTGCCTGAAGGGTTAACTCACTTTTTTTTTCTAGTGACTATAGATGTACACCTCAAGGAGCTGGCTTACTTGGGCAGTTAATTTCTCTCTGGAATTTCTCTTGCTTGAATGTCCATGATACATTGACTTCTGCAAAGAATTGATTTCCACACAAAATTCCCTGCTTGCCTTAAACCCTTCCCCGCAAGCTGCCAGCTGCCTGCATAAATATGTGGTTTTTCCTCATGAATCATTTGTAGCATACACAATTGGAATTGAGAGTAAGAAGGGCCAGGAAGCAATGTGATCTGACTGTTCAAGTGCTTTTTTTGTAAGAAAAGTGAGCCTTATCAGCAAAGTTGCAATCTCCTGCCCACCTTTAAATGTGCTTGGAAAACGTTGACATGTGATCACCCAGATGTGCCGTAAATGCTAATGGCACTGGGGCAGATAATTCAACAAACCCATTTATTCATGAAAAACACATGCTTTTTGAGCATCTGTGCTGGCAAAGGTGATGAATAAGGATGCAGTCCTTGGAATATATATTTTGAAATGTAAGAACCTTTTCTTTCCTCTTAAGATCTTGGTAATGAAATCACATTTCCTTGGTAATGAAATAGAGCTGTGTGGACAAGTGAGATGATCACTTTTAGCCTCCAGTCCACATTTCTCATTGTATACTTGCAGACAAGCTGGGTGTTTAAGAAGCCGCCTTCTCTGACTCTCGGTTCTTATATACCTCTGACATTTCCCAAGGCTCATGGGTATAGAGAGACACACCTAGGGAAGATGGAGTTTCACTTCACTGGGGAAGGTTTGTGTTGTGTAATTATGACTGAGAACAACAGCTGTAGTATTTCTTTGTGTATCTACAAGGGGTGAAGAGATATATTGGGCACTTGTATTTGCCAGCTAATAGACAATGATTCTTCTTGAGGCCAAGAAGCATGAGTGCATACTCTGTTTTCTAGCAGAAGAGAAAAATTGAGATAATTGATTTAATGCTAATAAATGTTTTTTTCTGGGAATGCCTGATGCCATACCTGATTGTTTATATGATATGAATAGCTTCCTAGTAAAGACTATCAAAGCATTCTAAATGTAATTATGTTTTTGTATTTAGGTTTGTCTTTTCATCAAAATTTGGAGACGGGATATTGGAAAATGGGTGTGGGTCATTTTGCTAATATGTGACTCCAGTGTAGACTTATAGACCAAGGTTTCTCAATGATGACATTGACATTTTGAACTGGGTAATTCCTTGTTGTCGGGGCTATCCTCTGTATAACAGCAGCCCTGGTGTCTACGCACTGAGTACCAGTAGCCCTCGTCTCTCTTATCCATCCTCCAAGTTGTTACAATGAAAAATGTGTCCAGACATTGTTAAATGTTCCCCAGGGAACAAAGTCATCCCTGATTGACAATCACCGCTCTAGACTAGGCCACTGTAAGACCGTTGAAGTCTTAGAAATGGCCCTCATTCTTTGAAGTCATGTTAGCCTCTTCAATAGTGATTCATCTTAATATTCAATGATATCCAAAAGTCACTTTTGATGAGTACCATGTGGTAGGTGGGGCACGTGATTAGAATTCTAAGTGCTTTTAGGAAATTGAAGAATTGCTCAGACTCCAAAATAATGAAGGCAGGAGAGAGTGGGCCAATTAGTTCACAAAGGAACAAAACATCTTGTAACTAAATGAAAAATGAGGAAGGAATGGCTATTTACAAATACCCAGGGTAAGAGAACATTTGGGACCCACAGTGCATAGAAGCCAGAGCTAAGTAAACAGCCTGGGGCGATTGTGTTGGCATGTGCTGACTTCCCTGACCAGGTCCTGGCTGTTGCCCGCTGGTCAGACTTCCAGTGTCAGGGTGAACTCTGGCCCTGACTTACACTTCCCCCAAAACCGAAGGCCTCCAGGGGTTGAGGCATTTGTTCTTTCTCTTACACAAGGCAGGGATTTGAGCATTACTGGGTTAAGAGCAATCTGTTTCAGTTTTCTCCCCCATATTGTCTTTGCTTGGCTGAGTGTGTGTGTGTGTGTGTGTGTGTGTGTTTTCCTTGTGGAACATGTGGTACATTCAGGAAGGAATAGGGTCTTTAAGTTCCCTTCCCGTTGGGGGTGCCACTATATCATGACTGCCAGTGGATTAGCCAGGTTCAGGGAGTTACCTTTAATAATATCTAAAGTTGTCCTGTCATTTGGAAATTAAGATCAATAGAAATATTAGTTTAGAATGACTGAAACCATGGGATGAAATGAGTTTACTCAGTCTAAGGATAAAGTAACAGAGAATAGCTATAAGCAAAAAGGTATGGAGTCCTCACTTTCGATCCATCCTTACTGAGAATGTAGTAAAACTCCCTGAGCTGTGTGAAAGACCCGTGCAAGACCCTGTCCTTGGATAGGTCAGAACTTCCTCATTAAATCCTCTTGTCTGCATCCAGTCCATATCCCTACTGTCTGCATTGACAATAGAAGACAATCGCAGATAATCAGTCTTTTCATCTTCATTGCTCAAAATTCCTGTGTCAGAAGCCGGTCCTCATCAACATGTCTGAGCCTTGATAACACTGGATCTCCATAATGCTGAAATTTCAGAAATCCCACCTTCTTAAATGTACTCTTCAAAATGTCATGTCTTCTTCCTGACTACTCTTGGGAAATGTCCCACACCCCTACCCATGTATCTTTCTGTGCACTCTAAGCTGTGCATGCTTTCTTCCCCATGCAGTGAGAATGAGAAGGGTTTATATTCTCTGGATTTGGGGTGTGGAAAGAGCAACTCCTTAATTAAATCTGACCTGCAAAATGCTCTCCAGGTTTGGAGAAACCAAACACTACCCCCAGTGTCTTATATTTTGATATATAGCAATATCAAACGCTACTTCCGGTGCTTTCAGGATTAATTCACTTTTTTTTTTTTGGTGACAATAGATGCACACCTTTAGGAGCTGGCGTAGTTGGATGGTTAATTTCTCTCTGGAATTTCCCTTGCTTGAATGTCCATGTTACATTGACTTCTGCAAAGGATGTTGTTCAATATGCTGTCTCTACTATTGGGGAGGCCACAGCAAATGCCTCTTCTGCCCATGACCTAGTGACAAGACTCTGCTTTGTACTCCCTTGTTTATGTTTCTTCACTTGCACCCTATTATTGGGCATCCTGCCTTTGAGTCCTACCTTCATTTCTCTACTCTAGTCTCTAACTTTTCCAGGCTTGGACTTGGATGGAGCTGACTCTGACAACTATTTGCTCTGTGACTTTGGGAAAGTTACTCAACACTTCTGAGTGTCAGTTTCTTTGCTATGAAATTGCAATAATAATACAAAACTCATAATACTATTGTAAAAATAAATGAGACTCTAGAATCCAGTGCCTGGACTGTAGCACCTTCTCTGTAGATTTTTCAGTATGACTATTATTATTCTGCTCCATCATAACTTAAAAAGTAAGTACTTCTAAGGAAAAGAAAAAGTTCAACATAAATGTAACTTGCACTGAGCTGGGCAATGTTTTTGCTGGGTATCTAGCAATGGTATATTAGACAAAGATTGTTAGATACTCTGATTTAGTAGCGGGGTCATGAGGAAGGGATGAGGGACAGTATTCTGATATTCTAGGTCTCTATCCACTTTCAGTTTTCAGCAGTGGCTTCCATTTGCAGTGGGTTTCCAAAGCAACTCATGGGAAAAAAAAAATCTCCAGGAAATAGTTTTTCTAGTATCTCTCTCCTCTTTGAACATCTCCTAGGACCCTTAGTAACTCTTAGCATTACTCTCTCAATCACCTCTAGAGAAGTAGTTCTCAAAATGGGCTCAAAATATCACCTGCAGCAGACCTATCTGAGTACCCTGTGATGCCCAAGAGTAGAGAATACTGTCCCTCATCCCTTCCTCATCACCTTACTACTAAATCAGAATATCTAAGAATCTTTGTCTCATATACCTCCAGGTGAAGGTTGCTGGATAAAATACAGCGTATCCAGTCAAATTTAAATTTCAGATAGTGTTTGGGACATACTTATACTAAAACATTTTATTTTTATCTGAAACTTGAACCTCACTGGACATTCTGTGTTTTTATTTGCTAAATATGACAACTCTACAAGGGTGCACACTAAAGTTTAAGAAACTGTTCCTAGGGGATGCTCACAGTGTGGTCCCCACTGAGGCCCACGTAGAGGGCTTCACTGAAGTATTGTTTTTTAAAGAAAGACATTAAATGTCTTGTTGAGTGTTGCAGTCCTTATGACTCCCCATTCCCTTTTCTGTGACCCTGCTGCCGGTGTTCAGAAAGAGCTCTCAAAACCCCATAGTTTGTGTTCCCTGGATTAAGTGACTTCTAGAGGGGACACGCCAGGCATCCTTTGTCTTACACCAGCAGGCCATGAAAAACCCCCAGGTGACCAGGATGAATCATGTGGGAGCCTTGGAGACTAAATCCATGTAGCACAAGCCTTACGCCTGAGCAGCCTGTTCTTTAACTTCTGTTCTCCAGGAAGACATGGGCATCTTGGCTCTGGACAGCCACTCGGGCTGAGAGAGGTCACATGAACACATAGGAATTATTCCCACAACTTGATCGATTAGTCCTTCATTTCTCCCACTAATAGCATCACTGCAGTGTAGCAACCTGATAGGGCCTCTAATTTTTCTCAAAGTTTTTTCTCCCTGATATGGTAAAGAGAGGGCTTGGGATCCTTGAGATGTGAGAGTGTGACCTGAGAGAACTCAGATGTGATTCAGCAAAGGAGAAATAGAAACTTACATAGAAGAGCCAACATGTCATTTACATCGTTGCCTGTAGTTGAGGTTGCAAATTCAAATACTGCAGAGACTAGAAAGGCATCATAAATGAGTGAAACAAGAAGGGTGAGGACTGTGGAAAAATGATCTATTACCAAGAAGGCAGGCCCTTCTTATCTTCAGCTGGCCAGTGGCTACCTGATATGATTTTGGGCTCAGAAAAGCTGAAAATCTGAATTTTTGTAGTAAGCCTATTGGTTCAAACACATGGGAAACAAAAAAATGTAAGCATTGAGTAGTCAAAAAAAAAAAAAAAAAAAAAAAAACAAAAAAACCAGCATTTGTGTACCTTTAGGAAGTTGGTTTTCTATTCTGGCTTAACAATATATTACGTATGGATAAACATATTGTAGGTACTCCACTGAATTTATAAAGATAACCTCATTCTGTTGATCAGAATTAGATCCCCAAACTTATATGGTCCAATAGAGAGAAGTCAGATTTTATATGAACACATAAAATACATTATTTAGATAGTAAGACCTATAAAGAAATATCAAGATAACTTAATAGTGTAATCAGGACAAAAGCACTTTGAAGAGATTTGAGCTGTATTTGAACTCAGTCACTTTGTCTTGGAACTAAGGTCCAATTATGTGGCCTTCAGCCTGTAGACAAATCATTGATTTGTTCAAAGAACCAGAGAGACATATTGTGTAGGCTTGACTTCAAGGTACACCTTTGCCTTGGAGAGCAACCATATACTCTTGAATTCACGAAACAGTAGAATCTTATCACAGGGAGGGAAGCACTACACACTGGGGTCAGTTGGTGGGAAATAGGGGAGGGACAGTGGGGGGTGGGGAGCTGGGGAGAGATAGCAAGGGGAGAGATGCCAGATGTAGGTGATGGGAAGGAAGGCAGCAAATCACACTGCCACGTGTGTACCTATGCAACAATTTTGCATGTTCTTCACATGTACCCCAAAACCTAAAATGCAATAAAATAAATGGGAAAAAATAAAATAAAATAAAAAAAGAGAGAATCTTAGATGTTATAAGTAAACTTCTCACTGTGGTATCTCAGAAGGAGGCTTGAACATGAGATACCAGTTATTAAGATGGGAAAATTGCATCTAGTTGATCTGGTTGGAGGAAGAAGAATGATAATATTTTTATTAGCTTATTCTCGCATTGCTATAAAGAAATACCTGAGGCTGTGTAACTTATAAAGAAAAGCGGTTTAATTGGCTCATGGTTGTTCAGGCCATACAGGAAACATGGAACATCAACTTCTGGGGAGGTCTCAGGTCTCAGGGAGTCTTTGTTCATGGCAGAAGTCAAAGTAGGAGCAGCATATTTCATGGCAGGAACAGAAGCGAGACAGGGTGGGGGCCACAAGGTGCTATACACTTTTAAGTGACCAGATCTCATGAGAATTCACTCACTGTGGTGAGAAAGTACCCAGGTGGATGGTGCTAAACCACTTATGAAAAACCAACCCCATGATCCAATCACCTCCCACCAGGCCCTACCCCTAATACTGGGTTTTACAATTCAACATGAGATATAGGCAGAGGGGACAGATCCAAACCATATCAGTATTTTTGTTTCTGAAAGTAAAAAAAAGAATAAATAAGTTTTTAATAAAATACTAACATACTTTGACAGAAGTGAATGTAAAAGTGGGATGAGTACAAAAAAGAGTCTTTCTTTTCAGCAAACTTACCACACATGGAATATCTCTTTTTTAAGTCTCCTTAATTTCTGTAGGGGAACAGAGTGTGTGCTGCTGGCTATGGCTACTTTTTCCATCTTGTGACCAGCCAGACATCACGAGCTCCACTTCTTTCCTTCACTCAGAACATTGCACATTCTTGTACCAGGTAACTTTGCGGAAATTCATCTACATTTTGGCTGTAAGCCTTATGATTTCGCATTTTTCTGTGTAATGCTTTTTTGGCATTTGTTTGAGACTTGGTGGTGCTCCTGTGTAAGTATTTTCTGAAACTGCTTTATTGGGGTATAACTGACGTACAAAGAGCTGTTCATGTTTAATGTGTACAACCTGATGAGTTTGGTGATAAGTATAACCCCTGAAACTATCATCACCATCTATGCCACAAACATATCTGTCACCTCTAAAAGCTTCCTCCAGCCCTCTTTATTTGAATTATTATTACTATGAGAATATTTGACATACAATCTGACCTCTTAGCACTTTTTTAAGTATAGAATACAGTATTGTTAATTTTTCTGTAATCTATACTTTGACGTTTTGCTGTACGGTAGATCTCTGGAACTTACTTATTTTGCATAACTGAAACTTTGTACCCTTTGACGAATACTTCCCATTTTCCCCTCCTCCCTGCCTCTGCCAACCACTATTCTACTTTCTGCTTATATAAGTTTGAATATTTTAGATTTCCCATTTAAGTGATATGATGTACTATTGCTCCTCTGTGGCTGGCTTACTTCAGCCAGCACAGTGTCCTACAGGTTTGTCTGCTTTGCCACAAATGGCAGGGTTTCCTTCTCTTTAAAGGCTGAATGATATTCCATTGAAAGTATACACCACATTTTCCCCAGCCATTAACCTATTGATGGACATCTTGGCTGCCTCCATGTCTTGGCTTTTGTATATAATTGTGTTAACATTATTTTCTAGATCATAATAGTTTGATGGAAAAGAGAAGAGAGTCACTTGAAAAGGCAGAAGGACAGAATGTACCTTTTGTGGCCAGAGAGAATTCGATAGAGAGGGCAATTTAACTTCCAAATATGCAGAGCCCTTTGGAGGCTGGTGGGCTTGGACTCTGGAGTAATCCACATTTTGTTGGGATTTGGGAGCAGGTCACAGAGGGTAAAAGTGGAAGGGCCGAGGGATGGGCAAGAACAGTCAGGGGAAGGGTCACGGTTTCTATCTACCTCCACTCTCCCTTATCTGTTACTTTTATTTTGTATTTTCCAACAAGAAAAAGTAAGAAGTTAGAGACATAAAAACTGGCTTAATTTCATTCTTTGTTTCACTTTTTAGGTGTGGTCTCTTTGTATACCCTAAATTTCAGCCACCTTGGAATAATGTCACTGGCACCACCCTGTTCCAGAACTTTACAGTTTGGGAAAGTGCAGGTGGTGCCCAGGTAAGTTTTCGTTGTTGTTGTTATTGTTAATTGTTTTTAAATTAAAACTGTCACTTGTTTTCTCACAGCAATTCATTATGCATATCTACTTACATGGGAATGACTCGCCCTTGAGGGGAGCGTTGCTGTGCTATCACAGTTTTAAAGAACCAGTGGATCAAAGGTGCTTGTAGAGTAGTTGTTAAACAAATTCCTAGTCACTAATCCAGAGCTAGGTCATTTTCTCCATTGTGCATTTTTGGCAACTGTAGTAGAGAACAGCAGAGTCATAGCGATTTATAACCAGGAGAGATCACAGAGGTTACCTATTCTTTCCATCCCTACTTAGAGATATAAATTAAGGCTTAGTAGCACAACCAAGTGCAGAATCTAGACTCCAGATGTTGGCATTTGATGTCCTGATATCCTGAATCATACATGCTCCAGTCTTAAAGAAAAACACTATTTGCCATTGGAACACAAACATTCTAGCTCAAGATACCATTCTTTAGTCAGTAAGCTAAGTTTTCTATTTTTTTCTTAAAAGAGAAAAGAAGGTTCATATTCAATCATTTAATTTTCATTACCTCAGTGATTTTCTTATAAGGAAGCTTTGCATGCTCACTCTTAACAGCAGCATGTAAATGTTATCCAGGGCCACTGTTGCTATACAGTCAAAATTACATACACTTTGTCTTTGTCTACAAATCTGGAGCGTAAGAAATATAGATGAAGGAATATGTTTGTAGAGTCTCCAGGAAATAGAATACATATAATAATGTCACAATAAGGAAGTAAAAGATTTATTTCGTATATCCAACAAACGAAAGATAACTGTGGCTGAAGAAAGCCCACAAATATATAATTAGGATAGCTAACAGGTGGAGTCCAAAATGTATTTAGTATTTTGTTCTCATTTAATTTTATAAAATGCTTCCCATGAGCACTATAAATATTATAGGGGTAACAAATCTAGTAGAAACATTTGTTCAGTGCCTTCTTATGCAGTTTATGCCTGCAGGGGCTTAAACTCTGTCTCCCTGCTCTTGAATAGCCTTGTTCTAGAGGAAATAATCTAGTGAAATGAAAATATTAAAAGATGCTATTAAAGCCATTTTTTTGAAGTTTTGTAATCTGAAATGTTAAACCTGTGAAGAAAAAAAATACAGAACTACAGCTTGAACTCTGTACATTCAAATTTAATCAATCAAAAAGTCCAAGTAATAAAAATACTCTTGGAATTGCACTTTTATAGGGATGAATAAGGGGGAAATTAAACAATGTAATAGCAGCAAATTTAAAAAGTAAATTTCCCTCTACCTATACCAAAAAAGAAAAATGAAGAGGATTTATCCTTCCCTATTTAAAAACTTGCTACAAAGCAAAAGTAATCAAGACAGATTATAAAAGTAATGTTTATCTTTGTGCCCATATACAAATTGATTACTTGATTACAAAAGTAATCAGTAATCAAGTAATCAATTTGTATATGGGCACAAAGATAGACATATATGTCAGTGGAATAGAAGTGAGAGTCCAGAGAAAGCCCACACATCTATAAACAAGTAATTTTTGACAAAGGACACCAAGACTATTCAATGTGGGAAATAATAGTCTTTTCAACAAATGGCGCTTGTACAACTAGATAGTCACACACAAAAGAATTAGTATCCTACCTCATACTACTTACAAAAATTAACTTAAAATGGGTGATTATGTACTAATAATAAATAAAATTAGCAAAAAAATTGGTCAAACATGTAAACATAGGAGCAACTCTGTCTCCCTGACAAGTGGTGTCTTAGTCCATTTTAATAAAATTTGGGTAAATTATAATAAACAGAAATTTATTAACTCATGATTCTGAAGGCTGGGAAGTCCAAGATTGAGAGGCCAGTGTCTTGTGAGGACCTTCTTGCTGCATCAGTCTATAGCAGAAGGGCAAAGAAAGCAAAGAAGGAACAAGTGAAAGAACTCACAGACTCAAGTCCTTTTGTAATGAGCACTAATCCATTCATGACCTACATACCTCCTAACACTGTTACATCAGGGAATAAGTTTTCAACACGTGCTTTTTGGTGGACAGGCATAAACCATAGCAAGTAGGAGGCTTACAACTCTACTGAGCTCATTTTGTTACTACATGACCCTGTTTGGGTTATCATAACATATATGTACATAACTTTCGTTGAAATTACAAACAGTGAGCCTGTAGTCATGCCAAGCTACTTATTTCATATTTGCAATCTTCTGACAATATGAGTTAATATATAATACATTGAAGAAAATGTTAAGCACTAGAGTTCTTGGATGCTATGTTTTTCTCTATTAACATTGTGTGATTTGGCCAGTCCAAGTTTATTTTAGATATATGGAGAATTCACATTGATCTTTTTAATGTATTGGTTATTATGAGGAGAAATGAAAAGTACAAAGGGATGTTACCAAAGGAGACTCATTAGTGTTGACTTCACAGCAACTTTAGGATACCTGTATCGACATTGATGGACAAAAGATGCTTTAATACAATATAGCATGCTTGTTTATACTTAATCAATACTTTTAAAAGCTACAGGAAGTCTGCAAGAAAAACCAAGCCTCAGACCTTTGTAGTAACATGCTGTATTTTATAGATTTTTAGAAGTAGCAATCTTCACCTGAAAAACTTCCAAGTTTATTCATGCAGAGATTTTGGAATTGACATCTTGGAAAGTGATGCAAATACTTCAGTTACTGACAGCTTATTACTTGGTCATTTTGCCCACAAGGTAAGTGCCTTAGTGTGGTTGTTGTAGGCTGCCCATCACAAAAAAATTACATATGCTGGGCCCCCTGATGATCCAGGATATGCAGTTTTAATAGCATTCTTTAGTGAATCTTGTGTTTAATTAGTAAAAGTTAAAGGAGCTTTTTATTTGTAATAGTAGTGATATTAATAATAAAACCAAATATATACAGGTTTTAATGTTATGAGTACATATAAATTCACAAAGGTCATGAGTAGCTTACAGAATTTTATTTGGTTGCAATTTAGGATTATGACTTATATAGAAAGAGGTCAAATTATTAAATACAAATTTGCGTAGTTTGTTATATTAAGATTTTGTATATGATTCACTAATACTTTCCTAAGTATGGATTTCTACATGATAAAATCGGGCTCTAGATGACTTATCAGGATGCAAGAATGCAGATGGGGCAGAGTACTTCCAGGTGGTAAGCACTAGTCCCTGAGGTGGCAGGAGGGGGCTGAGGGGGGACAGGGGGGTGGTTCAGGGCTGTCATTGGTCTCTTAGACTTCAGATCTTTAATGGATCCCCTAAGTTCTTGTGTTTATTAGAGCTACATTCATACTAGTCCTCACATTGTTATGAAAATCATAGATTTCTTGAGAACCAAGGAAAGAATATTCTCTTCAGTTTGTTCCTGAGTGCTTAGTCCAATTGAAATTTAAATGATAATTTTTTATTCTTATGCTTTCATTGAAGATTATTTCATAGCTGTAGATAAAAATATGAAGATTTTAAAGGCATTTTCTTGTTAGGCTACACTTTCCTGGGTTTAATTCTCAATTTTTCTTAGTAAAATCTCCTTTGAACTATCTTTTTCAGGAGATAAATACCTGGCAGTGTTTATTTCCTCTAAAAGGATTACTACCTTGAGAGATGATCTTCTTTGCAGACTGTGTAGTTTTCAATAGAGGATGGTACCTAGATTTAGATTCTGTGATGCTGCAGTACATCAAAGGTCCTTAACTTTTCCAGAAATAACCTTAGAGTAGATGTAAAACACAAAATTCCCATCAAACTGAGTAACTGTCTTGATAAATTAATGTTGCAGTATCTTAATTGATGTTAAATAGACATCATAATTAATGGGAGAGTGACATAAATTAAGATATAAATTATGACAAAAGGGTGCCTATCACGAGGTAATCAAAAATAATCACACCCTTGGGGTATGATTCACTAGGAATGTAGTACAGCTGAGGGCCTTTCAGTCTCTTAACAAGTAAGTGCAGACAAGAGTCCCATGGTGGAAAATGTCAAACAGTTTTGTTCTAGGGGTTGTCTGGATGCTGGTTAGCTATCCAAATCATAAAACCACATAATTAAAGAGCCAACTATTACCTAAGAGATGAGCTGGTTAAAATTCTTGAATTTAGGGGGAAATGGAGGCTTGGGAAGTTGAATGGCAGTATAAGGTTCATGTCTAGTATTGTGGAGCTAGGACCACCCTTATATCCTCCCTCTCCTGGTCAAATACTCAATTGCACATGGAAAATGGCTTTAGCAATGGACATTTATTAGTGCCTATACCAATGTTCCCTGAAGTGTTTTTCATGGAAGGCTAGCCCTTGGATAGAAGGGCTAGAAAAAGATTCTTTGGTTAATTATAATTATGCTGTGCTGTTTACCGTACCCTCTATTTCCCAAAATCTCAGACAAATCCAAAGATGTAACATACAACATAAGCATTAGAAATAATAAAATTGTATTGTGTCAGGGAATTTTGTTAAATAAGTGGATTTTAACTGCCTTTGTCACAAAAAAGTAACTTTGTGAGATGATAGAATTTGCTTCAGTATAACCATCATGTTGTAAACTTCAAATATATAAAATAAAATTCATTGAAAAAATATACTAAAGGCTCTGAGAAATTCTAGCATTAAAGTGAACAAGCAAAACAATCTGTTAACCTTTACTTAGCACAGTATTTTTCAGATTTATTTGGGAACCACTATGTTGTCAGGTGTCAGTTCAAAAAAAAAAAAAAAAAAAAAGGAAAAGAAAAAGAGGGTGCCTGAACTCTGTGGTTATGGGACTCTGATTTTAGCCTCTATCTTTTGTGCCTGCCATTCCTTTAGGAATTAAGACTTTTAAAGAATTTGGCCTGTCCTTTGTAAGACTTTCTACTCACATGTAGTTGATGGCATACAATTATCAGTGAGCCATATCCTAACATAAACATTCCTTTCTGGAAGAACTTTTAACATTAGAAGGATTTTTTTTTCCTATAAACATACTTGTATATGTGTTGGTTCTTTCACAGCCAGTATTAACTTTGTATTGAGATGAATGACTTTCTGTAAGGATGGCTTGAATATACAAGAAAGAGATGTGCTATAGCATGATGATATATCCTGGTTTGGGTGGATAATTTGTTTATACCTGTTGGCCCAGCATTCTGTCTAATTAATATACCCCTTCACACTAAAAAATGTCTGATTTTAATTTAAATTATGGTCACCCTACTTATCAAAGTATCTGTAGGATGGCTGTCTTTGTTGTTATTGTAATTAATTTGAGCAGATGATGCTGCTTTGAAAAATGTCTTGTTCAGACAGATGCTGATGGAGTTGCTTTATTCTTCCTCCTATTTCTCTAGGGTGATTTCCCATTTTCACTTGTGGATTTGTCTTCTTCAATTTAGACCCTTCATCTTTTTGTTTCCCTAAATTCTGTTGTAGGGCCCCTTTTCTTCTCAATATACTAGCTCTCCCTGGGAGAAATCTCATTTTCTCTAGTGGTTTCAATTACCATCCACATGCTGATGTCTCCCATATATTTGCATTTATTTCTACCATCTTATTGTGCACTTCGAGTTTGTAATCCATTTTTGGTTTCTGTGTTTTTTTCTTCTTTTCTATTTTTATTTTTCTCGCATTGCATAGTATCTTTTTACATTGACTCATTTGAAAGTTATCCATTCTGTTATGATTATTTCCATTGTTGGCCTTAAATTTTTAATGTGCCTGCTTGTCTTAACAAAGTCTAAGTTACATCAGCTCTGTTAAACTTTACGTAAGCAATGCAAGGACATTAAACTCCTTTAGCTTCTTTCCTTACCCTCTCATCTTCTATGTTACCTTTCTCTAGTATTTGTCCTACTTTTTAAGGTAAATGTTTCATGGAAATATAACATTTATAGAGAAACGTACACAAATCACAGGGGAATAGCTCAGTGGATTTTTACAAAGCAAACCAATGATGTGTATGTATACATCTGAGAACAAGAAATAGAGCATTGCCAGAGCAAGATCCTGTCTCTAAAAAATAAAAACTAGTAATAAAGAAATGAACATTATCAGCTCCTCTGAAGCTTCCCTTCCTTGCGTTCCCCATTCAACCCTACTCCATACTCCCTAGATAAAGGGGCAGCATTATTCAGCCTTCTATTGATATATATATTAATTTCTCCTGTTTTTGAAGTTTGTGTAAATGAAATCCTAAAGCATGTAACTCTATTGTACCTGTCTTCTTTGGTATAACATTATATCTGTGAGATTCACTCATGTTTCTGTGTGTTACAGTTATTTCTTCTTCCAATCATTAGGTAGTATTCCATTTTGTGACTCCATCTCAATTTTTTTTAAAAACTACGTAGCTATTGATGGATGTTACATTGTTTTCATCATTTGTAAACTTGGTTATTTACAAATAATGACGCTATAAATATTATTCCATATGCCTCTGGTCTTCATGTGCATGCATCTCTGTTGAATACAAGCCAAGTTGTAAAATTGCTGAATCATCTGTAGCTTTCGTGGATAATGCCAAGCAACAATCCAGTGTTTATGCTTGCGCCAGCAAGTATAAGAAGGGTTTCAAAGCTACGTCTTGGAAGCTCCCTTGGATAATTTCCTTCATGTCAGTCTAGTATTGGAACTCTTGTTTCTGATTCATACATCTTTCTCCTTTCTGGTTTAATTCCTCATTTTGTTTGAACATAACCAAAGGTAAATTTCTAAAAACAACAACAACAACAACAACAAAAAACCGAATGATGTAAGGTAAAAGCTCTGAGCTATGTATGGAGACGCATTTATTAGTAGGCTGTTGGTTATAAGATACCAGGTTGAAGTTCATTTTGCCTTGAAATGTTGAAGGCAATTATTTCATCATCTTCTAGCTCCTTCTGCTCTTAAGTTTGAATAGTTTTAAGATACTCAGATTCTGGGCCGGACACAGTGGCTCATGCCTGTAATCCCAGCTCTTTGTAGGCTGAGGCATGCAGATCACCTGAGGTCAGGAGTTCGAGCCTGGCCAACATGGTGAAACCCTTTCTCTAAATTTGCTGGACATGGTGGTATGTGCCTGGAGTCCCGGCTCGCTTGAACTCAGGAAGCAGATGTTCAGAGAGCTGAGATCACACCATTGTACTCCAATCTGGACAACAGAATGAGACTCTGTCTCAGAAAAAAAAAAAAAGGGGATGCTCAGATTCCAGGTTTTTTATATGTAACCTTCTATTGTTTTCTTTCTGAAATCTGTTAGGAATGTCTCTTTGTCCCTGGTGTTTTGCAATTTCAATATGATGCACTTTGCTGTGGCTCTTTTTTCTAAACAGTGTGCTAGATATTGATGGGACTTTTCAGTCTGGAAAATTATATTATTTCCTTCTGTACAGTTTTCTTCAATTATTTCTTTGATAATTCTTTCCCCTATATTTTCTTTTTTTCCCTAAAACTATGATTATTTAAATATTGGGCCTCCTGGAATGTTTTTCTCATCTTAATGTTCTCACTGATTTTTCATCTCTTTGTCTTTTTGTTCTACTTTCTATGATATAGAATTTCATTTTTCTACTCTATTTCTTTTATTTTTTTCTAAAAATCATTTTTTAGGCTTCTCTGTTTCGTGGATATAATATACTTATTTCTCTGAGGCCATTAATTACAGTTTTTGTTTTCTTCTGATTTCTAGACTAACTTTTTGTTTACTGGGTTTCTTTCTGCTATTTGTTTATTGTTTCACTGTTTTTCATGTTGAGAGCTCTTGAAAAATTTCTGGTAATCCTCAATTATAAGACTATTCTTAACAATGGAACAGTGAGGCACTAGCAACTTGATTGGATAGTGTTTGTCAAAAAGATTTTGTGGAAAATTATAAAAACATTTATTGTTTTTGTCTTTTCAGACTTACTGTTAAAGTTCTTAAAATATATTGATATACTGCAAAGCTGCTTTTTGATATACAGTTCTATGAGCTTTAACACATGTACACATTTGTATAACTACCACCACCACAATCACGACACAGAACAGTTGTATCTGCCCCAGTTCCTAGTTCCATCTTTGTAGCCACAGCTTCCTCCTACTTTAAAACACTGGGGATCACTAATCTATTCTGTATCACAATAGTTTTGCCTTTTCAACTATCATATAAATGGAGTCATAAAGTATGTAACCTTTTGGGACTGGCTTCTTTCACTCCTGAATGCCATTGGGATTCATCTAACTTGTTCATGTATCAACATTACATTCCTTATGACTAATGAATGGTATTCCATTAGATCGATGTAACACAGTTTGTCTATCCATTCATTTGTTGAGGTGCATTTGACTTGTTTCCAGATTTGGTGATTATAAATGGAACTGCTATAAACATTTGCATCAGATTTTTATATAAATGTAAGTTTTTATTTCTCTAAGGTAAATATCTAGGAGTTGAATTGCTAGGTCATACGATAAGGGCATATTTAACTTTCTAAGAAACTGCCAAACTTTTCCACAGTGGTGGTCTCATTTTGCATTCCTCTAGAAACACAGGAGAGTTTTAATTCTTTCTCATCCTCATCAGCACTTGCTATTGTCACTATACTTTCATTTATCCATTATAATAGGTGCATAGTATATTTTCGTGTGATCTTAATTTGTGTTTTTCTAGTGAATAATGATGTTGAACATTTTTTTTCCCTGTGCTTATTTGTTATCTGCATATTTTATTTGCTGGATTATCTTTTGAAGGTTTTTTTTTCTGATTTTTTGATTGTCTGTTGTAATTTAAGAATTCTTTCTATATTCTGGATATAGGACCATTGTCATTTATGTGATTAGCAAATATTTTCTGTTAGTCAACAGCTTGTTTTTTTAATCCTTGTTTTTATTAATGCATTATTAATTGTATTTTGTGTCCAGTTTTCTTATTTTGCTTTCTTTATTTTTTTCTTTTAAATTACAGGGAAGCCTGTGTATGTCATCTGGGATTAAAACTCCTAAAAGATGGGAACTGATGGTGTCTAACACGACCTTTGTTAATTTTGATCTCATCAACTGTGTGGCCATTAGAACCTGTTCAGGCTGTTCCCGAGGACAAGGTAATTATTTGAATAGACAGAACAGATGATAAATAAGGCCAATATTCAAATCAGTATTATAAATAGTGGCACATACTTTGTGAATCATTATTTCTTTCAGTTATAAGATTGCGTCAGTAGAAACTGTTGCTTAAATCTCCTAAAAGAAATCCTGGAGGTTCTCCCAATGCAGCTTCTGCAGCTCCCTGTCCTCCTCCTATTGTGGTGCCTGTCACATTCTATCATTATGGTCCTATGTCTCTGCTGGACTCTGACCTTCATAAAGGCAAAGATCATGTCTTCCTTCCTCAGAGTTTTATTACTAGTACCTGGCACAGAGCCAGGTGCCTAGGAGGCAGTTCATTGATTAAATGAATGAATGGAGTTAGATGGGTAGGTACCTGGGTATAAACTAACATGCATACAACCTTTCCTGAAAGAGCCAAAGTTTAGGTACTTAAGGTTTTCAACAGTCCATTGCTTGATGTATGCACAAAGGGAACCATATGAATTCTTGCTCACTTTTTAACCACATCTCAGAGGTGGTAAGAAATAACTTGGAGGACTCATGGGCCAAGGTGGAAGAGGTAGAGAGTAATCTAGTTGATTTAATCATTGTAAACAGCCAAACCAAGTAATTCAAATAAATATGCTCTTGTGGTTTGAATCACCAATTTAGATAATTGTTTGTTTTTTTTTAATTAAATGAATAATCAGCAAGTCTCCACTTGACTTTTTTTTTTCCTATGTAGGCAGAATGAAAGATTTTTTTTTTATTTGGGTGGCATCTGAGTTTAGGATTGTAGAAATAATAATGGAAATAAAAATGCCTCATAACAAGTGCTTGCAATCACAATTCCTTAATTCTTTAAATCTTCACTATTTCATATAATTCATGAGACATTGAAAAAAATCACACTACTTCTGTGAGCTCCAGTTCCTCTTCATGGAATAAATATTGGCTACACCCTCTCTTCAGTTGCTTAAAACTGTCTATTTCAGGCTGTGCTTAAAGACCTAGGGGGTGCAAATATGAAAAACACACAGTTTCTGTCCTCCAGGAACTCTTGATTTGACACAAAAATAAATGTCCAAGCCCATTATTGTAAGAGAGCATGATGAATGCAGTACGAGAGGACTCAACAAAGTCAGTGAAGGGGCCAAGAAAGGGGGTCAGGCAAGAGTTCATAGAGGGTATTCCTGAGTAGGGTTTGGGAAGTTGAATAGAAGTTTGCAAGAAGGTATATGAAAGAAGAATTTAAAGGAACAGTATACTCAAAGAAATAGTATCCAATAAGCAAGTTTGCTTGGAAAATCACATAGAAGTCCAATATGACTGAAATGTAGAGCTGCAGGTGGTTTGTGGTATTAAATGAAATACAGAAGTTGCAAGAGGTGCAATTGTGTAGACTTTCATGCATGAATTAATTCACTGCATGTACTCTATTGGGACACAGAATGAAAACATTAGAGCCTCTATGTGTACCTTATTTTCTTTTCTTTTTTGTGTATTTTATAATGCACACAATACATTATGGTATGGTAGTATATGTACTGGGAGATGTGTACTCAGTTTTCTTCTTTTAATGACATGGGTGTGTGAATTAGATCACTGCCATACTTTCTAGGCAATTGGACTGACAGTACCAATGAATCACATGGGGGTAGTATTGGGGAAAGACTACCAAGAAGTGTGGCCCTAGAGCTAATAGTTAGAAAGTGTATTACTAAAACTGTTTGCCTAAGTGATTAATTGAGTTTTGCTGTTGAAGGTAAATGTTTAAAGTATGAACCTCATAGTAAGAGGTATTGGAGGGTTTAGACACATCACAGAGGAATGGAAGCAGAAAGATTGGAAGACTAAACCATAGCATCTTTAGTGTTTAGTAAGTAATAAATTAATGTGTTCTGTTTCTATTTCCAACTAGACCAGAGTTTCTTACCTTTGGCGCTATTGGCATTTTGGGCCAGATAATTCTTTGTTGTGGGGATTATTCTGTGCATTGTAGGATATTTAGCAGAATCTCTGGTTTCTACCTACTAGCTGCCAGTAGTACTGCCAGCTCCCCAGTTGTGAGAGCCAAAAATGATTGAAACTACTTCTATATGTCGCTTGGAAGGTAAAACCAGCCCTGGTAGAAAAATCACTGCCCTACAATGTGAACTATATACCACATGAAGGTAGGGCCAATGCTGCTCTTACACCTTTTAGTATCTCTAGCATATACCAGAGCTTGGCATATAGTCAACAATCACTGTAAAACACCCACAGAAAACACCTTTTTTCTTGTATGAATAGGTGAATTGTAAAACTGGATAACTATGCAATTTAAATCCTGAGACCGTTACTCCAGTGAATTTAGTTGCTATTTGTGCCATTGTGTAATAATCTTTCTGTCTTCCAATTTATAGGTGGATTTACTGTGAAGACTAGCCAGTTGAAGTTTACAAACTCTTCAAACTTAGTGGCATTTCCGTTTCCTCATGCAGCAATTTTGGAAGACTTGGATGGGTCTCTGTCTGGGAAAAATAGGAGTCACATTCTTGCTTCTATGGAAACCCTTTCAGCTTCTTGTTCGGTCAATGCAAGCTTTGGTCGGGTTGTCCATGGCAGTGCCTGTGGAGGAGGTGTTCTTTTTCATCGTATGTCAATTGGTTTGTAAGTAGAGTTAACTATACTTTTTAGCATGCTGATGAGCATGCATCTGTTATTCCTGCTGTTGAGGCTTATAGAAGGGAAATTGTTTTCTAGATTATTTGAAGTATGTAGCTCTACTGAAGTGAAATGGGAATAATTTTGACAGCTGCTGAATCATGAGTGTATAGTAGTTTGAAGTGGACTTAAATGGCAGTTAACTTGCAACATTCCTGGACCAGATCTCATAGCCTGTGACCTCTTATTAACATTTTGGGCTAATAACTTCTTCTTAAAGAGACCTACAACCAACAGAGAGTTTGAAATAAATTAAAAGTATTATTTAAAAATTCTAATAATGTACACTCTCATTTATATACATGTACTCTTCCCAAGCTCTTTTTAAGTGTTCAGTATACTCCGGAAAGCAACTGCTGATACCTCCTATTACCTGCAAAGTTGCTTCACTTCAGTTCATTTTCCTTGTTAATTTCATGAACTATTGGATTCCTACAATACATTTCCTATTAATGTTGGAGCAAGGACTTCTCGGTTATGCTACTCAAACTACCATTAAGTCAGCAGCTGGGCTGTTTATAATGCATTGTGGGATTGCTCCTGCCCTCTTTAATTTCCAGGTAATGATTGCTGAGTGTCTAAGGTTCTGTCTTTTACTTATTCCAAATGCATTGTATGTATTTAGCCACACTTCTTTTCTTCCTTTAAGTGTCCTAATTCCATGAATATTAAGTCACGTAATTCAGTCAGACTACATTGGCCTCTTATTTGAACAGGTAAACTCCAGGGAGTGAGAATCATTGTGATTAGGACCGTACTGACTGTGTGTTTTGAATGCATATGGAATAGTGCTTTGGCATTCTGGCTTGGAAGCCTTAGCAAGGCACTGCTAGCACTGAATAGTCTGCAGGTTTTTTATTTTTCCTTTCTATAGAGTTCATTTTTCTACCTAATGATAGTGAGCCCAATTCCAGTGAGTAAAATAATAATATCTAGGGATATATTTTGGTTTCTAATCGTTCTGATTGGGTAGAGCATGATTTTTTCTTTATTCTCAAGGATGCAGCCTGATTTTTATTATTTTAGTGTTTTTACCAAAGATGTTTTAAATGAGTGTTTCGAGAGTTATAAAAATTAGTGATTTATTTCTTACATGCATTTTATCAAATGAGGAAAATAGATTTGTATAGTTAAAAGGTACATTATATGCTTCTATAATATTTATTTCTGCATGATCTTGGTAGTCCTTTATTACGCTTTACTTTGAGATCTACTGGTAGGCTGTCTCTTGCAGAGGCACTTGTCAGTAGGCTCTGTAGAGCCTCAACCTTGTTTGTACATTTGCTCTCTGAGATCTTTGGGACGGGATATTAAGGTTCTTGCCTTGGCAGCAGGTCATGATCCCACCACTTAGGAACTGACAAGGTCGAGAAAAATGTAAGCCTGATGCTGTATTTTAAGTAGATTCAAAAGGGTCTGGCAGGATGAAAAACTTATCCTAGTTTTCCTGGATTTTTTCTTGTTTTAAAAAGGAAAATTCTATGTTCCAAAAACTTCCTCAGTCAACTAGGATGATTGGTCACTCTAATCCTTAGATTCTATTTAAAATGTTCAGGTTGACTCACAGATCTATGGGCAAGTACCCAACTGACCCTAATTAGCCACCTGGAAGTCTCAGCCTGCTTCTAGTTACAAGTCTCTTGGCGCTGATGTTCTCACCTCTAGGAGAGGCAACTGAATTAGATGATCTCTAAGGCCTTGCTGCTCAAAGTGTTGTCCGTGGACCAGCAGCAGCAGCACCAGGATTTTCTTAGAAATGCAGAATCTCGGACTGGGCCCCAGTTGTCCTGAATTACAGTGCCCAGGTGATTTATATTAAAGTCTGAGAGGCACTCCTCTAAGGCCCTTCTAATTTTATCTTTCTATGATTCTATCCCTAGTTATTTGCACTCAGTGGCTTGATCTTTGTCCCAAAGCATTATAACCTCATTAGGAACATGTCAGAGCTAATGAGCAATTTGAATTCAGCATAGATACAAACTTTGCTGCATTTCATGGAGAAGGGATTAATTTGTTGTGCTATTTGCCCTGGGGCAAGCACCCTAAGAGTTGATTTACAAAGCTCTCACAGTCATGATCTTTTGGGGTTGCATGTTGATGGAGATCTAATATGGCATAAGCACCCTGCTGTCTTCACTTTCAACCCTTACCTCCCTCCCGCAGCAAGAGGTCCTGAGAGGGCAGGGAGTGAGGCTTTACATAGCTGCATAAACAAGACATCCTCTTCCCCCTTTGCTAATAACCAAGCTCTTGGAATGTGAGTTTTTCCTTGGTAGGCCCCCTGTCTGGTCCATTTTCACTATAAGTTCTGTGTTTGACGTTGGCAAATTTCTATTCCTGTCCCTTACTACCTTAAATCTGAAGGTGCTTACCTTTCTGGCACTTCCTGCTTTACTGGTTCCTATGACTCAAAGCCAACAGCTGAGCTGACAGAAGTACTTAAATATTTGAAGTTGGCCACACAATTTAATATTCGGGTGAAGAAAAAACTGCCACTCTCTACAAGGCAGAGTCTAGTTTATATTTTGTTAAAATGACAACATACTTGATCTGCATGAGTGATGCTTATACTGTTTTCTCTTTCATCGGCTCTGAAAACATGCTTTCTGTAGAAGCCACAGGTATTCTGGATAGCGTTCCTTTCCCAGCTTCTGCTTCTACCAACTTCCCTCTATAGCCTCAGTGTTCCTGGTGAGACAGGGGAGGTGTTAGTTCTGCCAATGTAAGTCAGGACCTCATAACAGAAATACATGCCAGTGCCTGTTTTTCTTCAGGGTCCTATAATGATAAAATGGCCCACATAGTTCTTGAATTTATATATCCCAAACTTCAGGTAAACATTTTTGTGTGTGTGTAGATATAATTACACGAAACAAGTACAATATGATCAACAGGTTGTTGTGGGCAATTTTTAGATCCCCCTAGTCCAAAGTGTGATGTGCCCTAAGAGTGAATTACCTGCCATATATCTAAGACTTCATATAAAAAAAGAATGCAAAATATATCAATGATTTGTTTATATTGATCATATTGAAATAATATTTCGGAAAGATTGGGCTGAATATATTACTAAAATTAATTTAACCTGATTATTTTAACCTTTTTAGTGTAGCTACTCTACTTGCCAAAATGGGATTTATGATTATTTTCTATAGACCTGTTTCTGGATGCTCAGAATCCCACGGATGCAAATACTGGGGTCTAAATAAACGTAAAACATGGAGTCATCCTTAACTCATCTTTGTACCTTATTTCCCACATTAATTACCTCCCAGCTCAATTTTCTTTCCTTAAGAAATCTCTCTTGAGTCTTTCTACTTCTCTCCTTCCCCAAATCCTTCTCCAGTCTGGGCTGTCATAACTTTTCACCTGTAGAATCACAACAGCCTCTTAGCTTGCCCTTTTGTGGTGCTTAAATCTCTGAACTTTGTAAATGCAGATCTGATCTTGCCATCCATTTCTGTGCTTGAAACTTTTAAAGAATTCTGAGTGCTTTCCAAGGAAAGCCTGACATTCCTAATGTGTCTTGGAGTTTCCATGACCTGCTGTCTGCTTTGGGTTCCAGCATCATCTCTCAGCGTTTTATTCTACTTTTCCTGCATTCTGTCCCCTAGCTACCTTCAACTTCCTTATGCTTTTCAATTCATAATATTCAGCTTCCATGAACTCAGCATAGAGGTTGTTTTCTCCGCTAGGCTTCCCTGAGCATTCTCTGTAGGCTTTGATATCTCTGTTGTGTGCTAGCTATTTTTTTTTTTTTTTGAGACAGAGTTTCGCTCTTGTTACCCAGGCTGGAGTGCAATGGCGCGATCTGGGCTCACCGCAACCTCCACCTCCTGGGTTCAGGCAATTCTCCTGCCTCAGCCTCCTGAGTAGCTGGGATTACAGGCACGTGCCACCATGCCCAGCTAATTTTTTTTGTTTTTTTTTTTTTTAGTAGAGACGGGGTTTCACCGTGTTGACCAGGATGGTCTCGTTCTCTTGACCTCGTGATCCACCCACCTCGGCCTCCCAAAGTGCTGGGATTACAGGCGTGAGCCACCGTGCCCGGCCGTGCTAGCTTTTTATACTTGCTCTAATCAGTACTCATAGCACCTGCAAAGCTTTATAAATTGTCCATCTCTCCTCACAGATGGTAAAAAGGGCAAATAGAATTTTTCTTTGTTTGTATTATGATGCCCCAAACCATGTTTAACACATAGCAACTCAATACAATTACTGTTGGGTAAATAAATATAAATAAAAAATAGTGGACTACCCCCAAATCTTCCTTTAGTGTCATTATTGTCCATATCTCTCCTAGGACATGTTCATGAGGAGCCCACAACATTCAGCTTTTCTTCAGAAGAGCCAGGAGTAAAATGATATCCCCAGTCTTCTAAAATTCCTAGGAGTATCTAACATTTAAGAATGTTCTTTCATAATGTTCTCTGGGCTTTTACTTTTCTGGGGCAATCATTTGGCTGGAAGATTTATTTTAATTGCTGATTCCTTCTCTATCCAACCCCACCCTACCCCGACTCAGTCATCAGTTTGCCTTTATTTGTAATTGTTTTCTTGGCCTGGTAGAATAGAAACATAAAACTGTGATAGAGTGGATGTGAGCTCAACCCTCATTATTATCTGGGAAATTTTTGTCATTGTTGTTTACAGCAATCTATAACTTCTTCACTTGTCAGACACTCATTGAGGTATCAACAAACCAGACCTTAATTTTGTCTTCTAGTGATTGTATTGAGTGTGAGGGAAATTAGAAGAGCTTGCAAGATTTTGTACGGTGGCTGACCAATCCTTCTGAGTTTATATAGGACGAACATAAAATTGTCAGGACAGATACACAGTACATGTTTGAAATTATTTTTCAGAGAAGAATAGAGAAGTAATTAACAGTCTTTTGTGGAAAGTCCCTCTACTTCCTAGGTATATTTTTTTGGATAAGTTACTTTACCTCTTTTTGTTTCAGTCTTTTAAATCACTAAAATGGGTATAATGGTATTTATCTCTCAGGGTCATTGCTTGGCATGTATGTAGTAGGTACTCTGTAAAGAATATTTTACTTTTGTGATTTACAAAACAATGCATAGGCATATTAGTAATTGGATAGATTAATGTAGAATTTTTGTTTCTGAGAAACAAATGCTTGACAAGGGAATTAAGTTTTTTCAAATGTAACTTAATCCAATTCCTGAAAAATAGGGACAAATTTATAATAATCACATGACATTGTACTAGCCCAGCAAAACCTCCCAGGTGGTTTTAGAATCTGGGGTCAGTCGGGGCATAGGCTTCAATTCATTGTGCCCCAGAACCTTCTGTTTCTTCCTTCCCACCTCTCCTGGAAAATAAAAGGTTAATGTTCTTGTTGATCACCTTGATTCTTAGATCTTGCTTAATATCCTCTCCTGTAGTGCTTGCGTTCAGTTTTTACCTATGTAACCGCTGTTAATGTGTCAGTGTTCAAAGTATGAGGCACCCCCTGCCTCTGTGAATGCAAAAGTAAAGAAGAGTTCAAATGGAAATTTTGGCCTAGCTTTTCCTCTAATAATCGCCTAACTTTCCTTCCTAGGGATAAATAGGCATGGCATCACTAATGGTATCTCTTCAGTCCTTAAAAAACAACCCTGTGAGACAAGAAAATTCAAAGATGTATTATCCTCTCTTGGCAGCAAAGGTTACAGAATTAAAATAGAAAAAGATCTAAAAATCATAATGGACCCCAAACTGAGGAATATCATCAACAATATTACATGGATATTAAGTTTTATGAATAATAAAAGGGTGCAGTGGTATGCCGGTAAATGTTTAACAACTAGCTCTCCAGAATAAAAAGCTCTGGTTTATTGCATTTGCCTAATTCTATGGTGAAAATACGTTCACATGCCTTATTTCAAGCTTCCAACCTGATAGCAGTGAACATGAACTTGGGAAGAAGGGTCAGTGATTAGCTCCCACCAGCCAGTGTTAGTCATCCCCATCACAGCACCAGTATGCATATCTATATATGAACGGGAGACCAGGCTTCTTGGTCTAACTTCCTACCTGTTATGTAAAATATTTTTTAATCTCTCTGACAAGCAGTCGTCTACCTGTCTACCTTCTGGTTGCATTGCTTCAATGACAGTGCTCTCATGTTCTCAAGCAGCCATTCCAATTGGACTCAGCAAATCAAAAGTAGAGATGCAATGGTATATGGTCACCCAAAGCAGGATAATGAGCATCTATTGCTTTTCTTCATGGTTTAAGATAGAATGGGCAAGAAATATCATCTTAATATAACAGCAAATAACAATGTTGCAAAAACTGTAGATAGTTCCTTAGAGGAGACATATTTAAGTGTTTCTGAATCCATAAGGCTGTGAATGGAAAAACCTAATGATAATGAAATGTTACGGAATGGTGGCAGGTCAGCAGATAGAATAGTGGTGCTGTGCCAACGACTGTTATGAGCATGGTATGTTTTTAAAGGATGTGCATGCAAAACCATGCCACAGAAATCTGTTGGCTGTGCTTATAATTTTGACTTTTCTTTTCTTTTGTGAAGTAAAAGATGAGAATGACAGCAGCAAGCACAAATATTCAGAAGATGTTTGCAACACCGTTTGAGGCTAGGTATTGTGGTGTGTCTGGCTTAGGAGATGGATAATTATAAAGGATTTATTTCACAGTTGTTTCAAATCATGAGCATTTAGAGCTCAGTGCAATGCTTGTCTTTAATACACAAAGATTAAGATTCTGCACTCTCAGAAAAAGTAAGCTAATGGTAAACAAAAATCCGGGAGTTAATATATGCTCTCATTGGTATTGTTGATTGCCTAACAAATCCTTTGTGGGATTCAACAGTTCTTCACAGTACATGGGCACTAAGTTACATAACTGTTTAAGTAACTATTATGGTAAGTTGGTACTTTGACCAGGAAGTTTTTACCAAGTGATAGTGTTATATTTCTAATGGAACATTTCCCTGAATTAAAAACAGGTTTGGCTGGGCATGGTGGCTCATGCCTGTAATCCCAGCACTTTGGGAGGCCGAGGCGGATGGATCACCTGAGGTCCAGAGTTTGAGACCAGCCTGGTCAACATGGTGAAATGCCATCTGTACTAAAAATACAAAAAATTAGCTGGGCATGGTGGCACCTGTAATCCCAGCTGCTCAGGAGTCTGAGGCAGGAGAATTGCTTGAACCCAGGAGGCGGAGGTTGCAGTGAGCTGATTATGCCACTGCATTCCAGCTTAGGCAATAAGAGTGAAACTCCATCTCAAATAATAATAATAAAATAAAAAATAAACACGTAAATATTAAGGCAGCCGACAGAAAAGGGAAAACAACATGTAAGGCTTACAGCCCTTTTGTGTCTTTGATCATAGACAGGAGGAGCTGTTGCTGATGCAGAGTTAAGGGTTAACATTTAAAACAGACTGGTTGCCTCCTGATTTCTTGCACATAAAGCCATGAGAAGTTCAGGGAGAGACTTCTTCCCCTAGTAATGAAGCTCTCTGCTGCTAATGGCCCATGCAGACTCCCTTGGCTCCTCCAAATTAGAAATACTTTTGTGCTCCTTTGCTTCATTAACAGTAAAGAGAGGGAGATTGGTGGCTATTTAGGACATGGGGAAATTGGTGGCTATTTAGGGCAAGTGAAAATTGTAGTAATTATGGTTGGTAAGTTCTCTTCGTGGTGTTTTTTGACTCTTAATGTTCTTTTGGTGCTTTTCAGAAGAGCCCACCATGGTCAATTCTGGCATTTGGTCTAGGAGGACAGGAGATGATCTGACTGAATTTTTGGCTCGTGGTGTTGGACAGTACAAGGCATCTTGCCTGATGAAATACAGGTCTTTTGCATTTTGATTTGCTTTTCAGAATGGATAGCATATCTGAGTGCTTACCATATGACCCTTTCTACTACCAGCTGTGTTAAAAGTGTTGTATATGTGATAACCTCCTTCTCTACCTGTATCACACTATAGAAAGCTGGTGCTGCACATAAGTGCCTACAAAACTGCATCCCTAATAAACCTTAGTTGAGAACCAAGGCTCTGAGAGAGTACATGAAAAAGAAATAAGAAAGGATAATTTAGGCCTGTAATCTCAGCACTTTGGGAGGCGAAGGCAGGTGGATCGCCTGAGGTCAGGAGTTCGAGACCAGCCTGGCTCACATGGTGATACCCTGTGTCTACTAAAAATACAAAAATTAGCCAGGTGTGGTGGCGTGCTTCTGTAGTCCCAACTACTTAGGAGGCTGAAGCAGAAAAATCACTTGAACCTGGAAGGTGGAGGTTGCAGTGAGCCAAGATCATGCCACTGCACTCTAGCCTGGGTGACAGAGTGAGACTCTGTCTCAAAAAAACAAAGGTAATTTAGAACCACAGTGTGCTGTGGTATATCTCTGGTTGGCCAAAGAGTTTGCTTCAGATAATTGGATTCTGACTGGAAGGAAAGGAACATCAAAAGGAAGGTACAATGTTTCCAAAGACAAACAAAACCAAATGAATGCTACCAGTTAGCAGTTTGACACTATTTGAAGAGGGGCCATATTTGTTTGGGTCTTCAGAAACCAGAGAGGTGATCTGAAAAATGCTCCCTTCAATAATTGAAATTGTAATCTATAGAAATGGAGTCAGGGAAAATAACATCTTAAAAATTGGTCTATAAATGTGGTATTAATTGAAATTTCAGGAATAATTAAGTCTAGTCAAGGTGACCAGGGAAATTCTTGGGATCACATTGCTGGAATTAACAGTGTTTCTGGAAATATCTACCCAATTGTTTGTATCATCACATATTGAGGTTTTTTTTTTTTTTATGATCAAAGTGATGTGCATGAGAAGATAGGTGAGGCAGGAGGAATTAAATGTGAACAGACGGATGCATTTGAATGGAATGCTTCTTCTGGTTTATAGTTAAGATAAAACTAGTTTAAAAAGTGGTTTAATTGAGAGCACTTGACTAGGATAGAAGAAACATGAGTTTTTAAGGAAATCATATCATTTTCCTAGACCAGAGACCATTATTAGTGCGTATTGCTTATATGTGCCCAGGAGAGATTTTCTGGCCACTGACAGTGTTTGTCCTCTTGGCAAATATCCTACTGATATGGGGTTGATTGCATCAAGCTCTAATAACTTAGGATCCCCCAGCTGCTAATTTCTTTTGAAAATAAGTTTGCAAGAAATCTCTTGACCTTCATGTGGTTTTCTAGGTAGACTTCCAAGTTGGGGAGAAATGTTACTGCATAACCAGTTGGAGTGTTCTGGTGCATAAACACTTGTTTATTCATTCAGAAAATATTTGGTTTACTCTCACTATATTAAAGGCACTTTTATTTTTTATTATAAATCATTAACCCAAAATTCTGATTTATCAATTAATCTCTCGTGGATTTAGGTCTTGTGATTCATTTTTCCAAGCCCGTATATCTCAGTAAAAGCTGGAAGGACATACTTTTGGAACCTGAAACTCTTCGAATCATTCTCTGGACTCCAAGAAATTTAGATATTTCTAATGTGTTTTATTTACTGACCACAGTACTTACTGTAGCCAATTTTGATATTTCTTAAGTTCTAACTTACCTCTTCTTATCATATTTGTTTTACGTTTACATCCCTGAAGCTTATTTTTATTTGCTAAATAGTTGGGCCAAATTGTTACTGGACAATATCCTGGGACTATGGGACTCATAGTTTCCATCAGGGGAAGAGAGAGCCATTGACTGAGGGCAAATGGCTGGAAATTTTAAGAAGGGCAATTTAGCATTCTAAAGCTTTTCTAAAGATTAAAATTTAAAACTAAATTCCAGAAATAGAATGTTTTCTATTTGAAGATGTGAACACTGCGTAACTGAAAGAGGGGAGGGATAAGATGTCTCGGTGGAAATCCCTGCATTGGATTGGAAGTTAGAACAGATGGTCTTTGTGTTCATTCTGATTCTAAGAATATAGGTTGAGAATTGTCCATTAGTTCCCATTTAAATCCTGAAGGGGTGGGGTGGGGAGGGGTGGATAACAAACCTAAGTATCTAAAACACAAAGAAATGAAGAAATTTTCCCCTCCTCCGAGATTTGTAAAGGTTCTGTTAATGCTTCATAGGGAAATCTGAAAAAAGAGTAGTTCTTTCATTCCCAAATGCCCTGAGCATTTTTCATCCCTTTCATTTCATTAATTAACGAATGAAACAAATACATTTAATCTTGCAAGAAATATGTGTCAAGTGCTACATTGTCAGGCTCAGTGATCTGTACCATGGAAGGGTTTTGGGTATGTTTTTAAATGACTGAATATCCTGAATAAATCTCTAGACATTCAAATAAGTAGTGCAGAATGGTAAATCTAGCATATTTGAGGTTCTTTCTTATAAGATATTTAAGTAGATATTGTTAGCCTTGGTGAGTACTTTGTGTAGATTACCTTTATATTTCATAGTACCTATATGAGATCTATTCTATTGTTGCCTCCATTTTAAAAAGAAATGAATCTAAATGTTAAAAAGGGTAGGAAATTTGCCTAGGTTTATACATCTACTGGGTGCTGATCTAGATTTCAGTTGATACCCATTTGGTTCCAGTGTCCAGATGTGCAACACTAAAAAAAAAAAAAAAAAGTTCCTTTTTGTAATATTCCACTGGCTTATAAATTGGCTTTAGATATGCTCATGCCCCATCTCTCTGTGAAAACCCAATGTCCTCGTTTGTCTCATTTCCCTTACTTTGGGAATTTAATTATCTGCCTGCAGCAAAATGCCACAGTCAAATATTTTCATGAAAACTAAACCAAAGGAGGAAGAACAGTCATAATGTGTATTGATTTTTTTTTTCCTGGCTTTTGCTTTATTTCTTTAGGTCTACTTTGACTATCTTTTAGGGTCTAATCATTGGCTAAATCTATGTTTTAATGAAGTCTTAAGAATCATTTTCTGGGATGGCTATATAGAATAAGTTGGGTAACTGGATTCACAAATTTCTAGTTCTGATAACTCACATATTGCTTTTGCTCTACATTGCCTCAGTTTCCTCATTTGGTAAAATGCGGTTCTTCTAGAACACTTTACTTTAGAAAATGTCACTGGCTGCTTTTGGAAGATCTCATCTATTCATTTTTCATTCATATAACAAATATGATTTGGGTGCCATTGTGTGCTGGGCTCTGCGCCAGGGCAGAGGATACCAATAAGAAAGGGGAAAACACCTCTAACTTATGGATCTTATAGTCTATGTTTTTAAAAAAGCAAAGCCAAGAACACATAGGTACTGTAGTAGCAGTGACCACTAGGCATTACACAAGCCCACAGAAGATGAGCAGGTGTCCTCATTATTCTAGAGAAGGATGCTGAAGCCACTCCTGCGGGGCATTTGGAGTTGGCCTGCTGAGAGTCTCAGCACCTAGGTGCGTCAGGGACCCAGGTCTCTCAATTGTTCCTTATGTGAATATCCAATTACCAGTAATAATGTTTTCTGCTGCGATAAATCTGGTCCAAGGCAAAATTCTGGCTATAAACATTTCTTTGTTAAAATTATAGTATATAGTCCTGGCTCACACAAATTCATTAATGTGACATTTATTAGTAGCAGAGGTGGCAGTTAGCCAAGATCATGCCATTGCACTTCAGCATGGGCAACAAAAGCAAAACTCTGTCTCAAAAAAAAATAATATTTGAGAGTCACTACCTCCAGTTCACCAGGCCATTGTGATAGGCAAATGATCCAATGGAAACTTCCCACTGGGTTGTTTTTACTCACACAGTGACTGCTAAAACCTTCCTAGACATACAACTAAAGAGGGCCTAAGACATATATGGAGAAAATAGAAAGATGATTTGCAATTGACAGAAGAGGAATGCATTGGATTCAGAATGAGCAAATAATCATGCAACTCATTTTTTTTTTCCTTTTAAAATCACTCTAGAGCAAATACTCCTGAGGTTTCTTGTGATTTAACCGTGACTGACAGCAGAAATAAAACAACCACTGTCAATTATGTACGTGATACATTGTCTAACCCTTATGGCTGGATGGCCCTGCTCTTGGACCAAGAGACCTACTCATTGCATTTTGAGGACCTGTGGATCAACAGATCTCTGCAGGTAACCCAATTCATTAGTTGATATGTCCCATTCTCATGGGTTCTTATCTTTCTTTGTTTGAGATTGAAAACAAATGGGTTGAAAAAGGAGCAGTTTATCTCATCATTGAAAGTCTTGGCGTATTCTAATGCTGATAAAGAAAACTGCAGTAGCATTTTGACCAGATGAATACAAGTTAAATATGAGATTTGGTTTCTGTTTTAACTTGAAAATTTTAGAATCTATTTACGTGTTATTGTGAATGTAGAATGGTTCTGCCTAAAAATTTGAACTTGTTAATACAATGAGAAACAACCTCTACAGATCTTATAGAATTGCATTTCTTTAAAAATTATTGGTTAATAGCCAATTTACCCTAGAGAGAAGTGTTTGTAGCCAGAGAAAATGCCTTACCAAAGCATTTCTACGTTGCATACTGCCACCTTGTGGTCAAATATTAACTTGCAAATAGAAGTCTGAGTCCCCAGGCTGGATTGGGTTAAGGGAGACAAATAACAGCAGTGAAGATAGCAATGGCCATGTGGTAACATGGCCTACTAGAAGCAGAGATGGTCGAAGGCTCCCATTGGAAATAAATAAATAAATGAAAACATAGTAAGCATATGAAGCCTTCATTGGCAACCAAGGTAGCCAGGTTCACTCATCAAAATTGACTAGAAGGCTGGTGTGAACCACAGAGAGAAGGAAGAGCTGTGTGGGAAGGGGAACCCCATCCTCCAGCCATGGAAGGCAGTAAGTGAGTGCACTACCCAGCCGTGAAAACTGCTTTTTCCACGGAATTGTGCAACCCACGGATAGGAAGATCCCACTCGTGAACCCACATCACCAGGACCTGGTGTCCTAAGCCCAGAACACGCAGATTCTTACAGCCTCTCAACTGGAATCTACTTAAGCCTACCAAACTTCCAGGGGGAGGGGCGACCAGAATCGGCTTCTGCTGCCTGCTGTCTAAGCCATTTGAGCTCCTTGGAGGAGAGGCAGCAACCAGCACTGGGACCTGTAACTGCCTAACACGCTAAGCTCCCTGGGTGGGGGAAGGGTGACACCCATTTCTATAGCTCTAGGCTGCACTTTTCCCCAGCTGGAGCCAGGGAGGCTGGACGGCTTTGTCCCAGTCTTGTCCCCACAGCCCAGCACACCAGCTATGGCAGTCTGCAGCCAGAGTGCCTCTTCAGGCCTAACTCTGAACCATCCTTCCTCAGTGGGCAGGGCTTCCCCACAGGATCTCTGATAACTCCAGCCAGAGGCTCAGGGACAGAATTCAGATCTCCCTGGGCATGAGCCCCTAGAGGGAGGGGGTAGTCTCTGTGGACCTGCAGACTTAGCCTCTACTCCTGGTATTTCCGAGGAATCTAGGCAGCCCAGACAAGTGGATTGCCCCCGGTGAAACACACCCTCTCAACCCCAGGACAAAGTGCTTCATTAAATGGGTCCTGCTCCTTATGCCAGAGAACTGGGTGAACCCTCCAACAGGGTTGTCAGACACTCTAGAGAGGAGTAATTCTGCTGGCATCAGGTTGGTGCCCCTTGAGGTCAGAGATCCCGGAAGAGGTAACAGGCGCCCATCTTTGCTACTCTCCAGCCTCCTTGAGTGACATCTCCAGGCACAGGAGCGAATCAGATGAATATGGCCTGAAGTGAATCCCTAGCAAACGGCAGCAGCCCTATGGAAAAGGGACCTGAAAGAAAAACAAACAAGCAGAAAGTGACAACAGCATCATCAGCATCATCATCAACAACAACAGCAACAAAAAGGCCTCCACAAAAACCCCATCCAAAGATCAGCAGCCCCAAAGACCAAAACTAGACAAACTCAGAAAGATGAGAAAGAATCAATGAAAAAATGCGGAAAACCAAAAAGACCAGAGTGTCTCTTCTCTAAATGATCACAGCGTTTCTCCGTCAAGGGCACAGAACTGGATGGAGGATAAGATGGATGAATTGACAGAAGTAGGCTTCAGAAGATGGGTAATAAAAAACTATGATGAACTAAAGGAGCATGTTCTAACCCAATCCAAAGAAGTGAAGAATCTTGAAAATGGTTAGAGGAATTGTTAACTAGAATATCTAGTTTAGAGAGGAACATAAACAATCTGATGGAGCCAAAAAACACAGCACAAGAATTTTGTGAAGCATATACAAGTATCAATAGCTGAATTAACCAAGTGGAAGAAAGGATATCAGAGTTTGAAGATCGCCTCACTGAAATAAGACATGCAGATAAGAATAGGGAAAAAAAGAATGAAAAGGAATGAACAAGGCCTCCAAGAAACATGGGACTTCATAAAAAGACTGAACCTATGATTGATTGGAGTACCAGAAGGAGACAGGAAAAATGGAAAAAAACTGGAAAAAAACACTTCAGGATGTTATCTAGGAGAACTTCCCCAACCTAGCAAGACAGGCCAACATGCAAATTCAGGAAATACAGAGAACACCATTAAGAGACTCCGTGAGAAGTTCAACCCCAAGACACATAATCATCAGATTCTCCAATGTCAAAATGAAGAAAACACTGTTAAAGGCAGCCAGAGAGAAAGGCCAGCTCACTTAAAAAGGGAAGCCCATCAGACTAACAGCAGACTTCTCAGCAGAAACTCTACAAGCCAGTGGAAATTGGGGGCCAATATTCAACATTTTTAAAGAAAAGACTTTTCAACCCAGAATTTCATATCCAGCCAAACTAAGCTGCATAAGTGAAGGAGAAATAAAATTCTTTCCAGATAAGCAGATGCTGAGGGATTTCATTACCACCAGGCCTGCCCTACAAGAGCTCCTGAAAGAAGCACTAAATATGGAAAGAAAAAACTGGTACCAGCCACTACAAAAACACACCAAAGTATAAAGACCAATGACACTATGAAGAAACTGCATCAACTAGTGTGGAAAACAAACAAATAGCATCATGATGACAGGATCAAGTTCACATAACAATACTGACCTTAAGTTTAAATGGACTAAATGCCCCAATTAAAAGACACAGACTGGTAAATTGGATAAGTAGTCAAGAACCCATCTGTGTGCTGTATTCAGGAGGCCCATCTTATATGCAAAGACACACACAGGCTGAAAATAAAGTGATGGAGGAAAACTTACCAAGCAAATGGAAAGAAAAAAATAAGCAGGGGTTGCAATCCTAGTCTCTGATAAAACAGACTTTAAACCAACAAAGATAAAAAAAGACAAAGAAAGGCATTACATAATGGTGAAGGGAACAATTCAACAAGAAGAACTAGCTATTCTAAATATACATGCACCCAATACAAGAGCACCCAAGTTCATAAAACAAGTTCTTAGATACCTACAAAGAGACTTAGACTCCCACACAATAATAGTGGAAGACTTTAACACCCCAATGTCAGTATTAGATCAACAAGACAGAAAATTAACAAAGATATTCAGGACTTAAACTCAGCTCTGGATCAAGTGGACCTAGTAGACCTCTACAGAACTCTCTACTCCAAATCAACAGAACGTATATTCTTCTGTGGCAGTTATTCCAAAATCTACCACATAATTGGAAGTAAAACATTCCTCAGCAAATGCAGAATAACTTAAATCATAACAAACAGTCTCTCAGACCACAGTACAATCAAATTAGTACTCAGGATTAAGAAACTCATTCAAAACCACACAATATCATGGAAATCAAACAGCCTTCTACTGAATGACTCCTGGACAAATAATGAAATTAAGATAGAAATAAAGAAGTATTTTGAAACTAAAGAGGACAAAGAGACAATGAATCAGAATCTCTGGGACACAGCTAAAGCAGTGTTAAGAGGGAAATTTATAGCACTAAATGCCCATATCAGAAAGCTAGAAAGATCGCAAATCAATACTCTAACATCACAATTAAGATCTAGAGAGGTGAGAGCAAACGAATCCAAAAGCTAGCAGAAGATAATAAATAAGATCAGAGCAGAACTGAAGGAGATAGAGACACGAATCCCCCCCAGTCAATAAATCCAGGAACTGTTTTTTTTTTAAATTAACATAATAGATAGACTGCTAGCTAGACTAATAAAGGAGAGAATAGACACAATAAAAAGTGATAAAAGGGATATCATCACTGACCCTACAGAAATAAAAACTGCCACCAGAGAATACTGTAAACAGGTCTGTGCAAATAAACTAGAAAATCTAGAAGAAATGGATAACTTCCTGGACACAAACACTTTACTAATACCAAACCAAGAAGAAGCTGAATCCCTGAATAGACCAATAACAAGCTCTGAAATTGAGGCAGTAATTAATAGCTTACCAACCAGAAAAAGCTGAGGACTAGATGAATTCACAGCCGAATTCTACCAGCAGTACAAAGAGGAGCTGGTACCATTCCTTCTGAAACTATTTCAACCAATTGAAAAGGAGGGACTTCTCTTTAACTCATTTTATGAAGCCAGCATCATCCTGCTACCAAAACTGGGAAGAGACACAATAAAAAAAGAAAATTTCAGGCCAATATCCCTGACGAACATCAATGTGAAAATCCTCAATAAAATATTGGCAAACCAAATCCAGCAACATATCAAAAGACTTTTTCACCATGATCAAGTTGGCTTCATCCCTGGGATGCAAGGCTGGTTTAACATACACAAATCAATAAACATAATTCATCACATAAACAGAACCAAAGACAAAAACCGCTTGATTATCTCAATAGATTCAGAAAAGGCCTTTGATAAAATTCAACATCCCTTCATATTAAAAACTCTCAATAAACTAGGTATCAATGGAATAGCTCTCAAAATAATAAGAGCTATTTATGACAAACCCACAGCCAATATCTTATTGAATGGGCAAAAGCTAGAAGCATTCCCTTTGAAAACCAGTACGAGACAAGGATGCCCTCTCTTACCACTCCTATTCAACATAATATTAGAAGTTGTGTCTGGGTAGTAAGGAAAGAGAAGGAAATAAAGGATATTCAAATAAGAAGAGAGAAATTCGAGTTGTCTCTATTTGCAGATGACATGATTTTATATTTAGAAAACCCCATCGTCTCAGCTGAAAAACTTCTTGAACTGATAAGCAACTTCAGCAAAATCTCAGGATACAAAAGCAATGTGCAAAAACCACAAGCATTCCTTTACAACAACAACAGGCAAGTAGAGAGCCAAATCATGAATGAACTCCTATTCATAATCACTACAAGGAGAATAAAATACGTAGAAATATAGCTGACAAGCAATGTGAAGGACCTTTTCAAGGAGGACTACAAACCACTGCTCAGGGAAATAAGAGAGGACACAAACAAATGGAAAAATATTCCATGCTCTTGGATAGAAAGAATCAATATTGTGAAAATGGCCATACTGCCCAAAGTAATTTATAGATTCAATGCTATTCCCATCAAACTATCATTGACAGTCTTCACAGAATTAGAAATAAACTCTTAATTTCACATGGAATCAAAGAAGATCCTGTATGGACAAGACAATCCTAACAAAATAACAAAGCTGGAGGCATCATGCTACCTGATTTCAAACTATGCTACAAGGCTACAGTAACCAAAACAGCGTGGTACTGGTACCAAAACAGCCGTATAGACCAATGGAGCAGAACAGAGACTTCAGAAATAACACCACTCATCTACAACCATCTGATCTTTGACAAACCTGACAAAAACAAGCAACGGGGAAAGGACCTTTTATTCAGTAAATGGTCCTGGGAAAACTGCCTAGCCATATGCATAAAACTGAAACTGGACCCCTTTCTTATACCTTACACAAAAACCAACTCCAGATGGATTAAAGACTTACATGTAAAACCCCAAACCATAAAAACTCTAGAAGAAAACCTAGGCAATACCATTCAGGACATGAGCATGGGCAAAGATTTCATGATGAAAATGCCAAAAGCAATTGCAACAAAAGTCAAAATTGACAAATGGGATCAAATTAAACTAATGAGCTTCTGCTTAGCAAAATAAACAAACAACAAAAAAAACTATCATCAGAGTGAATAAGCAACCTACAGAATGGAAGAAAAATTTTGCTGTCTACTCATCTGACAAAAGTCTAATATCCAGAATTTACAAGGAACTTAAACATATTTACAAGAAAAAGAAAATCCCATCAAAAAATGGGCAAAGGATATAAACAGTCACTTCTCAGAAGAAGACATATACATGTCCAACATATGAAAAAAAGTTCAACATAACTGATATAACTGATCATCAGAGAAATGCAAACCAAAACCACAATGAGATACCATCTCATGTTAGTCAGAATGGCAATTATTAAAAAGTCAGGAAACAATAGATTGTTGGCGAGGCTGTAGAGAAATAGGAATGCTTTTACACTGCTGGGGGGAATGTAAATTAATTGAACCATTGTGGAAGATAGTGTGGCGATTACTTAAGGATCTAGTACCAGAAATACCATTTGACCCAGCAATCCCATTACTGGGTATATACCCAAAGGATTATAAATCATTATACTGTAAAGACACATGCACATGTATGTTTATTTCAGCACTATTTATGATAGCAAAGACATGGAACCAACCCAAATGTGCATCAATGATAGACTGGATAAAGAAAATGTGGTACAGCTACATCATGGAATACTATGCAGTCATAAAAAGGAATGAGAGCATGTCCTTTGCAGAGACATGGATACAGCTGGAAGCCATTATCCTCAGAAAACTAACACAGGAACAGAAAACCAAACACCTCATGTTCTCATTCATAAGAGGGAATTGAACATTGAGAACGCATAGACACAGAGGGGAACAACACACAACAGGGCCTGGTGGGGGGTAGGAGGTGAGGGGAGGAAACTTAGAGGATGGGACAATAGGTGCAGCAAACCACCATGGTACACATGTACCTATGTAACAAACTTGCACGTTTTGCACACATATCCTGTTTTTTTTATTAGAAGCAATAAAAAAAATTAAAAGAAATGGCCACCTGGAAAGTGGGTACATTTTTCCATATTTTTAAACAGCAATCCAGTGGAATTCCCTAAGCTGCTTTTCATGCTTTTAACATATATATTTCTTCCTATCTCATCATACATATTCCCCCTAACAGCCATGAGAGTGTATCTTAGGGAGACAGCCGTGCCATGGTTATGAGGAATTCAGAACAGAATTGCTTTTGATCTTCTCACCATGCTTTCAGAAAGGATGCACACTTCTCTTTCCTTGCTTGAGATTCCTGTGAGAGCATTCTGGAGAATTTTCATGCAGTGAGAACAGTAGGATGTGCCTCTGGAGGTGGATACCCTAGGTTTATGTCCTGACACAGCACTCTTCTGCTTTGTGATATGGGGCAAGCTGCTGAACCTCAACTGTAAAATGAGACAGTAAGAGTAACAGTCGGGGTGGGGAGTCTTTCAAGGACTGAATGACTGGAATGAGTAGTGCCTGATTGCATAGTAAATGCTTCAACATTGTTATCTATTATTGTGATAAATGGATGACAGGCCTATCACTACCTGCCTCTTCAAGTCATGGGAAAAACTGGAAAGGCATTCTAGACCTGGCCTTGTCTCTTCTAGCTGTTTGACTTGAGGCAAGTCAGTTTACATGTCTTGGCCTTGGTTTTCTCCTCTGTTATTGAGATTGTGAAACAAGATGAACCTTATGACATCTTTCAGTCTTCATAGTCTGATTTCACCGCTCTAGTTATGAATTTTTTTACAACATAGATTTAAGTCGGCCCATTTCCCACAAGAAAAGTACAGTCTGGGTCTGACTGCATGATTTCTAAACTGCCCCATTTGCGTTCTCTGTGGTTGTTTTGACAGGGGGGTATGGTGGAGTCGGTGGAATGGGGGGGTTCCTTAATAAATGAGCACTATTGCGTTTTTCTTTCACTTCCAGTACTCAGCAACCTTTGACAACTTTGCTCCTGGTAATTACCTATGGCTGGTGCACACAGATTTGCCGCCCTACCCTGACATCCTCCTAAAATGTGGGAGTCGAGTGGGTCTGTCTCTTCCATTTCTTCCATCACCAGCTCAGAACCAAGGCTGTGACTGGTTCTTCAATAGCCAGTTGAGGCAACTCACCTATCTGGGTAAGTATCCAATTGGATGAATGTTTTGGGAGCACATAGTCAGAAGTTGCCAATCACCCTTGAATTCCAGACATTTGTGCTGTGAAGTATTGAGGATCTGAGCTGTGTGTTACAGTTGAATGAGTGTGCTCTGAAGTCCGACTGCCTGGGTCTAAATCCCAGCTCCAACACTCACCAGCTGGCATACACAGAGTCTCTCTAAGTCTCAGCCTCCTCCTGTGTAGAGAAGTATGACCATAGGGCCTACCTCAAAGGATAGGAAATTTAATAAAGAATAACATGTAAATGTCTTGAGCAGAGAGTCTAGCCCACAAAACATGCTTGCTAGATATTGGTAGTTATTATTATTATTATTATTATTTTTTTTTGAGACGGAGTTTCGCTCTTGTTACCCAGGCTGGAGTGCAATGGCGCGATCTCAGCTCACTGCAACCTCCGCCTCCTGGGTTCAGGCAATTCTCCTGCCTCAGCCTCCTGAGTAGCTGGGATTACAGGCACGCGCCACCATGCCCAGCTAATTTTTTGTATTTTTAGTAGAGACGGGGTTTCACCATGTTGACCAGGATGGTCTCGATCTCTAG